>NC_143582.1:168455275-169055275 GCF_048544385.1 Mastigoproctus giganteus | reverse complement strand
GGAAGAAACAAGCTTCACACTTGCGAAAATTAGCAAGTGAAGGTGGGCAGGGCAGTTGTCGACAATCAATGCGATTTTTCTGTTTTTCTTTGTCATCTTTCTATCGAAATTTAAAATCCACTACTCAAAAATTTTGCTTGTCATTCAAGGTTTCTTGTTGAAGCCCATCCCTAACAACTTTACTCTTTTGAAACATCAGAGTTGTTTACTTTTGCTTATTACCAAAAGCTTCAGTTTTTCACTACCAGCCATATTTGCAACCAAGAGTGTAATTCTCTCCTTGCTCTTTTTACCACCTAAACATTTATCACCTTTAAAAGTCAGTGTCTTGTTCGGCAAGCATTTAAAAAATAGACATGTTTCATCAACATTGAATGTCTTTGAACTCGTAGTCCTCCATAATTTTTTTCAAAACTGTTTCTTTCCAATGGATATAGTCTTCGATTGCAACTCCACTTTCATCGGAAATAACTTTTTCGAGGAAGCCATGATGCTCTTTAAATTTGTCCAGCCTACCAGAACTGGCTTGGAATGTTTTGAGCCCTAGAAAAGACGTGTACTCCATAGCTTTTTCTTTTATTAATAGACCTGACATCGGCATATTTTGGTCTAGAATCAACTTCATCCACTTAAAAACTGCTTCATCTACACCTTCCCAAAGGCATAATTTCACACGCTTCCGACTGGGTCCCGTTTCCTCAAAACAGGGTTTTGAGTAAACAGAACTCGGTGAATCGAAACAGGGTTTTTCAGAATGGTTGACACACTACTGGCAGGAAGATCAAATATTAATGTGATTCCTTTTTTTTTTTTTTTTAATGCTGCGATCTAAACTGTTAAGCACTTCCACTTGTTCACACTACTCAAGGATTTCTTGGGCACTGTCAGATTACTTCACAGCAGTTAAAAACAAAGCTGAAATTAGGTACAGGTCGACCATCACTAAACCGATTCCACCGCTAATTCGGACATAATTTCCGCAAACGTAATTTCAAATTTCCTGGGTTGGTGCACCAACCTGCCGCTACTTTTTTGGTGGTGTTGGTTGCAGCATCAGCTGTTGGCACGAACTCATAAACACTGGCAAGCCATTCCCACTTGTTTTTCTGCATTTATTATTATAACCTGCTCACATTTAGCTCCAGCCATGGTTCCAATGCATAAAGAAAGTGCCTCTCGTGATGTAAAGCGCAAACACCGTACATTGTCCATAACAGATAAAGTTGAACTTCTGCTGAAAAAACTCGACAGCAGTGTGTCTGTGAGAAGTTTAATTTCACTCTGCTTACTTGTAAATTCTACCAATTTAGCTCAGTTCCTCTTATTTTAGTAATTTTATTTTAGCCTTTCCTTTTTAGATTTTTTTTTTTTTTTTTTTTTTAACAACACACTTGTACAAACTTGCAGAAAAACACAATACAATATGATGGATAAAACAGCGTGCTAACAATCTTGTTTTCATAAAATCTCTAACAATACTGACAAACTTATTGCAATGTTTGACAGTTTATTTTATCGCAATTAGTTTTATTGTAGTGCTTGCAATAAACTAATCACAAATGCCCTTCGTATGTATGCCGTAATAGCGTCACACGTATGTGGCCGACACAGCTTCTCAAGAAATAAAGTAACCTACTCGGCCACATATACTTGACATAAAAATTAAAAAAAAGCCTTTTTTTTTTTTTTTTTTATATATTTTAAGCAAAAAAATGACAACACTGACATTACAATATTTATTTTAGAATTACTAATCAAATTATTTGCAAAATATTTTTTGGCTGTGGGGAATTTTTATTTTTTTCTTAAACTAATTTGGCAGTCAATGTGTTAAAGGTAGAATGAGGTGGTCAGCTGTTGGATAAACTGTATGTGCTAAATTAACCACTGGTGATCTGGCAAACTCACGAATCTGGTACCCCACAGGTCACAACGCTGGCAAATTAGTAACAGTCGACCTGTACCACTTGTAGCTACCATGTAAACAGAGACAGGTAAAATTTAGTGAAAGCGTGGATGGCTCATTTCTTCGAAACAACAGGTGAATTTCTGAGAAAAAGGAAAATCACTCTCTCCTAATTCTCTAATAGGAGAATTAGGCGAGAGTGATTTTTGTTGTTTTTATTTGTTTTTAGGAGCATTAGCAACGAAGGCCATATTACTTCTGGGATATGTGGTGGCCAATTTCCTCGCCGTTCCGCAACCTCCATATTTGGTGGCTCACGGGCTCGAACCCTGGTCTAATCAAGAAGAGTGTGCTAAGCACTGCTGCTCCTGCCCACCTGGCGACAGATGCACTTTTTAATAGGAGGCTTACGGTAGAAAATAGGTTGACCAGAGCCAATGTCCATGTTGCGAATATGCCTTCATCTTTCTCAATGTCTGTGGACAGCTGACCAGCAGGACTTCTCAGCATAGTACTGTCTAAGTTGTATAGGTTTTACTTGTTTTTTGCCATTGCTAACCCACTGCTGGGCAACGGCCTCTCCCAAACTTGCATCATTTTCTATCCAGCACTGTGGTTGACCAGTTTCCTCATGCAGGGTTTTAGAGCACCATTAAATTATTGGAGGTTGAAGTGGTCGAACCCATGTTTAGTCGCCAGAGCTAAGTTCCGATCAACCATTCCCCATCTCTTCCATCATATTCTATTCCTCCACCACTTGGGCTCTTACGTGTGATGCCGTTTTTGTGCATGAAAAGAAAATATGGGCCAGCTTAGGTTGTCGAGGTTGTCACAGACATTCTCTCAGATATGCCAAAGAAGCTGTACTTACTACCTGGGAGTCTCAAACACTGATGGAACTAATATTCGGGTGACACTCAGTTCAAGTAGACCCAATGTTGTCTGTGACAGCCAAATACTCTGCTTACACCTTCACAATGGTGGGACTGTTAGTAATCCGGGGTATAACCTCCATGCTCAAGCACATGGTGGGTGACCACCCAGGTGTGAACCAACGTAAGCAGGGTTCGAGGTGAGGTGTCCACACCACATGGAGGAATGCTGCCCCTCTGTATTACAAGGCAGTACTAGGTGGTAGATGACTCTCATCAACCGGTGAAATACCACCACTTTGCTTATTGGAGGCTTGAAGTGGTGGAAAACATGTTTAGTCGCCAGAGCTAAGATCCGGTCAACCCTTCCCCATCTCTTCCATCATGCAGTACGATTGATGACTTTTGAGGTTATGACGGACATCGTGGCGAGATCCAATCTTCCTTACATTTCGAGAGTACAGCTCTAAAACGGTGTTTGCAGGCCAGCCGCTAGTTAGCACACTGGACCAAACCTATTGGTACCTCTCTAGGAGGCTTCCAGATCAGCTAGTGTATAATCTTGCTACCTCTACTCTGCCAGATAGTGACTGGAGGGAGTCCGAGTAGTGTGTATGCAGGGGGCACTGTCGAGGCCACGTTATGTCAAGGATCTGGGTATATTCTCACCACGTGTATGCCATATCCAAAAATTTCATTACTTCATACAGCATGTCCTGCCCACTTTTTCTTACTATTGAATACATCATGAATTGTCAAACTAATAGAGTAAGCTTATCAGCGAAAAGATCTAAACCTCCCAAACACTTCCTAATTCATTTCACAAATATACGTGGTCTGAATTCTAATCTCAATGTCTATTTCCACTTGCAGTCTGATTTTGATTGATTTGATTTGGTAGTTGTTGGCGCATCGGCTTCTGTGGCCATATTGCACCTCCCAAGGTTTTTGCAGTACTTTGATCCAAGCCCGAGGCGGGAATCGAACCCGCGACCTTTGGGTTGCCGGGCAGGCAGCAGTCTGCCAAACCCCATGTACTTCTTCTGACAAAATCTCAGTTATATTCCTTTCGCCTCAAAGGTGGTACTTGTGCATATGTCCGTTCCGATATTCCCTGTCAGAGACTTGGTAATTTGGAATCTACTCTTTTCGATCTTTTCTGGCTTAAAATCTCTCTACCTCATTGTGTCAAATTCATCTGTTGTCTCTAACTTTCTCCCAACTCCACTAATCACTTGGAGCTCCTTGACTTCTCTTTGCAACTTGACTTTCTCCAGTCCAACTTTCCTAACAGTGAGGTAATTTTCCTTGGTGATTTTAATGTTCACAACTCCAGCTGGCTTCCGTTTTCTAGTCACACTGACCCAGTTGGTTAAGATGCTGAGGCTTTTGCAATTACTAATGACCTTGCACAGATTGTTCATTTACCTGAATACCTGATTACAAGAATACCGGACAATCCTAACCATACAGCCAACACGCTTGATCTTTTTCTCATAAACAACCCTTCTAAGTAGACGGTCGAAGTGAGAGGTCCTTTAGGTATTTCAGATCACAACTTGGTGATTGTCACTTCTCCAATGGAGCCTTTATGTCATGGCTTTTCCGAACCACGTATTGTTTGGCATTACAAGAATACAAAATGGGATGACCTACGAGATTTCTTTTCTTCATTTCCTTGGTCGGATTACTGTTTCAAAACTTCTGATGTCAACATTTGCTCAGATCGTGTCAAGGGAATTATTCTTGCCAGAATGGAATCCTTTATCCCACACTCCACTTTAAAATCTCGTCCTTTATCTAAACCTTGGTTTTCCAATAAATGTGCTAAGGTTGCATATCGTAATTGGCTTGTTTCTAATTGTTCAGTTTCATTTTCTGCCTACAGCAAAGCTCGCAACAATTGCACAGCAGTTATTAATCAGTCCAAACTAGAGTTTGAACAAGCTAAGAGAAGAAAACTTGCTGAGCATTCTGGTCTCTTGCGAAAGCTATTGGCCACAACTTTTGCCCATCTCTGCTTCCACCTCTGTCCAAACCAGATGGTTCTGTTGTCACTTCAGCCATTAATAAAGCTGACCTGGTAGCATCCCATTTTTCCTCCAACGCATGTATTAATGATCGTGGTAAAACACCTCCCACCATTCCCAACATTCTCCATTCAATGCCTCCTGTGGGTTTCCGTCAAAAGGATGTCAGAAAGATTTTGACGAATCTTGATGCTAAGAAAGCTCCAGGTCCCGATGGTATTTCATCACTTGCTCTCAAAACCTGTGCTCCTAAACTTACTCCTATTCTTTGCTGCCTTTTTTCACTTTCTTATTCCAGAGGTGTTTTTTTCCCTTCTGCTTGGAAATTTGCTCATATCCAGCCAGTTCCTGAAAAGCGTGACAAATCCCTCCCATCCAATTATCGTCCCATTGCAATTACTTCTACTCTTTCTAAATTAATGGAGAAATCAATTAACTGCGAACTCTTAAACTACCTAGAAACCTTCCGTCTGATCAACGATCGCCGGTATGGATTCTGTCAGTGTCGATCCACTGATGCCAAGTGGCTCTTTTCTTTTCCTCTTGCATAATAATGACCTTCTTCCATTGACTGGAAATCCTATCCATAGTTTTGCCGATGATAGCACATTGCGTGCCACTTTCCATTTTGAGAAACCTTGTTCTGCTCAATCAGCTTCAACTTCTAGAAAATCTGTTATCAATTCCTTAAATGCCGATCTTCGGGTAATTCTCCAGTGGGGCAATGACAACTTAGTTGATTTCAACCCTTCTAAAACTCGGTCTTGTCTTATATCTCGCAAAAAGAATTCTTCTGCTCCTATGCTTATCTTTAGTGACACTCCGATTTCTAGGCAAAATGATATACCTCTTTTGGGGATTACCCTGACTTCTAATCTCTCTCTCTTGGCACAAGCACATTACAAATATTGCTTCCTCTGCATCTAAAAAAACTTGGTTTTGACTCTCGCTCTCAGCGTTACTTTTCTTCTAAACAGCTGCTCGCTCTGTATAAATCGCAAATCCGCCCTGCCATGGAATATTGTTCCCACATCTGGGGGTGGTGCCCCCAAAACCTCTCTCAGGCTTCTTGATTCCATTCAGAAGAGGGCAGTTAGGTTAATTAATGATTCATCTCTAACATAGTCTCTCCACTCGCTTTCTCATAGATGTACTGTTTCTGCTGCATGCCTCTTCTACAGATATTTCCATGGGCACTGTTCTTCTGAATTGGCTTCTATAATTCCCGCTCTCTCTCTCTTTCAAAACAGTCCGAACACGTGCCATCACCAGCCAACATCTATTTACTGTCCAACTGCAAACTCACAGAACCAACTTTTCATCTTTCTCGTTTATTCATTCAACTGCCGTTTTCTGGAACAACCTTCCTTCATATGTATTTCCTGAAAATTACAGTCTACAGAAGTTCTAGTCCAATATCAACAAATATCTTCTCAACCTCCAAACCAAGCACAGTACTAAGTACTATAGGTTCTAATACCTGTCGTGTTTGGGGTTTACATAAAAAAAAAATAAAAAAAAAAATTGTAAAATGTTTTAACTCTTAAATTTTAAACTATAGCTTTTAATAGCCTTTAGCTATTAAAAGATAAAGGGATTAATGATTAATCCTTTTAGCTCTTAATTTGTGCTTTCTACAGCATCAGATTTTTGCATATACGCTAGAGGAGCGAACAATGCTTACCCAGATCTCTCAAAATTAGTTCGTAATATGGAAATTTTCTTCGTTTATATGGAAACTATTTTTAACATAATGACCATGGGGAAAACAAAAAAAGTTTGCTACATAGAAAATTTCACTATGTGGAAATTTATTATTAAAGAGAGGTCCAACCGTACATGGGCTATGTTAGGATAACTAAGATAAGAACAGGTGCATGTATACTTACATGTACACCAATACTAGAAGTATAGTAAATAAATTTGATAAATTCGAACTGCTGATCAAGGCACCAAAGGCAAATATTGTTGGGATATCAGAGATATTGTATCACACAGATATAAGTAGTGCAGAAATGGAATTTGGGGAGTACAATCAATATATAAATTCCAGAAAGGATAGACGGGGTAAGAAGGGAGGAGGGGTTATGATGTTAGTTAAGAAACACAAAATCCAACGAAGTGCATCCAGTTGATATGGGTAGACAGTGCAATGTTGAGTCAGTTTGGTGTGACAAACACTGAGAAAGGGAAAATGAGGGTAGGCGTGTGTTATAGGCCTAATGACTCTATGAGTACAACGAAAAATTGTGCAGAGAAATAGAATGAGCCAGTAAATAGAATGTCTTGTAATGGGGGATTTTAACTTTCCAGATATTAATTGGAACTTTTGGGTTGGTCACTCGCACACTAGCAAGACATTTTTGGATTTATTGGAGGAATGTTTTCTACGGCAACATGTTCGAGGGGCAACTAGAGGGGGTAATACTCTCTTGATCTGATTATCAGCAGTGATGACGCATGCATTAGGAATTTGCAGATAAAGGAACCACTAGGTGACAGTGATCACAATGTACTGATGTGAGATTTACTTAAAGATGTAACTACCATCAAGGGTAAAGGGAAGGGTTTTTGTTTTTGTAAAGGTGACTACAGTGGTCTCAGGCAGTTTTTGAATTCTATACAGTGGGATCAAATGATGATGTTAAAAACAGTGAATTCTAAACAGGAGGACGTCAGGGAATTAACCTTGGAAGCTACTAGGTTTTCATATCAACTAAGAAATACTGTTCAGGATTTAAGCCTAAATGGATATCAGATGAACTAATTAGGCTCGTGGAAGAGAAGAAAAATGTGTGTGATTCATATAAATTAGCAGATGACATAGAAGCCTACAGCAGATATATGCTAGTCTGTAATCAAGTCACAAAGGAGGTTAGGCAAATGAAGGCTGATTACGAGAAATCCTTGGCAAAAGATGCAAAGAAAAACAACAAAGACTTCTGTAAACTCTAGAAGAAAGGGATGAATCAGATTGGTCCACTTGATGTTGTTGGTTCGACTGTTGTTGATTCTGCTCAGATAGCTAACAAACTGAATGAGTAATTTGCATCTACATTCACACATGAGGAATTCTGTAAGGAAGGGGAGGAAATAAGTTTACTAAACTCGAACAGGGAGCGGAATAATTTTTATAATAACGGAGAGCAACAGTGAGGAGAAATTGTTGAAGTTAAACATAAAAAATGCATTTTAGGCAGATGGAATCTATCTAGTTATATTGAAGGAGGCAGCGAGGGCAGTACACAAATCCTTAGCCATAATTATGAGATCATCCTTATATTCATGGGATGTCCCCATGGAATGGAGATGTGCAAATGTATCCTCAATTCACAAAGGGGGTTCAAAGGGTGATGCAAATAACTATACACCTGTTAGTTTAACTTCTGTTCAGGGGAAATTAATGGAGTCACTGGTTAAAGTGATGCAGGCTCACCTAGACAACACTGCAGTAATAGTTTAGACACAGCGTGGGCTTGTTAAGGGGAAGTCTTGTCTGACCAATTTGATTGGTACAGCGATGTGGTCACAAAGGAACTGGATGCAAAAAAATAATTTTGATATCATATACTTGGATTTCAGGAAAGCTTTTGATACTGTTGCAAATGTAAGACTGCTGTACAAACTGGAGCAGAGGTACTTCCTGATGGAATACTTCCACTAATTTAGGGAAAGTTGCTGCAATGGATAAAAGGATGTTTGAGTGGGAGATGGCAGAGAGTGGTAATTAATTGACACTGCTCTAAGTAGATTAATGGAGTTCCCCGAGGGTTCGGTGCTGCACCCATTGTTGTTGTTTTGTGTATTTATTAATGATATCGATGAAGGTATATCAGGCTTAATGGCCATGTTTTCAGATAATACAAATGTTGGCAGGGTTGTTAATACTACTGCAACAGGTTCTAGATAAGTTGGGAAAACTGGCTGAGAAGTGGCAACTGAAGTTTAATGTTGACAAATGCAAAGTACTGCATATGGGTAGCAGTAACCCAAGAGTAACGTACGAACTGGGTGGAACATTTCTCAAAAACTCAGGGAGGTGGAGAATGAAAAAGACCTGTGGTTAATTGTTCAGTCGGATATGAAGTTCTCTGAGCAGTGCAGACGGACTGCCAGAGCAGTCATGGAATTTTGTCAATGATATATAGGAATTTTGCTAGCAGAGGCAAGGAGGTGATTATACCTTTGTATAAGGCAATGGTCAGGCCACACCATGAGTACTGCATACAGGTCTGGAGTCCTCATTTTAGAAAGGATGTAGAGTTGCTAGAACGAGTACAGAGAAGGGCAACAAGATTGGTGAGAGGAACAAAGGGGTTTCTCCTTCCAGGAGAGGCTTAAATTCTTAAGTTGCAGCATCTGGATACTAGGCACCTGCGAGATGATTTGATTGAGGTGTACAAGGCCTTGAATGGTTTGAGTAGACTCAATGCTGATGGGATACTTCCACTTGCTGAGATTAAGAACCTGAGGGGGCATCGATTTGAATTGAGGAAAGACAGTTGTAGAATAAATGTGCGGAAGTTTGCCTTTAGCCAGCAGGTAGTTGATTGCTGGAACAGACTTCTATCTGTTGTTGTTGTTGAGGAAGGTGTTAGCTTAAATAAATTTAAGGCTGAATTAGACAAACATTTGTAGTGACCAGGTGGGTGAAATTGGAAGGTTCTTTTTTTTTTATTTTTTGGCTGATGCTCATGTTCTGTAATAATTTTAATTATACTTTTTGACATAAAATTTTAATTTTATGCCAACAAGTAGTGAGTTTCTTATTTTCTAATAACGGCTGCAAAGAAAATTCACTGGTGATCATTTGTGTGTATATATATGCACAGATGTCTACTTTTAAATATCAAAAAGCTAAGGATCAGGCAATTGTAAACAGGAAGAAAACAAGATTTTTTTTTTTGGCGAAACAGACAAAAAAACAGATTTTTTTTTTTTTTTTTTTTTTTTTCACAAAAAGCAAGAACATTTCCCAAAAAAACAGGAGATTTTCGGAAAAAGCAAGTTTTATTATTAAAGTCCAAACTGCACTAGAACTCAGTTGCAAGGCAAAATACACATTTTATATTAAATACAGGAATGACTTTACCAAAACAGTAATGCTTACAGACATTAGCATACCTAGATTTTCTGCCTCTAGATTTCTGTTTGGATTTTCCATTAGACAGCAACTGATTCTGATTGCTGCAAAAAAAAAAAAAACTATTGCAGACGGCATTGTCCTCTTTAGAAATCTTGAGTCAAAGTTCTGTTGATAATAATGATGCTGCCATCTAGACTTGGCTGTCAAGAACATTTCCAGAGATTCACAAGAAAAAGGTCTGAACTCAGTTTTTGTTTTTCTAACCTGGCCAAATATTCTGTCAGGATTTTTTTTTTTTTTTCAGCACTGCAATGACAAATTGTTAAAATGCCAAGCATGATGAGATAATTTTTTTTTATTTCAGGCTTCCCAACCAAGGACCACAGTACATCAATTCTTTTTTCTTTCATAATAATATCTGTTAGGTTATCACACTAAAATCTACAGAATTGATCTCAGAAAATATTTACTGCTTCATCTATTTCTTTATCAACACCAAGAAATACTGGGAATTTGTCTACAAAAAATTTTAATTTGGAAATTATGCACTGCCAATGGATGAAATTTATGCTATGTTGACATTAATAAGAGCATAATTTTTTAATGGAAACTTCTACATTTTCTAGTCATGAACCAATGGAGTACTTCCTCAATGAAGAAAAGAACAAAATATTTCCCTCTTGCTTTCCCTCTGAGGGGTCTAAAGGGAATTATATTCCCTTTAGACTCCTCAAAACTGCCTATATGACTATGTCTTCCAATTTAGTCTGCATTTGTATTCAACTTCCAAAACGGAAGATTTGAAAACTCTTGGTAAAATAAATCTGCACATAACACTCAACATATCTAGGAATAATGACCTTAGTACATGG
Organism: Mastigoproctus giganteus; assembly: GCF_048544385.1. NCBI lineage: Eukaryota > Metazoa > Arthropoda > Arachnida > Uropygi > Thelyphonidae > Mastigoproctus > Mastigoproctus giganteus. The sequence goes on along the minus strand of NC_143582.1, from coordinate 169,044,509 downwards.
ATATGAAGTAAGCTGGACTGCAGAACTCTTTGAATTTTCAAACATTGGTATAATACTTAAAAAACAAATGAGCAAATTACTTTATTCAAGCCAGAATAGAACATGAACACAGTGAAGATAATATGCCTAGAGCCTGTTTAGCCTCTTTAGGATATTACTTTTAATAGAAGTTTCCAATTCAGTAGTTTTTTCTTGGAAGTTCATTAATTTGCCTTCTTACAAAAGTTCTTTAGATCATGAGTTACATCAGTTACTCATTTAGTTATGTTACTAGTGAGTCAGTGGGGCTCACTAGTAATGTAACTCACTCATAAAAATGGACATTGAAGGTTTTCACCGTTCTACAAGTCTAGTTAGATATTTAAACAAAGACAATCAATGTGTACACACAATCTTTAAAATCTTTTTTACTTCAGTGGCATGCACCAATTGAAATTGTTTAAATCTATCTTTCCTTTTAGCAATTTTTCTCTAAATAGTAGTAAATGTCCACCAAGTACTCACACACTTTCACAGGAAAGCATGCAGCTTTCAACACATTCACTTCGGTGAACATTCAAATTAATAAAATGACAAATGCAGCCTCCAAGTGGTCAATCTCCTCTTGTAATAACTTTACCTCCAGATTTTAAGCCTAGCAAAACAGGCACATTATCAATACTAAGTGGCAGACAGACGGTTTTTTAAGGCATCCTACATGCTTTTTGTCCAGATGATACCAATGTTGTTGTTGTTTGGTTTTTATGAGCATTAGCAACTAAGGCCATATTGCTCCGGGGATATGCGGTGGTCATTCCCTCACCTTTCCGCATCCTCCGTATTTGGTGGTCACGGGATCGAACTCCGAGTCTAATCAAGAAGTGTGTGCTACGCACTGCTGCTCCTGTCCACTTGGCTACAGAGGCGCCACCAATGTTGTACCCCGTACAGCCCAGTATAGCTTTCCAATGCTGGCACTGAGAGCAAGCTGCTTTCAATTTGCTGACTTTTTTTTTTATTCTTTTTTTTTTTTATTACGAAAGGTCACCACCATGACATATAGCTTGGAATCTGATTACTGCCATTTGTATAAATTGAAAATTGTCCATTTTCTAGAGCTATCACTACTTTTTCTTTTCCTATCTATGCAATTTCACTAACAATGTCTGTTGTTCTTGTTCATCCACAACTGTATTTTTTTGCTATTTCTTTCTTGGGGAAACATTTCTGGAAAACATGCCTGCACGATCAGCACAACTCACAGGAAGATTATGGTCTACAACAAAAGATGGAAACCTTAGGGTATACTCAATGATACTGGAAAATCCTTGTACCACCTTTGTTCAAATGAATACTATCTCTATGAAACAGATTTCTTCTACCTACAAACGAGAGCCACACTGATAAAAATTAATTCCCAAAAAAAAGCCTTGCAGATTTCCTCAAGTCTTGATTTAATACACAAGGCTTTCAGTATATAATCCCTCCTGTTGTTTCTAGTCAGAACTGCAGACACATACACATTCTGACCTAAGCTGTGGCATTTTTTCAGCATAGTCCTATATTTATCCAACGGATAGTCAGGTTGTGTACCATTAATATCGTTAGTCCCCACATGAATAATAGTCAAGAATCTTAAAATCTGACCATATCTTGGTAACATCATCAACTGTTGATCCTGGTAAACACACACTGGTTCTGAAGCACCTATCTTTATTACAAAAAATGTTACCCGTTTCCCTAACAATAGTCTTCCAGTAAAACTAGATCATCTTCAACCAAAGCAGTCTGCACTTGACTATTCTTTTCTGGGACCCAAATTGAGGGTGCATCACTTGGCAGGTCAGGAGATACTTGAGTCCCTGACGAGCTCCCAGTTACATTTGTTTCTAGGGCAAGCATGTGTTTTTTCAGTGACTCAAACTCTTCTCATAATGCACCAAGTTGTAATTTGAGATCGGTTGCAGAGAAAAAGAATTGCCAGGTGAGCTAGGTCTGTCTACTAGACCATCCTTAGAATACATGCCACATGCTATACAAACAATGAAGTTGCGACTCACACTAGAAATGTCCGCAGGCATTTCCGTTTGACTCCTGATGTCCCTGGACTTTGTACTGTAGCAACCATAATTTAAATAAAATTTGAATTTTGCAAAGGCTATGAAATTTAAATTTACAATATATTACAGAATTTATGTTAACAAAATATTGCAGAATTTAAACTGTTGATGAAAATTAAATCACTAAACAAGTTAAATCTACCTACGAAACGAATGTTACAAAATTCCCACCAAAATATCAATAACAAAGGCTATCTGAATATTAAGCTGTAGCTTTCCAAATACTTTACAAATTTAAACTTACAATATACTACACAATTCAAATTAACAGAGTATTACAGAAATTATACTACTGACAATTTATATTTAAGCTACTCAATGAAAGTTAAAGTTCCCGTCAAAATATCAATAACTAGGCTATCTGAATATTAAGCTGTAGCTTTCCAAATATTTATCTGAATACAAATACAATATAATTGGTTACAAAACAAATTTTCATCCCAGTTCAAAAAAGTTCAAGATAAGATCAAAAGCCAACGTTCACTGAAAGATAATTTGGAGTAGCATCTTAATATATTGGTGCCAATCGTTTGTGCAAATGGGATAGCTTATAGAAAAATTACAACAGCTGAAAAGATGAGAAATTTAACATTGAATGCAGCCGACTAACTTCCTTATATCTCTCAAAGAAAGCTAACAAGAAATAGTTCAGCAGAACTTGTTAAATAGGGCAGCATTTGCACATACAGTAGAATGTCGGTTATCCGGAACGTCAGTTATTGAGAATAATTTGAAAGGCTGATCTTCCTTCCTTTTTTTTTTTTTTTTTTTTATTAATGGTAGTACAAGTAAGCACTGGTTACAGTGATCACATTCACAAACTGAATTTTGATTCTAATACACAAAAGATCGAGTTTACTACCCGTTTATAATTAGATGGGCTAACAGTAAAGCCCAATAAACTGGAAAGTGCAAATTGTTTTTATTGTTTTATGGTAGTGACCTCCAGAAATGTGCTTTAGTAAAATGTGAGCTCGTGTGGGGTAATAATAGTGAGTTTTTGCCTTATCCTGTGAAGTTGCTTAAAGAAAATTTCATTTTGACTGTTATCATGGTGCTGACTAAGAGAATAAGTGACAGCAGTAATAGAAAATCTAACACCAATAGGAAAGCAATCGATTTGGATCAGAAAATTAAAATAATAAGGATGTGTGAAAAGGTGTCAAACATTAACAAGTATCGCGCCGAATTCAGATTTGTCAATAATAATATAGTAGCAATATGTTATTAGTCATTCCTAAGTTACGTAAAACTCGACTTATGTAAGAAGTCCTGGAACGTATCTCTTATGTATGTTGGGGACTTCTACATTTTTGGATTAACTGGGAAATCGATTATCCAGGAAATTTTTTTTTTTTTTTTTTTTTACCATCGAGAGTCTTACCAGAAGATCGAGAGTCTATTGTATAATGTTATTTACAGTCGAACTTCCCTATAACGAATTCGATAAATCCAGCGAAAAAATTCGTTATAGAGAAATTTTATTATACAGAGAATATTTTTTTTATTAGAAATTTTTATCTAATTAGGAAATGAAAACGAATCTACATTTATTTTTAATGTATTTTATTTCAAAAACACTTATTTAAATTACGTTTACACAATTTTCGCTGGTAAATATCACAAATTAAAAAAATCTGTAATTTTCGTTTGCACAGTACAATTAAAAAATTGTCTGATTCTAAAAGAAAACCTCACATTTGTTTAGAGCATTAAAAACATTATCAGGAACATTTTCACAAAACTGTAGACCCATATGCACCGTTTTAAAAGCATTAATCACTTCTTTGCAAGTTGGCTTTTCTACGGGTTGTTCTGATGCATCTTCAGCGTCATCGTTAATTTATTTGTGATCATGGTCGCGTCTAACATTGTTCAGCAGTATTTCATCTTCATTTGGATGTTCTGCTGTGATCTACATAAACATAACTATCCAGTGTTATTTCATTTTCAATGTTTATGGACGATTCTAATAATGTCCAAAAGTTTTTCAGTTGCGAAAGGGGCAGTTCATCTTGTTCGTCCAGTCGTTGCTCGACTTCTGTATTCAATGCAAATCCCGCTTTCGAAAAACAATTTTGAATAGTGTATTCAGTGATATCGCTTGTCCAAACGTTTGCCAGTTCAAAGATGCAATCTCTAAGGTTAATTGTAACCTCCAAGTTTCTATTTTCTGATAACGCATTGACAATCTTCATTATTATTCTCTTTCGATAATGAAATTTAAAATTTTTAATAATGCCTTGGTCCATTGGCTGGAGTTTTGACGTTACGTTTGGTGGTAAAAACAACTTTGCACTTTTAAGTTTGGCAGAAATATTGGCAGGATGTGCAAGCAGTTGTCAGTTACCAACACGATTTTCCTTTTTTCTATTGTTATACGCTTGTCTAGTTTTAATATCCATTCTTCAAAAATATCACTTGTCATCCATGCTTTTTTATTAATAGGTGTAGTCAACTTCCAAAGATTTTGTGCCTCTAAATCTTTTCGATATTCCGATGACTAAAAGTCTTAATTTTTCACTTCCTGTCATATTTGCTACAACTAGCACAGTGATTCTTGCTTTGCTTTCCGTCAAAACATTTATCATCCTTAAAAGCAAGTGTTCTATTCGGTAAACACTTAAAGAATAAACTCATTTTGTCAGCGTTAAAAACATCCTTACGCTCATATTCTTCCAAAATCTTCTTTAAGGTATTGTTCCTCCAACTGTTACAATCTTCTTTGCTTACTATTTATTAACACTTTCTCCAAAATAACCTTATCCACAATTCTGTGGCGCTTCATAAATTTATCTCGCCACCCAGTGCTCGCATTATCTAAACCTTGGTTTTCCAATAAATGCTAAGGCTGTTCAAGAGAAGAATGTTGCATATCATAATTGGCTTGTTTCTAATTCTTCAGTTTCATTTTCTGCCTACACCAAAGCTAGCAACAATTGTAAAGCAGTTATTAATCAGTCCAAACTAGAGTAGAAAACTTGCTTCTTGCCCTAATGGTACCTGAGCATTCTGGTCTCTTGCCAAAGCTACTGACCGCAACTTTTCCCCATCTCTGCTCCCACCTCTGCCCAAACCAGATGGTTCTGTTGTCACTTCAGCCAAGGATAAAACTGACCTACTAGCATCCCATTTTTCTTCCAACTCATGTATTAATGATCTTGGTAAAATACCTCCCACCATTCCCAACACACTCCATTCAATGCCTCCTGTGGTCTTCCGTCAAAAGGATATCAGAAGGATTTTGATGAATCACGATGCTAAGAAAGCTCCAGGTCCTGATGGTATTTCTCCACTTGTTCTCAAAACCTGTGCTCCTGAACTTACTCCTATTCTTTGCCGCCTTTTTTCACTTTCTTATTCCAAAGGTGTTTTTCCTTCTGCTTGGAAATTTGCTCATATTCAGCAAGTTCCTAAAAAGGGTGACAAATCCCTCCCATCCAATTATCGTCCCATTGCAATTACTTCTACTCTTTCTAAAGTAATGGAGAAATCAATTAACCGCCAGCTCTTAAACTACCTAGAAACCTTCCATCTGATCAATGATCGCCAGTATGGATTCCAGTGTCGATCCACTAGTGATATTCTGGCTTATGTTACCCATTTATGGACTAATTCAATGGAAAGGTTCGGTGAAACACAAGTAGTTGCTCTTCACATCTCAAAGGCTTTTGATCGTGTTTGACATAAAGGTCTTCTAAACAAGCTTCCATCTTATGGTTTGACAACTGTTTTTAGTAATTGGTTATCCAATTTTCTCTCTGATCGCTCACTGAGGGTAATGGTCTTCTAACTTCTCCACTAATGCCGGTGTCCCCCAAGGTTCAGTTCTTTCCCCCACTCTTTTCCTCTTCTATATTAATGACCTTCTTCCATTGACTGGAAATCCTATCCATAGTTTTGCCGATGATAGCACATTGCATTCAACTTTCCATTTTGAGAAACCTTATCCTGCTCAATCAGCTTCAACTTCTCGAAAATCTGCTACCAATTCCTTAAATGCCGATCTTCAGATAATCCTCCAGTGGGGCAAAGACAACTTAGTTGATTTCAACCCTTCCCCTTCTAAAACTCAGTCTTGTCTTATATCTCACAAAAAGGATTCTTCTGCTCCTGTGCTTATCTTTAGTGACACTCCAATTTCTAGGCAAAATGATATATCTCTTTTGGGGATTACCCTGACTTCTAATCTCTCTTGGCACAAGCACATTACAAATATTGCATCTAAAAAACTTGGTTTTCTCTTTCGCTCTCAGCGTTACTTTTCTTCCAAACAGCTGCTCACTCTGTATAAATCGCAAATCCGCCCTGCCATGGAATATTGTTCCCTCATCTGAGGTGGTGCCCCCAAAACCTCTCTCAGGCTTCTTGATTCCATTCAGAAGAGGGCAGTTAGGTTAATTAATGATTCATCTCTAACAGAGTCTCTCCACTCGATTTCTCATAGACATACTGTTCATGCTGCATGCCTCTTCTATAGATACTTCCATGGGCACTGTTCTTCTGAATTGGCTTCTATAATTCCCTCTCTCTCTCTCTCTCTCTCTCTCTCTCTTTTAAAACAGTCCAAACATGTGCCGCCACCAGCCAACATCCATTTACTGTCCAACTTCAAATCCACAGAACCAACTTTTCATCTTCCTTATTTATTCATTCATTCAACTGCCATTTTCTGGAACAACCTTCCTTCATACGTATTTCCTGAAAATTACAATCTACAGAAGTTCAAGTCCAATGTCAACAAATATCTTCTTTCATCTTCTCAACCTCCAATCCAAGCACGGTACTAAGTACTATAGGTTCTAATACCTCTCGTGTTTGGGGTTCACATAAAAAAAAAAAAAAAAATTCTGTATGTCCAAGGGACTGTGCAAATTTCAGAGCTTGTTGCTTAATTATTAGGCCCAATATTGGGATATTCTTTTCACGTATCATTTGCACCAATTTTAGAACAGCTTTATCAACATCTTCGTATATACACAACTTAATTCGCTTCTTGTCTACTCCTCCTTCAATTGCATTTAAAATTTATTCTCGATTTTTTTAAAATTGTAGATAAACTGCTTGCAGATTGCCATATTCTTCCGCAACATCTTTTTTCTTGAAACCCTGGTCAATATCATAACAATCTTTGCTTTATTATTAATACTTAAGCACTTTCTCTTCGACATTGTTTCCGCAATTATAAAAATTACTCTACTGCAGTTCTTGCCGATACATACACCAGAAAGTTCGCTGCGCTGGCCATATAGTGAATTATTAGTACAGGTACCGCCTACTCAATGACATTCGCTTGCCAATTCAACAGTATCACTCACTTTGAAGAAATATACGACTTTGTGAATTTCTTTTATTCTGCTTTCATTCATATATACACGAAAGAAAATTTATGATTAACGTATGCTGTATGTTACTTTTCAGGGAAAAAAAAAAAAAAAAAAAAATACAAGAGCATATAGCCTATGCGATTGATGACGAGCGAAATAAAAATTTTAAAAAAATTCGTGAAAACCATCTACTGGGAGTCCAGTTAGAAGAGAACGGATATACATTATAATGATTGACAGGAAGGTCACGTGGTACAGTTGAGGTGAGAAGCGAATGTCACTCAGTAGGCGTTACTAAAAACCGACTGGGGTAGCATTCTATGTATTGCCGCCGCAGCATGCTAAAGGTTTACCGTAGCGAATTTCGTTTTCCCCTGAGCCAACATAAATTTACAAATCTGCCCTATTTATTGTAAAGTTTAAGACCACTTTTAAGAAAACCATTTGGTTTAATTACTGTAACAAAAATTAAACAAAGGCCCTCCTATGGGCGTCAATGGCCACAAGTATTCACTAAAAGCATGATTATTTAATTCCAGATGCTAATGCGCAATTTCGGAAGGAAAGAGGCAGTATATTTGAGCGGCTGTTTAGCAATAAATGCTTGAAAATCTTCAAAACTGCTTTTACTAATTTTTTTAAAAATTCGTTATAGGGAGACTAACACTTTGTTATATGGGGTTAATTTTACATGTAATTTCATTTCAAGGTGCAATATTTTGCGAAAAAATTCATAATATAGAGAAATTTGTTAAACAGAAGTTTGTAATAGAGAAGTTCCACTGTATTTGTAATGAGGTCTACCCCGCCTCCTCAAATGGCCTTTCTTGGTGCATATAGGTAACTCGAGAGAGAGAGATCAATGCCAATGTAAAACACTGCCTTTTTCAGAAAAGCTTTCAGCTTGTCTTTATTTGATAAGAGGTGCACACAAGTGCTGCTCTAATACTTTTTGTTAGTCTCTCTTTGAATACTAATTGTTGTTCTTTGATTTTAAGTATCAATTTACTCTAATGTTAATTTAACAGCAATACACACTTGTTGCTCCACCAAACAGAGGCTTTGACTGACTAGAACCAAAAGAAAATGCGGAAGTTGAAGCTGGTGTTCCAAATAAACTTGTCTGTCCTGTAGTACCAAATGCACCAATCCCAGCCTGTGGTCCCTTCCTATTGGCAAGGTAATCCTCCATTCTTAGTTCCTAAATTAGGAAGGGAGAGAAGGAGGTGGGGAGAAAAATCTTATTACAACAGTAACTACAAAATTTCTGAATTTTTACAAGTAGATTTTTATAATCACCATTAAAAAGTATTTATAATAAATAAAATTAACTTACTAATTTAGAAATATCACAAAAAAAAATGATAAGGGTAGCCTTATATCACAAGCTCAAGTTTAAAAAGTTGCTATGACATGTATTAATACAAAGGGTACTAGGAAAGTTTTGCAATACAGCTTTGTTTATTTAATCTTTTCAAAGTAATTTCCTCTACATTCAATACACCTCTCCATCCTCCGAAACCAAACTTTAAACCAGTTCTGCTAAGTTTCACTAGGGAGTAAAGCACACTCGTTGTCCCAAGCCCGTAGAAGGTCCTCATCACTGGAAAACCGCCTCCCTTTTAGCTTCATTTTCACATGCGGGAACAGTGCAAAGTCGCAGGGAGCAAGGTCTGGACTGTAGGGAGGGTGCTCGAGAAGTTTCAGTCCTGTCGTGGTCAAATATTCGGTGCAGGCTTTGGCGCGGTGAGTTGCAGCATTATCGTGATGGAGGTACCAGGTGTCCATTCTTGACTTTGGCCGCAGGTTCTTCATAGATCCAATGACTTTAGGCAGGCATTGTTCAGTATACCACTTAGCTGCGACTGTCTTCTGCGTGTCCAAAACGACACGTTCCACAATTCCACTCGATTTGAAAAATACAGCTATCATTTTCTTCTTTACAGATCGGGATTTTCTGACAATTACGGGTGTGTCGTCATCATCAAAGACCCAAACTTTGTTTTGAGCCTTGGTCGGCAGATCGTAATAGTACAGCCAAGTCTCGTCACCTGTCACGATGTTGTTCACAATCCGAGATTGTCCCTTATCAAACTTTTTTAACATCTCCCGGCACCAAGTCACACGTCGTGTCATCTGCTCTTCAGTCAGTTGATGCGGCACCCAGAGAGAACAAAATTTCTTAACGTGCAAATGATCTTGCAGAATCGAACGAATTGCTGGTGCATTTAGGCCCAAAGTATCTTCTATCTGTTGGTAGGTCACTCGCCTGTTTTCGTCAAGAATTTTCCTCACAGCAGTAACGTTTTCCTCCGTAACTGACGTTCGTGGCCTTCCCAGCCTCTCAGAATCCTCCAGAGTGAAATTTACCCTTTGGAATTCTCTATACCACCTGAATATCGTTGTACGATGTGGACAATCATCATCTAGTGCAAGAGTCATTTCTTCTAAGCACTGGTCTATAGGTTAAACCACGCACGAAATTATACCGCAAAACTGTCCTTATCTCATTTCGTGACCACGATGCCATCGCAAGCACTTTACACTCTCACTACTAATGAATAACTGAGCCCATCGACTTGGCGCGGCGGCTACTATGCACATATGAACATGTCTCAACATGCAGCAACAAGCAGCTTCCTGTGATTCATTGTTGCGTCATATTGCAAAACTTTCCTAGTACCCTTTGTATAACAATACATGTTACTAAATATAACATATTAATTAACATATATCCTTCATTTCTTTTAGCTATCTCATACTCATATTATCCAGTCTCTCTTGAAATTTACATAAACTTTAAATAATGATTTCCAAAATTAAACACCAGTTTATAATAAATAAGAACTGCTGCAAACTGCAACAAGTATTGTGATGGGATGCTAACTGCTACCTGTACACAAATATAAGCATAAAAAACTAAATTCAAACAACCTAATGAAAAATTATAAATAAAAAAACAAGGCTACACTAATTTCCCCAGAATAGAAGTTAAACTAACAGGTCTGTAATTACTGCCTCCTTTAATGTAACTGGGTAGATCCCATCCACCCCCAGGTGCTTTCCTTATATTTAACTTCAACAATCTCAGTTATTGCACAATCACTTAGCTCCCTGCAAGAGTTTGATAAGCTACTGGCCTCCACTTTGCTACAGACTTCCTCATCTGTTAAAATAGATGCAAGATACTCATTCAGTTTGTCAGCTACCGCAGCAGTTTCATCAACAATTGAACCACCGATATCAAGTGGACCAATACCCTTCTTTGCTGTTTTTCTTTACATCCTTTGCCAAAGATTTCTAAATCTGCCTTCGCTTGCCTAACCTCCTTTGTGTCTTGATTACAGACTAGCTTATATCTACCATAGTCTTCTGGGTCACCTGAAATTTATATGCATCCCATGCATTTTTCTTCTCTGCCTAGAGTCTCATTAGTTCACCTGCCATCCAATTAAGCCTAAACCTTGAACAGTATTTCTTAGTTGGAACAAAAGGCCTATTAGCTTGCAAGATTGCTTCCTTAGCATTAGTATAGGCATATGATGCTATAAAAGCAAGCTTATATAGCATCAGCAAAAAAAAAACCATTCCCAAATCATCCATTCATTCACCCCAAATGCTTGTCTAGTTCCAAATGCATTATTTTCCCTAGAACCAAAGTTAAACTGACAGGTCTGTATTTACTCATTCACCCTTTGTGAAGTGGAGATACATTTGCACATCCCCAGTCTATGGGGGACCTCCCCTGGGTCCAAGGAAGCTTCCATAATTATGGCTAAGGATTTGCTTACTTGCTTTGCCGTCTCCTTTAATATAACCGAATAGATTCCATCCATCCCATGTGCCTTTTTTATATTCAATTTCAACAATTTCCCCTCCACTTTGCTCTGGGTATAATAAAATCATTTAGCTCCCTGCAAGAGTATGATATACCTCTGGCATCCCTCCCCCCGAATAACTCCTTATGTGTAAATGTAGATGCAAATTACTCATTCAGTTTGTTAGCAACCTGAGCAGGATCATCAACAGTTAAACCATCGATATCAAGTGGACCAAACTGATTCATCCCTTTCCTTCTAGAGTTTACATAAGTAAAGAACTCTTTGCTGTTTTTCTTTGCATCCTTTGCCAGCGTAACCTTCTTTGTGACTTGATTACAGACCAGCTTATATCTACCATAGGCTTCTGTACCACCTGTTAATTTATCTGTATCCCATGCCACATGTCTCATTAGTTCATCTGACATCCATGTAGTCCTAAACCTTGAACAATATTTCTTAGTTAGTATGAATATTGGTTCCAAGATTAATTCTTTGAATGCTTCCCATTTAGAATTTGCTGTTGGTAACATCATCAGTTGGTCCCACTATATAGACTTTAAAAACTGTCTCAGACCACAGTAGTTACCTTTACAAAACCAAAATCCCTTCCCTTTACTCCTGATGATAGTTACCTCTTTGAGTAAATTTCACATCAGCACACTGTGATCACTGCCACCTAGTGGTTCCTTTATCTACAGTTTCTTAATGCCTGAAGAATCACTACTGATAATCAGATCAAGAGTGTTACTCCCTTTAGTTGCCTCCCAAGCATGTTGCTGCAGAAAACAATCATCCAATAAATCCACAAAAATCTTGCTAGTGTGTGAGTGACCAACCCACAAGTTCCAGTCAATATATGGGAAATTAAAATCCCTCATTATAAGACAATCTGATTTACTGGCCCCCTCTATTTCTCTGTCCAGTTGTTCATTATTCTCCTCAGTCATTTGGCCTATAACACACTCCTAGTCTTTAATTTTGCTTTCCCAGTGGTTACGTCACACCAAACTGACTTGACACTGCACTCTTCACCCATGTCAACTAGCTGCACTTCCTTAGATTTTGTTTCTTAACTAACAGCATAACCCCTCCTCCCTTCCTATCCTGTCTATTCTTCCTGTAACCTTCAGGAAGGTTACAGGAAGAATAGACACATTCTTCCTGTACACATTGTACGCCCCAAATTCCAATTTTGAATTCCTCATATCTGTGTGACACCACATATCTGATATTCTAAGAAAATCTGCTTTTGTTGGAACATTACAAAGGAATTTGCATCAAATTCCTTTTGATGTTCTGACCAACACCTCAAATTCATTTACCAAACTCCTAGCATTGGTGTACATGCAAGTATACATACACTTGTTCTTATTCTTAGCTACCCCACACAGCCTATGTATTTATTTTTTCCCAATGACTCCAAGCAGTCTCTGAAATCCCCTGCACCTTGTTTTCCAGCCAGCTGCTCATTCAAATAGAAACAGTGCAAGAATCACTTTAACCTCTGCCAGCGGCTACTGTTAATCTATTAGTCTGTGTATCCCGACATACGACCAGATCGACTTACAACCTGTCAGTCAGAACAGAAGTCAGTCGTAAGTCAATCTTAATGTGTTTTTCAAAAAAAAAAAAAAAAACCTGATGAATGTCAGGAATAATGTTATATTTACTACTCTTTGCCAGAAGTTGTTGTTTGGTTTTTAGGAGCATTAGCAACTAAGGTCATATTGCTCCGGGGATATGTGGTGGTCATTCTCTGACCTTTCCGCATTCTCCATATTTGGTAGTCACAAGCTCGAACCCCGGTCTAATCAAGAAGTGCGTGTTACGCACTGCTGCTCCTGCCCACAGAGGCGCCTGCCAGAAGTTGGGGGAAAAAAAAAAAAAACCCCAATCATAAATTTTAGTTAGCTATCACAAGCAGTTTTTCATATTATATTAAAAGTACTAACATCGTCATCATCCAAATCTTTAAACTTAACTATAGGTCACTATGACAATGCAAATCATTTATCCTGGACTATCCTGACTGCTTTGTCCTACCATACAGCAATATATTTCCGGCCAATAATCTGAGTGCTTTAGTTCCATACTAGCAGCCCATCCTCATTATTTCAGAAGCTATACAACTGACTCCCTATTAACAGGTTATGTTACAAGATGAGGATTTGCTTAAGAGATGTGGAGTCCTCTTCCTGATAATAAAGTCCTCCTCCAGTAATATAAACATGGTATAAATCATAATATAAAATACAAACATTAATATTAAATTTAATTTCAAGTCTTAGGCGTAACAAAAAGCAAGTTTTAACAAATGTACCCCTTCCCTTTAATAATCAATTTTGATAGCATTATTTCATAAGAAAAATTTTCAAAATGCTTCAATTTCATAAAAAAGAGGGCACTCACCTCTAAGCTCTTATTTTCATACTCCTTCATGCATGTTATACATTGATGTCGAGTATTTATGTTTGTTGAGACTCCACTTTTCATCATTGTATCAGTACCGGTAGGAGGATTAAATTTCACTGTTGTGCCAGTTGTTGTCCCAGTAAAGGTGGCTTAAGAGTTTAACAATATTATTATTTTAAATTTGCTTTCATAATCACTATTACAAGCATTTACAACATTAAGTCACATCTGTCAACGTTTAAACAAGTCTGAGTCTACTGCTCATAAAATACAAGTATAAACTTTTTCAGATGATATAAGATCAGTTTCAAAAATAAATTTATATCATAATTAACATTCTTCTTAACATGATTTATAGTGTATTTATTTAAGAATTTAATTTATTTAATAATTTTGTGAATATAAAATAAAATAAATATAAAATATTTTTTATATTATTTTTATATATTGTGAATATAAAATAAAATATAAAATAAAAATATGCCCAGTCATATGGCAGGGTAAGCAAATTGCAAATAGAAAGTAAACCAGTACATAGCTACAGAAACAAATTATGGGGATAATAAATCAAGATAGTGTTGCAGAAGGAATGTGCTCCTAACATAATTTATTGAGAATGCCAATTAACAAAAGTAAATTTATGAAAACGGCAATTATTCAAATTTAGTGGCAGCTCCTTGATGACGCCTGTTTTTTTTTTCCTTTATTATTTTCTTTACTATTTATTTAGTTAAACTTTATTTTTATATATAGTAGGGTCTTCGCCCCCTGCTCGCTGCTTTTGATAAAATAAAATACTTACAGAAGCTTTAGACCCTGAGAGAGAGAGAGAGAGAGAGAGAGAGAGAGAGAGAGAGAGAGAGAGAGAGAGAGAGAGAGAGAGAGAGAGTGTGTGTGTGTGTGTGTGTGTGTGTGTGTGTGTCTCTCAGCTATGAATACATATGTTATACCTATATAATATCAGTGTAGATACATCATAGACAACTCTTAAAAAAGAAAAACTACGATTGTAGTGTGAAAAGTATCATTTCATCTGTATCTCAAATTGTGCTCATCTTTCACAACGAGTTACCATGTATTGCACTACCTCGTATAAGTAACGCTTCACTAATAGAGAAGACTACTGTCACTTATTCTCGGTGGGCACCATCACCCAGACAGGACCGTTTCAAAGCTAGTTGGCTTTTCATCGGTGGGTGCCTTTCACACTACAATCATAGTTTTTCTTTAAGAGTTGTCTATGGTGTATCTACACCGATATTATATATATAATCTTAAACTCTTAAAATATTATGCCTTGTTGCATTGTTTATTTAAATATGTTACATAAGGAAATCAAGAATGGCAGCGTGGTCATTTTAGATAAACATAGCGCGTGACCACGCTTAAACAGAAGCGTGTTTTACCACATTAAAGCTTCTGTTACATATTTTTGTATTTGTTACGTATTACCACGTTACCTGCATCTCTCTTCTCCCATTGGCTGAATAAATATCGTTAGGAGGAAAATTATTTTAATGCGCGCGCAACACACACACACACACACACACACTTCTTTCCATACATGCAAAGAAATGGCAATAGCACTGTTAGCATCTACAAAGGCATCTAGATGCTGACTCATACTATGCTAAATTCCTCACGCCTCAGGCAATGAGTATCAATGGAGAGGACACTTAAGCAACATTAACATAAAACAGCTTTTTATTTTAGTGAGTAGCTTCAGAAAGACAGAGTTGCATAAAGTCTCTGTTTATGCTCAAGTATAGAACGTACAGATTATGAATGAGAACTTCAAAAATTTTCAGAAAATTTACCAAATGGTATTTGTTTCTCTAGGATATTTCACACATATAAGGCAATATTTAGCAAGCCTAATATTAAAATATAATTTATTTTACCACTTGAGTTGTTTTGATTTTATATCATTAGTAAACATAAAAGACTAAATGCTTAGATTAATTAATTTTAGTAAATTTCTGTTAGCTTTTCATCCTATACTATGAGCATAATCTGGTCGCTAATCCAAATATTTTTCTTCATTCCTTTCTATATGAAGAAATTTAATTCCTTTCCAATGGGTGGCAATAGACCATCTGTAGGCAAAGGAATGAAAATGTTGCCCACCTCTCTTGAGGAAGCTTATATTCCATCATTCACACATAAATCACTTTATACATATAAATGGGGCAGGCATATCAACATAGATACATAGATTATATAAACATCAAAACTATGTTTAAATGTTAAAAGGCAATCATAATAATACGGAAACTAGTCATAGTAATTATTTATAATGGATTTTTTTAAGAATATTCAGGAAACAAGAAAGTTTAGTGAAGTATTAGACATGTCAATCAAAAACAATGGCTCTTTCTAATATGTGTTCTAACTGGTGCAACAACTGTTGGACCCTAGCCATGCCAAGTGGCAAGAAAGGAGGAAGGGAAGGGTTTTTGTGTGCAACTTTTATCTTGCTGACTGCCATTTTCTGTTCATACTACTAATTAATTCGTGGTTTATATTTTTATTTCATTTATTTTTTGGATTAACGTAAGCTTTGCTTGATTTGCTTTTTCTGATGTTTCAGCTGCAAGGGTATTGCTACCATCTTCCTATTTCACGTTTAAAAAAAAATGGTTCTATTTTCTGCCTACAGGCATCCTATATTGTCCCTCTCTATATGAACTGCTTTCATCTTCACTTTACACATATAATATGAAATAATTGTGGCAAGAAAAGCAATATAATTACAATTTCCTGGGAAATGCTGATTTTATCGTATTTCCTGTCAATTTTAAAAAGCCATGTGACCACAAATACCTATGGTAGCAAATGCATGGCATCTTTTCCAGATTTTATAATACACTGAAAATCTTACGTACGTGTCTTTTTAAACACATCACATTCCTTTGGCATCTTAATGAAGACTGCTAAATCAAATTTAGTGGATTTTTGTGAATTCCACACATTTTCCAACCCTTCCCCATCTCTTCCATCATGCAGTATGGCTGATGACTTTTGAGGTTGTGATGGGCATGCATCATGGCGAGATCCAATCTTCCTTATATCTCAAGGGTACATCTCTAAAACGGTGTTCTCAGGCTGGCCGATAGTACACCGGACCGAACCTATTGGTAACTCTCTAGGAGACTTCTGGATCAGCTAGTGTATAATCTTGCTACCTCTACTCTGCCAGATAGTGACTGGAGGGAGCCCGAGTAGTGTATATGTGGAGGAGCATTGTTGAGGCCATGTTATGTCAAGGATCTGGGTATATTCTTACCATGTGTATGCCATATCCAAAAATTTCATTACTTCATGCAACATGATCCCCTCCCCACTTTTTCTTACTATTGAATGCACCATGAATTGTCAAACTAATAGAGTAAGCTTATCTACAAAAAAGATCTAAATCTCCCTAGTTCATTTCACAAATATACATGGTCTCAGTTCTAATCTCAACGATGTCCATTTCCATTTGCAGTCTGCCAAATCCCACGTACTTTTTCTGACAGAATCTCAGATAAACCTTTCAACTGAGATGAGCAATAGTTGAATCAACCTTTCGGTTGATTCAACTTCTGCTTGATTGTTTGTTTTGATTGACTGTTTCAAAGATATACAAAGGTTTGATTCAAACCTTTGATAGATCGTTTCGGTTGATTCAACTACTGCTAATCTCAGTTGCCCAAATTATTCGCTGTATGATTCTTTTCGCCTCAAAGGTGGTACTTGTACATATGTCAGTTCCGATATTCCCTGTCAGAGACTTAGTAATATGGAATCTCCTTTTTTGGTCTTCTCTGGCTTAAAATCTCTCTACCACATTGTGTAGAGAGATTTTAATTCATCTTTTGTAGAGACAGTGTTTTTGTCTCTACAAATCACTTGGAGCTCTGACTTCCTCTCTTTGCAACTTGGCTTTCTCCAGTCCAACTTTCCTAACAGTGAGCTAATTTTCCTTGGTGATTTTAATGTTCACAACTCCAGCTGGTCGATAGGTTATACCTGGAGAGAAATGAAGTGAATTAAATTTTTCATTAAATTAATTTTTTATTTTAATTGCATTAAATTGATTTTGAATTGTGCTCGTTTGATTTTTAATTATTTCTTCCTGTAATGTAAGATTTAAAATTTTTTAATTGGTTTTGTTTCAATTTCTGGAGAGTATCATACGGAAATGTTCTACATACAAATCATAGCGAGGTAAACTTCTCTTATTCTTTTACAAATATTGATATCAACATAGAACGTATTGAGCATTATAGCTCTGGTTCATATTATCAAATATATAATTTTTATAAATAAAATTGTTATAACAATAAATCATTTATATACGTGTGAAATTTATAATTAATATGACTGATGATGCTGTTTAACACCACATACCAAATTTTTATCAGGAGCTATTTATTAAAATTTTCAGTTAGTTGAATTTTCAGTTGAAGTTTCAGCCTTGATAAAAATTCTCTTTTCTACAAAAGTTATGTGGGAATAAGAGAACCCAAATCCAGCAGAACGAAGCTGGAAAATTTTAGTTTTAGAACAAAACACTGTAAAATTACAGGGATTTACACCTGTGTTAAGAGCAGTTGGTTGAAGTTTCTTCCACTATTGTTATTTGTTTGTTATTTGGTTTTTAGTAGCATTAGCAACTAAGGCCATATTGCTCCAGGAATATGCGGTGGTCATTCCCTTGACCTTTCCGCATCCTCCGTATTTGGTGGTGACGGGCTCGAACCCCGGTCTAATCAAGAAGCGTGTACTACGCACTGCTGCTCCTTCCCACCTGGTTCCTCCACTATAACAGATATCCAGTGGTCATTGCAGAGTACAGGAATAGAGTAAACAGACACTGCTAATAATTTATATTAGCATGACATGAGCCATTTACAGGAGTAGTTAGACCGTTCCAGCAATGATTTGACTTTAAATGGTTGCAACTATATATTTCTTTTTAAATAAAGCTATATGCATTTTGAAAAAAATTCATTCGTGTTTTCTCATAAAAGGGTATTTCTAAATCATTTTTTAATGCCCATTTCAAAAATGACTTCCATTTGTTTCCATCATGTCAGGTTTCTTCAAAAATCACAAAAGAAAATTTGATTTTTCACAAATTTTTATTAATTTTGGAAGAATTTGTACACTGAAATAACAACAAAATGCTGCTTTTACCAGACTTTTATATTTAAATACACGTTGAAATACATGTATTAAAAAGGGCAGTGTGATAAAAAGTCCACTAAACATTCGGCTCTCATTTTAAAAACTAATCTGCAATGGATAAAATTTTTGTCTCTGATTTTCTTGCAGATCCTTCTACTTTACAGTCCCTCTCAGCACCCAGCAATAGTCAGCCATCATGTTGGCATTCCACCTCCCCTGGTACCTCATCTCCATGTCTTTAATGTCCTGGTGAAGTTTCTCATCCTGTTTTTGCTAACACTTCCTAGATTTTCTGGGCAGTAACAGTTGTGGAAGTGTGTAAAATGTAACGTAACAATCATGTTGCAGCCCAGCTTCTTAACATTTACCAACATATTTTCAACTATATACTTGTAGTCTGGATCTCCTTTGTTCCTTAAGAAGTTCTCAACAACAGATCTGAAGCTAATCCATGCCTGTTTATCTGTTTTATTCATAGTTCCTTCAAAATCTCAGTCCCTCATCAGTTTGTGAATTTGAAGTACAACAAAAATACCTTGTTTTAGCTTCCCTTGGGTGATTGATGAGAATTTGGTACAGAGGTAGTTGAAGCAGGGACCTTCCTGAGGTAAAGCTTTCACAAACTGTTCATCAAACCAAGTTTAATGTGCAGGGATGGAAGGAAGACAGTTTTGGAGTATATTAGTGGTTTATGTACTATGTTCTTTGATCCAGGCAACAAACTGCCCCTCTTTGGCCAGACCTTGACATTCCAATGCATACACTCCTTGCCCAACTGTACCATTCACACAAAAAGTTAGGCATTCTTGTGTAGACAGATTGCTGTCCAAGTAACATACCTATCACTTTAAAGTTAGTATACATAATATTTGTCAACTTCAAGTTGTCATAAGTTTCTTTCAAATGCATGGAGTGAACTACTAGAATTGACCCACATTTATTTCCATTGTGGAGCAACATACCTTTGATGAGTCAATAAAAAGTCTCCACTGTGTAAGACTGTAACTAATTCCTAAATAGTTCGGTGTCATTTATATTACTAAAAAAAAAAAAAAATAATAAAATCATCCTCAGAAAAGTAGGGGACTAGTTCTCATTCTCTGTGTCTGTACAATGAGAAAAATATCCTCCCATATGCTAGAAAATTTTTTAACTTAAGTCTAAAACCAAGGAGTTCTACAGATTTCTTTGGTAAATTTAAATCTGTTACTAGATCACTGAGTTCATGCTGTGAAAACAGTTGAGAGCTGGACTCAATGTCTCCAAGTGTGTAGACTTCAATTTCATCTTCAAAAGCTTCACTTTCAGCATTCTCTGCTGCTAAAATTCTCCAACACAAGTGGAGGGCATGGAATTGGCAGGTTATCTTCATGTGGGATTGGTCTAATGGCAGATGAAATATTAGGACACAATGTCCTTCTTATTCTTTGCATTGTATCCCTCTATGTTAACTAAGCAAAAGTAACAGCAGTCACAGTGGTTTGTACACTCCTGCCAAATCATGGGAATTGCAAATGGCATAGTCTTCTTTTTGCTATTTTTACACAATCTCAATTCTTCAACACAGATCTAGCAAACTTTATGTGGAGTCCATTGTTTATCTTGGTGACAGAGTTTCATTCCAAAATAAGCATAACACACATTTTTTACAAATTCTGTAATATCTTGCCTTCTAGAGGACTACGTTAACTTCCACAATAACAAAATAAGTTCAAAATAAGTTTTACCATTTTTTTCACAATCTCAATTCTTCAACACAGGTTCGGCAAACTTTCTGTGGAGCCCATTGTTTATCTAGGCCACTGAGTTTCACTACAAAATAAGCATAACACATTTTTTTTACAAATTCTGTAATATCTTGTCTTTGCTCAAAGACTACGTAACTTCTACAATAACAAATTAAGTTCAGACTGCTCAAACATTTACGTGAAGATATTTTACTCACTTTTCAGGACAAGTCTAACACGATAACTCAAAAATAAACTGAGCTCACACAATAAACACTGCTGCATGGAGCTCTCAAGGTCAAGAAACAAATGACCAAAGGTAGCATTGCCAACATGAAGATTTAGTTTACAAATTCCCAGAATTTACTTTTAACTTAATACATTCAATAATACTACTCAGGACATCAAATTAAGTGATTTGTGAAAAAACAGTATATGACAGACAGAAAAAAAAGAATAAAATTTCTAAAATCAGTGTAAAATACTGAGTTAAAAGCAACTATTAGTTTACAAACATTGAAAACCAAGGTGTGTCATAAATTTTTTGCAGATTTTGTAGTTTTCTCCCCTATGAAATACTCTTATCTAAAAGCATTGCAGAATACATGTATGTGATTTTAATAGTCTATTCATCAACAGTAAATTTGTACATAATGATTACATACTAAAAGTGATCACTGAATTATGACCACTCCTATGAAAACTGAATGCGACCTGTTGACCACATGAGATACGAGAGTGTGCAGTTAGTCAACCTAAGTAGCATAGATAAGGTGTCAGTAGTTTAGTAGGTAGTAATATTCTGAGCGTGATGGGTAAAAGGAAGAATTTATTGGACTTTTATAAAGGACAGGTTGTGGGTGCCCGATTTCCCAAACGACTGAACCGGTGGGGTGTTCGAGAGCCACCGTAGTTGAAGTGTACCAGGACTGTCATCAAAATGGTCAAACAACAACCCAACGGCAAAACTACAAAGGTCAGTGAAATGTTGATATCAGAGGTAAGTACCGGGTCCAATGACTCGTACAGGCAAACAGGTGCAGCACTGTTGAAGAGCTGACTACCCAATACAATATGGGCCAACCGGGAACAATATCTGGCATTACCATGCATCACACGCTCGCACGTTTGGGCTATGCCAGCAGATGACCCTTACGGCATCCTCTCCTAACTAAGGTTCATCAGCATAAAAGACTCACCTGGTGCAAAGAGCATGCAAGTTGGACATTAGAAGACTGGAAGAAGGTGTGCTGGTCGGATGAGTCACATTATTTACTTCACACCATGGATGACCATCAACAACATGAGGCTCTTGATCCATCATGCATGGTATCAAAACTGCAGGCCGGTGGAGGCGGTTGTATGGTGTGGGGCATGTTTCACTGGCAGGAACTTGGACCCCTGGTGCATGTGGAACATCGCATTACTGGTCTCCGCTATCATCAAATGCTTGCTGACTGTGTACACCCTGGTACGTTACACTTTTTCCCGAATGATGATGGTGTCTTCCAAGATGACAATGCTCCGAGCCATCGGGCACTTTATGTGCAGAAATGGTTTGAGGAACACAGTTCTGACTTCCAGCATATCGACTGGCCTGTGAACTCCCCCGATATCAATCCCATAGAGCATTTGTGGGATACTATTGAAAGGCATATCAGGCATCTGGATACACCAATCACCTCTATACCTGCATTACACACATCTTTGTTTTCCATACCTCCTGAATGCTTACGACTTCTTGTTGAATCAATGCCACGTCGGATAGCTGCTGTACTGAGGGCAAAAGGAGGACCTACAAAGTATTAGGTAGGTGGTCAAAATTCAGTGATCACTCAGTGTATGTTCCACTTGAAACCCCAACACCATAGTTTTCACATCACCAAACTGTATTTTTCATCACTATTTAGTTCTGTAAAAATATAATATATATACAGGGTTATTGAAAAGTGTCCGCGATTCGATCGATTGCTGTGATCGTAGCAGCAAACAGTATGGTAACTCACTAAATTTTATTTGACACCTCAACAATGACCTTGGCTGCGCTGTGAGTGTGCACAGCCACTCAACTCATTTAACATGGCACTAGCAAATTCAGTACGTCTGGGACAGTTTTCAGGTTTAATTTTGTGTTTAATCTTGTATGCATGCAGTCTCAGTTGTTTATGAAGCACATCCTGAAAGTTGGTCTTTGGAATACCAAGCTCCAGGCTGCGACAAGCAATGGATTTTTTCAGACTACGTAAGCAAGACTGTCTCAAGCACTCCACATTCTCTTCAGATGCTGGGGCGCCTCCGTAGCCAGATGGGCAGGAGCAGCAGTGCGTAGCACACGCTTCTTGATTAGACCGGGGTTCGAGCCCGTGCCCACCAAATACGGAGGATGCGGAAAGGTCAGAGAATGACCACAGCACATCTCCGGAGCAATATGGCCTTAGTTGCTAATGCTCCTAAAAACCAGATAACAAACAAACAATCAGATGCTGGTGGTCGGCCTGGAGATTTCTTAATATCTACACAATATCGACACCAATGTACGTTGATTTAATCAGCTTATGGAAACTGGCAGTGTAGACATTAAGAAATCTCCAGGCTGACCAACAATGTCTGAAGAGAACGTGGAGCACTTGAGACAGGCTTGCTTATGTAGTCCGAAGAAATCCATCACTCGTCGCAGCCTGGAGCTTGGCATTCCAAAGACCACCATTCAGAATGTGCTTCCTAAACGACTGAGACTGCATGCATACAAGACTCAACTCAAACACGAAATCAAACCTGAAGACCATTCCAGACGTACTGAATTTGCTAGTGTCATGTTAAAGGAGATTGAGTGGCTGTGCACACTCATGGTGCAACCAAGGTCATTGTTGAGGTGCCAAATAAAACATAGTGAGTTACCACACTGTTTGCTGCTATGATCACAGCAAACTGAAGATAATTAAAAGGGAAATCACTGACACCTTTTTCGATTACCCTGTTTATATACAGTAAAATATACAGTATACAGTAAAAGTTATATACACTTATATACAATAAAAGTCCGAAAATCTGGACTGCTCGGGGACGGGGTCGATCCGGATTTTCTGAATTCTCAGGCAGTACTTTTAAAATTCAAATTTAAGATGGAATAAAGAAGAGATGACCAGGTAAATTTTGATAGCTTATTCATTAGCAAATAAGCATGCTCCATTTATTGAAAAGAAAAATAAATTCAACACCTGACAAAGATGTAAACATAAAAATTTTTTCACTGCAAAAAAAAAAAAGAGTGTGTAATGCATGAAATTGTGTTTAAAAATAAACAATGTAAAAGAAAAATACAGTATATAAATGAAAGCAGAAGATACATATTTTATATAAATTAATTAATTATTTGTTTTAGTTTATTAACGAAACATTTTCATATAAAATACAAAGTTTGAAAAATAAACAAATATTTATTCGTTCTTTTCCGTGATTTCTGTTGCGTCTGTTGCACTGCTTGTGGATGGAACACTTGCAGCTTCTACTCTATCTGCTGCACTGCTTGACGCTTCTATTGCTTTCTTTAAATATTTTCCTATATCATCTTGTTTACGACTTTGTAATTTTTTTGTGATAAAATTATTATGCACCATGTGTGCATGGATGACATCCTGAAGACTGAAGCTATGGTTCTGTTCCATAAATTTAATAACTGTTTCAATGGAATTTTCTGCAGTAGTCCAAGATAACTTTTCTTCTTCAACTTTGTCATTTTCTTCACCAGATTCTTCTGAATAATTCTCTTCTATCTTATCAGGAGTTATAACACTTTGAATAATTTCTTGATCAGTGAAAATTGCTGCAACTTCAACATCATCTTCAATGCATATCCACTCTTCTATGTCATCAGCATTAAATTTGAGTAGAGGGTTTGTCTTCCATACACAATTTAAGAGTTTCCATCAGTTCTTTCACTTCAGATGCCTTCAGCTTTATGTGAAATCCTTCAAAATCTTCGTTTAGATCAGATTGTAGATCTGCAAACATCACATTCGCCCTAAATTTCGCCACGCTCTTAAAAGAGTTACAGGCTTGACTGCATTCCATGCCGTCACGAGTGAAAATGTTGCATCTTTGATTGTAAAACTGCATTGAAATTCTGAAGGGCTGACATTCTTATGCATCATTTTCGTCATAAAAACGTTTTTATAGTGAAATTTAAAGTTCCTAATGACTCCTTGATCCATGGGTTGAATTCATGTTGTTACGCTTGGTGGCAAGTAACATGCAAAAATATTTCCACAATCAGACACTAATTTTGATTCATGCAGGTGGGCCCTACAGTTGTCGAGAAGTAGCAGGCACTTTGTATTTGCAGGCTTCCCCAATTTTCTCAAGTTCTGACGAGCTGATGGAACAAAATCATAAACAAACCAATCGCGAAATATATATTTGTCCATCCAGGCATTCTTTTGGGCTTTATAAGTCATAGTAAGTGCACAATTCCTTTATAAAGGCCCGTGGGTGCTGAAATTTACCAATCACCAAAAGCTTAATTTTATGCTGACCTGAAGCATTAGCACACGTAAGAACAGTTACTCTTTCCTTATTAAGCTTAAACCTTGTTGCATTTCGTTCTTTATTTCCAGCCAAAGTTTTTGTGGGCAAACACTTCCAGTAAGCCGCTTTTCATCAGCATTATAAATTTGATCGGCTGTAAGGTTGTAGTCAGATACAATTTTTTCAAATGTTGCACTATATTCTGTTGCTGCTTGTGTATCAGCCGACTGTCTTTCTCCAGCAATATCTAACTGTCTAATACCATGACAAATCTTGAAATTCCTAAGCCATCCATCACTAAATGTGCACTCTGATTCAATGTTCATTTGCTCCTTAAAAGACCTTGCTTTGGCAATAAGCATCGGCCCAGAAATTGCCATACCTTCCTATCATTTTAGCAAAAATCATTCATACAACACTTTATCGAGATTCTCTAATTTTGGCCGATGTAAACTTTTCCTCTCAGCAATTTAGATAATGTTGTATGCATTTAGTAGCACAGAGGCTGCTGCTTAGAGCCATCCCTATAAGATAAGATATCGCAGTTCAAGAATTCTTCTGTTGCAGCTCTTACTGCTTGATAATAAGTAGTCAGAGAGAATGTGTTTCACTGGCTTCCTCTTTGTTCCCAATGTCACCCTACACATGCACTTCAGTGGAGAGTGACAACAGGGACAAAGATGATCACTTCCCCATACAGACATGCTAGATGGTACAGTCTAGGCAGATTCAAACAAGGATAGACAACATTTTTTTTTTTTTTTTCCCTACTATCAATATAATAGTATTATGTAATGAAGTGCCAAGTGGACACAGACCACAGTGTATCTGACTCAGGTTGGGTGTCCGATGAACAGAAGGAAATTAATCAGGCAGTTTGCAAAATTATAATCAAAATTCTAAATTTATTTTATTGCTAAATGATGTCAATGTAAATCAGTTTATTTACACGGACAGTTCATTTTCAAGTTGCCAAAATCAGTCAGTAAAAATAAATGCATTAAATATGTTTTTTCTTACATGCAAAAATCACAGAATGAGCAGCTGGAAAGTAAACATTAGGTATATGTTTCTGAAGATTTCAGCAATCAGTGAATACAAAGGGGTGATGTTTCAGCAGACACAAGTGGAAGAGATGAAGAAAGAGAGGGAAACAGATAGATAGGAGTATATTTAGAGAGAGAGAGAGAGAGATTATATTTAACAGTGAAAGACTGCTGAAGTGTACTCTAACATCATTTATGTACAAAATAAGAAACTAATTTTTAAAATAATAATAATAATAAAAAAAGAACAGGTCAACATTTATAAAATTCATCTATAAATAAGGAAATGTGAGCTTTTTACTCGAGGAGCCAAACAATCCAGAAGATGGTTGTTGTTGCTGAGGTTGTCCAAAAAGTCCAGTACCAGTTGATGTACTCCCAAAGGCACCAAATGTAGGTCTTGGTGTGCCAAATGCAGAAGTGCTACTACTACTGCTAGTACCAAACAAACCAGTACCACCTGTATTCTGCTGAGTGCTGGTCCCAAAAAGGCCTCCTGTAGTTGGTGTAGTACCAAATCCTGTAAGAGTTACACAGATTCAATAAGAGAAATATAAATTCAATAAGAATGTCAAAATTGAACTGTAATAAATAAGAAAAAATTAAGTGTTTTTTCCCCCCTTATATCAATATATAACATGCATCACATTTTTAAAATGTAAACATTAAGAAATTTACCTTTGAACCCATCATACTGGAATGAAGTAAGCTAAAAGCTTACATGTTCAGAAAAAGAATTAATAAACCAACCTGGAAATCACTGAAATCTTAGTGCAATGAGCATAAGAGAAAAGCACAAAAGAAATTACTAAAGCTTTAAAAATGTGTTAATAAATTACTAAAACTATCCAATAATTTCCTATATACTGTTTAGGTTTGGACTGACTTTCAATAAGTAGGGGCTGATGGACATAGTTATAAATATAAATGATCAAATCGGGGTGGAGGGAAGTACACACTAACAAATCCATATTAAATTTTTACTTTCCTTATCAGCAGCTAATGCAGTGATTTTCAACTGGAGTGCCGCAACAACATTCCAGGGATGCCACATAATTTGGATTTAAGTTACTTAAACTTATTATTTTTTAAAATTTATATGTTTATTTCATTATAAAACGGTGTACAATATGGTAGGGGTGCCACAAAATAATATAAATTACTTAGGGATGCCATTATTAAAAAAAAGGTTGAAAACCACTGAGTTAATAATTTCAAAAAAAATGAGAGAGAGAGTGAGAGCAAGTAGTGGATACAAATTAATTGATGCAGTCTAAGTGGGAGGCCTGGAAGCACTGGTAGAGAGCTGACTACACAAAAGTGGGAGACTATCCCTATTCCAGTTTACAACTCTATATGGTTCTTTTTTTGGATTTTTTTTTTAATTAGAACTCCAAGCACAAGAGGTATTACAACCTATCGTATTTAGTACCATGCTTGGGTTAAGAATAAGAAAGAACATACTTGCAAACATTAGACTTAAATTTCTGCAGACTGCAATTTTCAAAAAAATATATATGGAGGGAGATTGTTCCAGAAAACAGAAACTGAATGAATAAATGAGAAGAAAAGTTCATTCTGTGAGTTTGAAGTTGGACAGTAAAAGAATGTTGACTGGTTGTAGCATGTGTTCCAACTGCTTTGGAAGAGAGAACAGGAATTATAGAAGCCAATTCAGAAGAACAGTTCCCATTGTAGTATCTATAAAAAAAAAAGGCATGCAGAAGAAACAGAATGACTATGAGTCAGAGTGGGGAGACTTTGTCAGAGATGAGTCATTAATTAACCTAACTGCCATCTTTTGAATGGAATCTAGAAGCCTGAGGAAGTTTTTGGGGGCACCATCCCATATGTGGGAACAATATTCCATGGTAGGACGGATTTGAATTTGTACAGAAGAGTAACAGTGAGAGCAAAAGTGAACACCCAGTTTTTTAGGTACATAGGAAGCAATATTTGTAATGTTCTTATGCCAAGCAAGAGATAAGAAATCAAGGTAATCCCCAATAGAGATATATGAACTTACCAGAAATCAGAGTGTTATTGAAGATCACCACAGGATCAGCATTATTGTGAGACATAAGGCAGAACTGAGTTTTAAAAGGACTGAAATCAACTAAGTTATGTTTGCCCCCACTAGAAAATTACTACATGTCAGCATTTAAGAAGTTGGTAGCGAATATTAGAGAAGTTGAAGCTGGTTGTGCAGGGCAAGGTTTCCCACACTGGCAGGCAGAATGCAATGTGCTAAATCAGCAAATCTATGGATAGGATTCCTGGTCAATGGAAGGTCATTAATATATAAGAGGAAAAGAGGGGGAGAAAGGAATCCAGCCTTAGTGGAGAAGTTAGAAGCCAGAGAGCCATCTAGCATCATAAGCGATGTGCATTCAGAGAGAAAACTGGATACCCAATAACAAAAAACATTTGACAAACCATAAGGAGAATCTAATTTAGAGGACCTTTATGCCAAATATGATCAAAAGCCATGTTCTCATGGCTTTTGATCATATTTGGCATAACATGTCAAATGAAACTGCTTGAGTTTCATTTGACATGTCAGATGAGTAACGTTAGCCAGAATATCACACCAGTGGATTGACACTGATGGAATCCATACTGGCAATTGTTGATCTGATGAAAGGTTTCTAGGTAGTTTAAGAGTTGGCAGTTAATTGATTTCTCCATTACTTTAGAAAGAGCAGAAATAAGTGCAATGGAAAAATAAATGGATGGGAGAGATTTTCTCTTTTTAGGAACTGGCTGGATATGAGCAAATTTCCAAGCAGAAGGGAAAAAACACCTTTGGAATAAGAAAGCGAAAAAAGGTGACAGAACAAGAGGAGCTCAGGAGCACAGGTTTTGAGAACAAATGGGGAAATACCATCAGGACCTAGAGCTTTCTTAGCCTATTCAAAATCTAGTTTGGAGTGATTAATAACTGCTTTACAATTGTTGCAAGTTGGTGTAGGCAGAAAATGAAGCTGGAGATTTGGATACAAGCCGATTACAATATGCAACATTCTTATCTCGAACAGCCTTAGCACATTACTTGGAAAACCAAGGTTTAGATAAAGGGTAAGATTTTAAGCAGGAGTGTTGAATAAAGGATTTCATCCATACAAGAATAATTTCACTAACATATTCTGAGCAAACACTGATATCAGAAATTTTGAAACAGTAATCCAACCAAGGAAAAGAAATCTCGTAGATCATCCCATTTTGCATTCTTGTAATGCCAAACAACACAATGTTGGGAACAGCCAAGAGAGAAAGGCTCCGTTGGAGAAGAGTCCATCATCAAGTTGTGATCTGAGGTGCCTAGAGGACCACTCACTTCGACCATGTACTTAGAAGGTTGTTTGTGAGAAAAAGATCAGGTATGTTGGCTGTATGGTTAGGATTGTCTGGTATTCTAGTAGATGAATGAACAATCTGTGTGAAGTCATTAGTAACTGCAAAAGTTTCGGCATCTCGACCAGCTAGGTTTGTGACTAGAAAACAGAAGCCAGTTGGACTTGTGAACATTAAAATCTCCAAGGAAAATTGCCTCATAGTGATAGGAAAGTTGATCTGGAGAAAGTAAAGTTTCAAAGAGAGGAAGGTGAAGAGTTCCAAATGATTAATGGGGTTGGGAGAATGATAGAGGCAATAGATGAATTTGGCAGAATTTGGTAAAGAGATTGAAAGCCAGAGAAGATCAAAAATATTTGGAAGGAAAAAAAATTTTCCAAATTACCAAGTCTGGCAGGGAATATCAGAGTGGACATATGCACAAGTACCACCTCTAAAGCAAAAGGAATCATACAACAAATAATTTGGACAACTGAGATGAGGAGTGGTTGAATCAACTGATAATTGGGATTCTGTCAGAAAAAGTACATGGGGTTTGGCAGACTCTAAGTAGAAATG
This sequence comes from Mastigoproctus giganteus, assembly GCF_048544385.1. NCBI lineage: Eukaryota > Metazoa > Arthropoda > Arachnida > Uropygi > Thelyphonidae > Mastigoproctus > Mastigoproctus giganteus. The sequence goes on along the minus strand of NC_143582.1, from coordinate 169,014,469 downwards.
GACATCATTGAGATTGGGAGGTTTAGATCTTTTCATAGATAAGTTTATTCTATTAGTTTGACAATTCATAATGTATTCAGTAGTAATAAAGGGTGGGGAGGACATGCTGTATAAAGTAATGATATTCTTTGATTATGGAAATACTCAAGAATTAAGGATTAAAAAGTGTGAAGCTATGCTGCTGATGAGAAATGAAATACATTAAATTAATATAGTAATCCCTTGTTATTTTCAGTGGTTACATTACCAAGAAATGCTACAAATATAGAAACCACAAATTGCAAAGGTGATGGCCAAAGAAACACACAAGGATTATATTCCAAATTGTGAAATTTAAGAGATAAGTATAAGATTATTTCTCATACTTATTTTGTACAAAGAACAACTACAATGTCTATAATAACAGAATGTCTCATTATGGGAGATTTTAACTTTCCAGATATTGACCGGGACTTGTAGGTTGATTTACTGTTTTCTATACCAGCAAGTCAGAGGCAATAAGACAAAGCAATACTCTTCAAATGATTTAGCAAGGGCGACTCTTCATACATTAAGAATACCTAAATAAAGAAACCACTAAGTAGCAGTGGTGTAATCTGTTCATGTGTTTTATGTAAAGATATAAATACATTGTAGACCAGATATAATGCCGCTCAATATAAATCAGAACCACTTATAACGCATGCAAAGATTGGACCCCAATTAATTCTAATTCACATGCTTCAAATTTGATCGATTCACAATTTGTTCCAATAGATTTACCAGTTCGGCGAACATTTACAGTTGCTGATTTTTTACAGGCCTCGTGAAGTGATTAGCACATGATGACCTGTAAATGAAATTTATAATACCACTTTTCATTTCTTGTATTGTTTCAGTCGTCTTAATGCTTCATTTGCCCCTTTGTATTAGGCAAATACAGTACCCATGACTAATTTACAAAGCTGGTCAAATAATAATTGTTTTTTTTTTTTTTTTGTTTTGTATTTATTTTATTTTACTGTTTTTTTTTTGTCTTTATTTTATTTTACTTTATTTTTTATTTTTTTTTTTTTATCATTTTAAGATATCATTTTATTTTACTTTATTCATTGAACTACAGCTTTAGAAGATAACTTCAGTGATGCAAATAAACTCAAAGCTGTCCTGGAAAGGCACAACAATGGTAAGGTTTACATGTGCTATTTGGAAACTGGACGTAAGTTTACTCAACAAAACATTAGCGTACATTTTCAAATTTTTGTTTTATTTTCTTTCCTTTTTAATGCCCATAGAAAGTTCTCAAAATAAAAAAAGAAAAGCATGTTCAGTTCAAAAAAGCTATCTGCACTGGACCTACTAAATGGGGAAAGATGTAAGTGGAGGTGTCCCCACACATAGGTGTAAAAGAATCCACTCTCACAGGATGTAAAAAAGATGAAGCTAACATATAGCAAGCAACAAGTGATTCTGATGCTAGTGAAGATCTTCATTGAAAGCAGCTTAAGACAGCAAGCAACAGCCCACTGGATAAGACCATGTTCACATGGTTCACGCAAGAACATGCCTATATCTAGTAAAATTATCAGGAGTCAATTTGAAAAACTGAAGAAAGACTTAGACAACCAGTGTGGAGTACAAGCGTACAAGAAAGAATTCAAAGCAGGCAAGTGCTGGCTCAGCCAATGGAAAAAAAGGCATGGAATTTGCCAGGTTGCAATTTCGGGTAAAATTTGACCTGCAGACACCAAGGTTGCTGATGACTATCCTTAAAAGATATCAGACAGGAAGGTGGCAACGTTCCAGAACAAATTTACAGTTGTGACAAAACAGGAATTTTTATTCACACGATTTCCGATAAGACACTGGCTTGTAAATCCAATAAACGAAGCACAGGAGATTAAAGTGATGAAGGACAGGGTGACATTGCTGTTTTGTGTAAATAAAACTGGCTCGCACAAAATCAAACCACTATGCAAAACAAAAATTGAGGGCACCAAGGTGTTTCCACCACAAAAACATGCAAGCATTACCGTTTTTGTATGGTCACACTAAGAATGCCTGGATGACAGCAGAGAGTTTCGAGGAATGGTTTAATAAACTTTTTTGCACCATCTATGTGTGCTCATTTAAGAAAAAAAAATATGGAACCTAAAGCACTTTTGCTGCTGTTTTGTTGTTTGTTATTTAGGAGCATTAGCAACTAAGGCCATATTGCTCCGGGATATGCGGTGGTCATTCCCTGACCTTTCCGCATCCTCCGTATTTGGTGGTGATGGGCTCGAACCCGGTCTAATCAAGAAGCATGTGCTACGCACTGCTGCTCCTTCCCACCTGGCTACGGAGGCACTTCTTTTGCTGCTGAAAAACTGTCATGCCCACCATCCGCAGAAACCCTCATCAGCTGTCACCATAAAATAAAGGTGAGCTATTTGCCAAACAATACAATCTGAAAGATCCAACCTTTACACCAAGGCATTATATCAACTTTCAAGATGATGCACTACTTGAAAAATTTAATCAAATGAATAATTGATGAAGAAGCAAAAAGCAAGAATCAACCACAAATCCATGATCATTTATTTTCATAATAATATTTTGAAATACAAATAATAACAGCATGCCTGAAGAATTTGTGAACACTGGTAAATTTGCATTGGCTAGTATTTTTCCCATATCACCATCTATAATTGAGAAGTGCTGGAAGTGAGGTTTGTGTGAAGCATTTACAACTGCACCTGAATCAAATGAACAAGAAAAAGATGAAGAGTTTGAGGGGTTAACTCAAAAGGATGTTGACAAGGCAAATGCAGTTCATAAAGAACTGCATTTGTCAGTTCCTTATAAACTTGAATATTTTTAAATTGTTTGTTAGTCAATGAAAAAACTGGTGCTTGCCCTCAAGAATAATGTAACTGGGAGCTTGTCGGGGACTCTCGTAACCTACCAAGTGATGCATTCCTGATTCGGGCCCCAGAACAGAATAACCAAGTTCAAAAGGACTTAGTTCTATTAGGCGACTCCATTGTCAGGTAAGCAGGAAATATTTTTTGTAATAAGGATAGGTGGACTAGAACCAGGGTATGTCTGCCAGGAGAAACAATTAATGATGTCACCAACAGACTGTCAGAGAGTAAAGAGATTATTATTATTCATGTGAGGATATGATATTAAGCACACATAATCTGATGATTTGTTAGACAAATATAGGACCATGCTGAAGAAATGCCAAGAGTTAGGTCACAATGTCTGTCAGCGTTTCCCAAACTTTTTTATCACAGAACACTTTTCATCTCACAAGGTATTCATGGAACACTTACGAAACACAAGTTTAGCAGGAGCCAAAGAACTGTTTGCTAATATTTTATTACATATGACGCACTGTGCATCAAGAGCATCTTTATTTCCAACATATGTAATAAGTCACACTGTCATTATACTTTCGTTTTGGTCTTTTATTAGTTGGTTCCTCTTTTTTCACTTTAGATTTTTGGGGAACAAAAGTCTGTAATTATCCATCCTCACTTGGAAGTGTGACAATATAGTGTTCATTTTCATCGACCACAGTTCCACTACTAGAAGCACTTTGCATCTACTTTTAAAGTTCCTTTTTTCAACCACAAATCCATGGTCATTTATTTTCATAATAATATTTTGAAATACAAATAATTATCAAAAAAATTTATACAAGGAAGTGAGTTTAGTTATGATATCGGTTCACTTCCTCTTCTCTTTCAACCCATGTACTCCAGGCTAAATCGCATACGAATGCATACCAGATCACCACATTGCTACTTTTTCGTAGGTCTCACACTTCTTACCTCTAGGCACACTTCTCTATGCAAAGTCTGCCAAAATAAAGTGTTCTGCAGTCTATTTGATTACTAGTCTATGCCAACAGATTAATAACCGAAAACAATTATGTTAAATATAATGATGCAAAAGTGGTGTATGCTACAAATATACAAAATTTATTTTATTTTTTTAATTAGTAATTACGATTTTTCACAGAACACAGTTTGGGAAACAATGGTCCATGTGGCTGCAATTTTGAACGAAGATGGTGCAAGGGTTTTTGCCAGTATTATTGAGGATATTATTATTATTATTATTATTATTATTAGCTGTGCGGTGCAAGGAAGCCAGAGGCTTCCTTGCACCGCACAGCTAATAATGTGGTCTTCCGTTAACAGGATATCAGAAGGATTTTGATGAATCTTGATGCTAAGAAAGCTCCAGGTTTTTTTTTTTTTTTTTTGATTTGGTAGTTGTTGGCGCATCGGCTTCTGTGGCCATATTGCACCTCCCAAGGTTTTTGCAGTACTTTGATCCAAGCCCGAGGCGGGAATCGAACCCGCGACCTTTGGGTTGCCGGGCAGGTACTTTACCCACTCGGCTAGCCCGGTCGGCGAAAGCTCCAGGTCCTGATGGTATTTCTCCACTTGTTCTCAAAACCTGTGCTCCTGAACTTACTCCTATTCTTTCCCGCCTTTTTTCACTTTCTTATTCCAAAGGTGTTTTTCCTTCTGCTTGGAAATTTGCTCATATCCAGCCAATTCCTAAAAAGGGTGACAACTGCCTCCCATCCAATTATCATCCCATTGCAATTACTTCTACTCTTTCTAAAGTAATGGAGAAATCAATTAACCGCCAACTCTCAAACTACCTAGAAACCTTCCGTCTGATCAACGATCGCCAGTATGGATTCCGTCAGTGTCGATCCACTGGTGATATTCTGGCTTTTGTTACCCATATATGGACTAATTCAATGAAAAGGTTCGGTGAAACACAAGTAGTTGCTCTAGACATCTCAAAGGCTTTTGATCGTGTTTGGCATAAAGGTCTTCTAAATAAGCTTCCATCTTATGGTTTGCCAACTGTTTTTAGTAATTGGTTATCCAGTTTTCTCTCTGATCGCTCACTGAGGGTGATGGTAGATGACTCTCTGTCTTCTAACTTCTCCACTAATGCCGGTGTCCCCCAAGGTTCAGTTCTTTCCCCCACTCTTTTCCTCTTGTATAATAATGACCTTCTTCCATTGACTGGAAATCCTATCCATAGTTTTGCCGATGATAGCACATTGCTTTCCACTTTCCATTTTGAGAAACCTTGTCCTGCTCAATCAGCTTCAACTTCTATAAAATCTGTTATCAATTCCTTAAATGCCGATCTTCAGGTAATTCTCCAGTGGGGCAATGACAACTTAGTTGATTTCAACCCTTCTAAAACTCGGTCTTGTCTTATATCTCACAAAAAGGATTCTTCTGCTCCTATGCTTATCTTTAGTGACACTCCGATTTCTAGGCAAAATGATATATCTCTTTTGGGGATTACCCTGACTTCCAATCTCTCTCTCTTGGCACAAGCACATTACAAATATTGCTTCCTCTGCATCTAAAAAAAAACTTGGTTTTGACTCTCGCTCTCAGCGTTACTTTTCTTCCAAACAGCTGCTCGCTCTGTATAAATCGCAAATCCGCCCTGCCATGGAATATTGTTCCCACATCTGGGGTGGTGCCCCCAAAACCTCTCTCATGCTTCTTGATTCCATTCAGAAGAGGGCAGTTAGGTTAATTAATGATTCATCTCTAACAGAGTCTCTCCACTCGCTTTCTCATAGATGTACTGTTTCTGCCGCATGCCTCTTCTATAGATACTTCCATGGGCACTGTTCTTCTGAATTGGCTTCTATAATTCCCGCTCTCTCTCTTTCAAAACATTCCGAACACGTGCCGCCACAAGCCAACATCCATTTACTGTCCAACTTCAAACCCACAGAACCAACTTTTCATCTTCCTTATTTATTTATTCAACTGCCGTTTTCTTGAAAATTGCATTGAAAATTTTGTTGAAAATTGCAATCTACAGAAGTTCAAGTCCAATGTCAACAAATATCTTCTTTCGTCTTCTCAACCTCCAACCCAAGCACGGTACTAAGTACTATAGGTTCTAATACCTCTCGTGTTTGGGGTTCACATAAAAAAAAAAAAAAAAAAATTTCTAATTGTTTACACAGTAATATCAGAAATGACATCAATAAAATGAGTGAATTCAAACTGCTGGTTAGGACAAGTAATGCTGATATAATAGGGCTTACTGAAACGGGGTGCTACCCAGAGATAGGGGATGATGGGTTTCAATATGGTATGTATAATGTATTTAGAAAGAATAGAGCAGATAGAAGGGGCACTGGGATCGTGCTTCTTATCAAAAGCAGCCTGAGCACGACGAAAGCTTTCCCGGATTCAGACATCTCGCATGCTAGTATAGAATCTGTATGGTGTGAGACAGTTGGAAGCAAAGGTATAATGAGAGTGGGAGTAATCTACAGCCAAGCGATTGTGAAGATTATGATGGGAGCCACTAAATGCAAATGGAATGACAAGTAAGTGTGAATGATTTATTATGCATAATTTTAATTTGCCTCTAATTGATTGGAGCAAATAAGAAGAAAACTCCACATGGGGGACAAAATTTTTAAATCAACTAGATGATTTTTATTTGTACCAACATATCAGAGAAAGTATTAGGGAAAGAAAATTCTTGACCTCATCACCACCCATGAACCAGATGACATAATAGGGCTGACAGCACAGGAACCAATAGCAGGAAGTGATCACGGAGTTCTATGGTGTGTGTGTGTGAGAGAGAGAGAGAGAGAGAGAGAGAGAGAGAGCGCAGTAGTTAAAGGCAAAGAAATGGGTTATGATTTCAGAAAAGGAAATTGCAATGCCTTAAGGTGCTACATGGCATCTATTAACTGGATAGACATCGCACAGAGAGCAAATAAAAAAACTGAATTTTGGTATACCTTTAAAACATTAATCACAGAAGTCTTGAATGTGTACCGCAAGGATGATTCCAAGTTGGATGAATAATGAAGTTGCCAGATTACTTGAGCAGGAAAAAACGGCATGGAAAAGTTAGAGAGCAATAAAAAGTACTGAAGCCTAAAACAGCTACAAATTGATCTGTAATAGTGCCACAGAAAAGATTAAGCAGGCAAAGGCAGATTATGAGAAATCTCTGGCAAACAGTGGAGATAAGGAATTCTTCACATATACAAATGAAAAGAAGAGAAGAGGACAAATTGGGTAAGACCCTTATGTCATGTAAGTGGGATAATATTAGATATCCCAGGTGATGCTGCAGTGAACTCAACAGTTATTTTGCATCAATATTTACAGAAAAAAAAACCTTTATCTCAATGGCAAATTATGGAAGTGAAGTTGAAAAATATGCGATTAAAGCTATAGAAATTTCACATGATTATTTAATGAAAAAACGTTTGCATCTACATGCCAGTAAGGTTCTTATTGTTGTTATTTGGTTTTTAGGAGCATTAGCAACTAAGGCCATATTGCTCCGGGATATGCGGTGGTCATTCCCTGACCTTTCCACATCCTCTGTATTTGGTGGTGATGGGCTCGAACCCCGATCTAATCAAGAAGCATGTGCTACACGCAAGGCCAGTAAGGCTCCTGGGGTTGATGGCATATACCCTATAATCTTAAGGGGGGTGGCAAGCGAGTGAGTGCACTGAACTATTGAGACTAATTATGAGAGCATCACTGGACTTGGCACTGATTCCGTTGGACTGGAAAAGTGCCAATGTATCCCCAATACATAAGAGCTGTTCTAAGAGTGAAGTGGGAAATCACCAACCAGTCAGTCTAACTTCAGTAGTAGGGAAAATCATGGAGGCAACAATCAAGGGTGGAATTCAGGATCATTTAGATAGAAATGGAATTCCTAAGGAATTCCATACTCAGCATGGTTTTGTAAAGGGAAAATTATGTTTAACAAATCTGGTCAGCTATTTTGACAGGGTCACTCAAGAGCTGGACTTAGGGAATAATTTCAACATTGTTTATTTGGATTTCAGCAAAGCATTTCATTCAGTCTCACACAAGCGGTTACTTTTAAGCTGGAATAGGTTGGAATCACAGGGAAAAATCTTTAGAAAGATAGCAGGTTGGCTTCAGGGCAGGGGGCAGAGGGTTGCAATAAATGGTTATTCCTCAGATTGGGTTGATGTAAGAAGTGGAGTTCCCCAAGGATCAGTATTAGGACCATTGTTGGTTTTGATTTTCATAAATGACATCGATGAAGGAATAGAGAGCGTGATGTCTAAATTTGCAGATGATGTAGTAAAGATTGGTAAAGTAGTTAATGATCAATGCTAAGCAGAGCTTCTTCAGAGTCTCCTAGAGACAGACTTCAGGGATAATCAGAAATATGGCAGCTATGCTTTAATCCAGAAAAGTGTCTTTTAGTGAATTCAATCCTGATATTATACCTGGGGAGCAGTAACCCCAAAATAACTTGGTGGAGTTAAACTAAAGCCGGTAGTGGAGGAAAGGGACTTGCGTGTTACGATATGGTCAGCCATGAAGTTCTCCAAGCATTGTAGACAGGTTGCGAGGAAGGCCATAGTGTCCTATCAATGATTTATCAAACATTTGCTAGTAGAGATAAGGAGGTCATAACTCCATCATATAAGGCTATTGTTAGATCACACTTGGAATACTGTTGAAGTATGGAGCCCACACCTAAAGAAAGAAAAATGAACTTCTTGAAAGGGTCCAAAGATGGACAGGTAACTCGCCTAGGCAAATTGGCATCCACGTGAGGAAAGACTTTGAATATGTGGGTTGCACAGCTTGGAAACTGAGCACCTTAGCGGAGACTTGATTGAGGTGTTTAATGTTCCGAGAGGCATAAGTAAAATGAATGAGGACAAAATTTTCATGGTTATAAATGATTCTAGAACTAGAGACCGTAAATTCAAGTTATGGGAGAAGATGTTTAGACTGGATTGCAGGAAGTTTTATTTTAGCCAGAGAGTTATAAATTACTGGAATAAGTTACCTACATGGGTGGTAGAGGCAGACAGTTTGGGGAAATTCAAATGTCAGCCAGACACAGGAGGAGGGAAACACATAGGTTGTCTGTTTCCTTTTCTTTTAATGTCTTCTTATTATTTTATTCTTTTTTTTTTTTTTTTTTTTTTGCCTGGTGCAGCATTAGTCATAGGCTTCCTTGCACCATGTGGCCATTGCTAATACTAACTCATTATGCAGTCTGGCAATAACAACATTTATGACTGAATCAATATTGAAGATGACTGTCTTAGGAAAGCTTAAGTGACCAGACAATTGCAGAAAATGCTTCATGTCTCCATGACGAAACTGAAGCCACATTTTGTGATAGCAGTGATGAAAAGGAAGATGACACACCACTTCCTCAGTCCCCCTAAAGTATCACAGGCTTTAACATCCATGGAAACTGCACTTTAATGGCTAAAACCAGAGAATGTAGATAGAATTCATATCCTTCATTTGAAATCAATTATTGAAATTGCAAAAAAAAAAGAAGAAATATGAGACAAAAACAAGTAGTAATCAGGCACTATGTAGACTCCCATCAAGTATATCAGACAGTTATTTCAATGTCAAAATGCATGTCTTGTTATTCCCATGATCTTAATCTTTAGGTGCTTACTGATGTTTTTTTTTAAAACTGATAATGATGGAGTGCAGGTATTTTTGAATTTTACATGAGTGGGTGTAGTATACTTGGTAGTATGTGAATTTTTGTTCTTAGCAATAAAACCACAAAAACATATTGAGTGAAATCTTTATTTCTGGAAACTAAGCACCTTAGAGGAGACTTGATTGAGGTGTTTAATGATCTGAGAGTCATAAGGCCCAAAAAAATGTATATCATTATTACATTTTTTTTATCAATTTTTACTCATTCACACGTAACGATCATTATCTGTAGTTACGTCCTTTAGGTTGGCAGTTTCTAACCACCAATAAAACACAGACTTGCTTATAAGACGGTCCAAAATTTTGAACCCTATACACCGCGTTATATCAGATCTGCAGTGTACTATCAAGGCAAAGAAAAAAGCTTTTGCTATGATAAGTGTAACTGCATTGGTTTTAAGATGGTTTTTAAATTATTTTCAGTGACATCAACCAATGTTAACAACCACACATTCTAAATGGGAAGCATTCACGAAAGTAATCAAAAACTACTAAGCTTTTTATATAAACTAAGAGATACTGTTTAAGGTTTATACCTAAATGGATGTCTGATGAGACTAGCAGCAGAGTTGCATGGGATGAATAAATAAAAAATAAAATAAAAATATAAATGCATGGAATGATATATATTAATCATCAAGGGACAAATAAACCTGCAATGGCTAGTCTGCAATCAAGTCACTAAAGGAGTTAGGCAAGCCAAGGCACATTATGAGAAATCCTGGGCTAAGAATGCTAAGAAAATTAGCAAAGAACTCTTTGCTTATGTCATCTTTTATCTTGGTTATGCTCATCCCTTTGCTTAAAAGAATGAACAACACTGCTCCTCTGGATATGAAGGGCATAAGTACTGATTACCCTGTTCAGACTGCTGACAAACTGAATAAATATTTTGCACTTACATCCACATAAAACGTTTTTATAGATGGGACCAGAAAAGTATACCTAATTCTGACTGGGAATTAAATGATAACTGAAAGGGAAGTGGAAAATAAACTGCTGAAGCTTAAAAAAAAAAAAAAAGAAGAAAAAAAAAGACACCTAGACTGATGGAACATATCCAATTATGTTAAAAGCAGCAGCAAAAGAGGTAAGCAAACTCTTAGCCATAATTATGAGAGCATCCTTGGATTCAGAGCAGCTCACTACAGATGGAGATATGCAAACGTCTTTCCTGTACAAAGGAGGATCATATGGCAAAGTGAGCAATTAAAAACCAGCAAGCTTGACTTGTGTGCCAGGGAACTTATTTTCCTAGGGAGAAATCAAAAAGTTAGTTATGGAGCCAGTGGTTAAAGAATTAATGCAGAATCAACTTGACAGTAATGCAGCCATATAGCAATCATAGTGTAGATTTGTTGAGGAGGATATCTTCTCTGACCAATCTGATTATCTACTGATATGAAGAAGTCACAAAGGAACTGGATGAAAAAAATAATTTTGACATCATAGCCAAGTGGCCAGGAGTGAGAGTGCAGTAGCACACATTCTTGGAGTGGACCATGGTTCAGCATACAAATACTAAATATGATTAACAATTGTTTTCATGATTTATTATAAATTTCTCTGACCAAGTGATGATGCCAGAGTAAAAACAAGAACTTTAAAATTTCATAAAGCTTTTGATATTGTTCCACATGAATCATTACTATACAAATTGGAGAAATGTGAGAAAGTGGTTATTAATGGCAAATGCTCTTCATGGACTAATGTTATTAGTGGAGTCCCTCAAATTTATATGTAGGGATCCCTTACTATTTACAGTAAGATTAATAATATTGATAGGACATTCAATACCAAGTTTAAAGCATAAGATGGATGATGATACAAAAGGTTGCAAGGTTAGAAGGGAAGAGTAAATAAAATAGGTGTTTTTTTTTGGGGGGGGGGAGATGATTCTTTATAAGCTTGCTTCTTTACATCATTTTGCCATTAATAATACGTACTTCTAAACTCAATTATTGGCTTCAAAGAAAGGCCAATTGTTTTTTCATCTATAAAATTTTCTTGGAGGGCCTACGGCCACACCCAAAACTAAAAATAGGTTTTTTAACAAAGCATAAAATGAATGAGGCTAACTGTATCAGCTACATGACTATGAATAATTTGATAGAGTTAGCTGTATGGGTAGTGTAAAAGGGAAAAAGGCATTCATAGTTTCTAATTTTATTGCAATGCATTTTTTTTACTACTTAGAAAAATAGCAAACTTTAAAAAAAAAAAAAACACCTTACCAAATGTATTTCCACTAGTAGAAGCTGGCTGACCAAAGGCAGATGATGTCTGACCAAAAAGATTTGTTCCTGTAGCAGGAGTACTGGTGCCAAACAAACCTCCAGTGCTGGACGTGGAAGTCCCAAATGGTGGATTGCCAAAAACATTGCTTCCTTGAGGTCTAGTTCCAAAAGCTGATGTATCTACAAATAGAACACATTTTTGAAGACTAAACACACAAAGGCATAATATGTTATGGGTGAAATTAATTATATAATATCGATGTAAATACAACACAGTTTACCCATAAATTTAACTACATAAGTAGTGTAACGGCATCGTTTGATTTTATCTCATATTGTGGCTACCTTCACAACGAGATACCGGATATTGCACTACTTCGAATAAATAACGCTTCTCTAGTAGGGGAGACTACTGTTTAGGTAGGTGGTAGATGGCCCAGCACATGGATGACTGGACACAGGATATCCCAGCAGAACATTGCCCAAAGCATGACACCATCACCACCGGATTGTTTTCATTCCACAGTGCATCCAGGCGCCATCACTTCCCCAGGTAAACGACGCCCGCATATCTAGCCGTCCACATGGTGCAACAGGAAACGTGATTCATCAGACCAGATGCCCTACTTCCAATCACTCAAGGTCCAGTTTTGATGCTCGCGTGCCCATGGTAGGCGCTGTCACCTGTGAACCATGGTTAGCATGGGCACTCGGAGCAGTCTGTGGCTACGCAGCCCTATTTTCAGCAGGGTTCGATGTACTGTGTGTTGTGACACATTACTCCCATCACCAGCATTCCAATGTGAAGGTGAATTGTGCCACATACCATCTGGGAGAGCCTTCGCTCACCTCGAGCATCGATGAGCTGTGGTCGTTCAACAATTTGCCAGTGGTTCGTGGGTTTCCCCTCCTTGGACCACTTTCGGTAGGTACTAACCACGGCTGACCGTGAGTACCCCACCAGTCGTGCTTTTTCGGATATGCTCTGACCCAATCGTCTGGCCATTACAATTTGGCCTTTGTCAAAGTCGTTTAAGTCCGCTGCCTTTCCCATCTGAAGAACAAGAGTAACACTGATTAACGGAGCTCAGTATCAGGTGTTTTTTATACCGTGTTCCAACCTGAGCCGTAGTTCACCTGCAGTTGCTTTGATTTGCATAACGACTCACTGGTCATAATGTTTTGCCTCATTGGTATATATATGTATTTCTTGTGCTGAGTGGGAAATCAGTCCACTCAACCCACAAAAAAAAAAAAAAAAAATTCTGTGAGCTGTCCTGTCAGGATATCACATGAGTGGGATACATATGTGAAAGTGGAGAATGACTGAGAATGTCCTATAAGTGTTAAATGATGTTCCCTGAATATGTATATATAATATAAAAAAAATTTTTTTTTATATTATATATACATAACGCTTCTCTAGTAGGGGAGACTACTAGAGAAGCGTTATTGCAGGTTAAGTTATACAAATTCTTGCAGGTTAAGTTATACAAATTCTTGCAGGTTAAGTTATACAAATATGAGTAAATGTTAGGTCATTGTAAACCATGTGGTGACCAAACGAATGTTTGTGATTAGCATAGATGTTGTCTTGGTTGTTGCTGTTTAAGTGGCACCTGTGCCCTGCTGTCTGTATGATGATGAAAGTAAGATGATAGCTGTGAGTGTCGTGTTACATGCTATTATTCATTCTGCCCTTAAATACATATAAAAAAATGTAATTGGGTAACATAAGTATGACAGGTATGCAACTACACTGAGTGCATGTTGGGTGTATGTTGTTCTAACAAGCTCCCCTACATACTAGACTGCAGTGGGGACAACCTACTAGGAAGCCCCTAGTAGGTTGCCCCCACTGCCCTGCTGACATCATGTCCCCTCTTCTGAGACATGTCACGGAATTTGCTGACACCAGCTTCAGCTGGTCTAGCTGGTGTGGGATTATTAACAAAGAAGCACTGCATGTCCACAGTGTGATCTCCTTCCCCACATTGGACACCCTGGCCCTATGATCCCTGTCTCCCTTCCCCACTTCCCATCCCAACCTTTTCACCTGGTGGACTCTACCACTAAAAATCTTTTCCTATTCTAAACAGCCCCTTCCTGTGATAGATGGGTTCCTTTCACAGGGGCACACCACTTTAACTTCCTGTTTCCAGCAGAAAGTCTTCCTCGGCTAAGGTAAAGAAAACCAATACGAGAACCATGGCAAACTACGGGAAACTTACTGGATAGACTGGTTTGCAGCTACCACAGTTTCTCCCTGCATTCTCGGTAAACAGACCACGTGTGTTATTGGCAGTGGTAGTAGAAGCTGAGAACAATATACTGATTGACATGTAGGCATGGGACAATGTAATGATTAGTTTTTTTCTCATTATAAAAAAAGAGCGATTATTCGAGTTTGTATTTTCACTAATAAAAAAATCATATTACTGATCTCTTTGTATGTTCTTAAGATTAGGTTTCCTAACCTGATGTTAAAGATTGAGTTAGAAAACTCTTCTACTGCCACTACCGATACACACCGTCTATTTACCAAGAATGCAGGGAGAAACTGCAGTAGTGGCCAACTAGTTTCTCCAATAAGTTTCCTGTAGCGGACCTCGTGTTGGCTTTCTTTACCTTCACCTCTTCATCTGTTTCTCTCCTCCTTATCTGTCTTCCCACTCCAATATTTGCTTTCCAATGTTCCCCCCAGGCCCCTCCCTGGCAAGCTCAAGCATCGTCTGGGGTTCACCCCCCCCCACCAGAGACCTTTCTATTCCCTACTATATCTTCCCGGGGCAGTGGAAAGGCAGTACTGTAACATAGAGTATATAAATGCAGAGTTTGGGAGACTCCCCCATGCCACTTGACAATCTGCACTATGTATATGCAGCCTGAAGAACAACAGAACAGGAAGCAAAATTATATAAACTACGCACACTCTCTTCTGAAATTTACAGAGTACTGTTTTCGTCACTAAAGTTCTGATGGCGCAATTGTGGGAACAAGAGCCATATGATACAAAAAGCAAGCTCATACAGCATCGGTCAAAAAAAAAAAAAAAAAAAAAAAAACCTTCCCATTTCACCCATCCATTCGCACCAAATGTTTGTCTAGTTCTGCCTTGAATTTATTTAAGCTGTCCACTTCTACAAGATTGAAGTTTGTTCCAGAAATAAATCACCCGCTGGTTAAAGCAAACTTCCGCACATCTATTCTACAACTGTCTTTCCTCAATTTGAATTTGTCCCCTCAGGCAATTAATCTGGGCAAGAGGAAGAATTGCATCAGCACTGAGCTTACTTAAACCATTCAAGACCTTATACACCCCAACCAGATCACCTCGCAGGGGCTTAGTCTCCAGACACTAATTTGCAAAACTTAAGCCTTTCTTAATAACAGCGACCCTTTGTTCCATTCACTAATCTTGATGCCGTTCTCTGTACTCATTTCAGAAGCTCCTACATCCTTCCTAAAATGTGGCTACCAGACCTATATACAGTACGCAAGAGGCAGCTGACCATTGCCTTAAACAAGGGGATAATCACTTCCTTATCCCTGCTAGAAACATTCCTGTATATCATTGACAAGACACCACGAGCTACTCTTGCAAACAGTCTACACCGCTCAGAAACTTCATATCTGCCTGCCCAATTACACCCAGGTCCTTTTCATTCTCTACCACCCTCAGTGTAGTACCACACAGTTGATACGTTACTCTGGGGTTACTGCTACCCATATGCCGCATTTTACATTTTTCAATGTTAAACTTCAGTTGCCACCTCTCAGCCCATCTGCTCAACATTTCTAGATCCTCTTGCAGTAGCGTACTAGTGTCATTAACAACCCTGCCAACCTTCGTATTGTCTGAAAACTTAGACATTAAGCCTGATATACCTTCATCAATATCATTAATAAATAGAGAAAACAACAACTGACCCAGCACTGAACCCTGGGGAACTCCACTAATAACATTAGTCCACGAAAAGCAGTGTCCATTGATTACCACTCTCTGTCTTCTTTCACTCAACCATCCCTTATCCATAGCAGCGATTTGCATCCAATGCCACACTGCTCCAATTTGTACGGCAGTTTTACATGTGCAACAGTATCAAAAACCTTCTTAAGAACCAAGTATATGATATCAAAATTATTCTTTGCACCCAATTCCTTTGTTACCACATCATAGTATCAAATTGGTCAGACAAGACTTCCTCTTAACAAACTCATGCTGTGTCTTCCTCTTAACAAACTCATGCTGTGTCTGAACTATAACTGAAGTCATCTACATGATCCTGCAGTGCTTCTTTGACCAGTGCCTCCATTAATTTCTCCTGCCTTCTCTAACAAACCTATAATTCTTCAATTATAGGTTTGTTAGAAGTTAAACTAACAAACCTATAATTACTTGTAACACCCTTTATTCCTGCTTTGTGAATTGGGGTCACATTTGAACATCTGCAGTCCATGGATACCTTCCCTGAGTCCATGGAAGCTCTCATAATTATGGCTAAGAGTTTGCTTACTTCCTTTGTTGCCTCCTTTAATATAACTGGATAGATTCCATCCACCACAGGTGCCTTCTTATGTTTATCTTCAACAGTTTCTGCTCCACTTTGCTCTCAGTTATTAAAAAATCATTTTGCTTGCTGACAAAGTTTAATTCACCTCTGGCATTACCCTCACTGAATAACTCCTCATGTGTGAATGTCGATGCAAAATATTCATTCAGTTTGTTAGCTACCTGAGCAGGATCATCAACAATAGTTGATCCAACGATATTAAGTGGACAAATCTGATTCATCTTCTTCCTTCTAGAGTTTACATAAGTGAACTCTTTGCTGTTTTTCTTTGCATCCTTTGCCAAAATTTCTCGTAATCTGCCTTTGCCTGCTTAACCTCCTTTGACTTGATTATAGACCAGCTTATATCTACCATAGGTTTCTGTGTCACCTGTTAATTTATATATACATCCCATGCATTTTTCTTTTCTGCCACATGTCTCATTAGTTCATCTGACACAAATTTAGGTCTAATCCTTGAACAATATTTCTTAGTTGGTATGAAAAGCCTAGTGGCTTCCAAGATTAATTCTTTGAATGTTTCCTATTTACAATTTGCTGTTGATAACATCATCAGTTGGCCCACTGTATAGAATTTAAAAACTATCTCAGACCACTGTAGTCACCTTTACAAAAGCAAAAATCCTTCCGTTTACCCCTGATAATAGTTACCTCTTTGAGTAAATCCCACATCAGCATGTGATCACTGCCACCTAGTGGTTCCTTTATCTGCAGATTCTGTATATACACTATATGAGGTTATTGTCCTATGTGCCCTGAATATACGTCAAATAAAAAAAAAAAAAATCTTGAAACATCCTATTTGCTTGTTTGACCTGCAGGTGTGTGAATGTGTATGGGAATGTGTTGCATACTCATGTAAATAAGTGTCCCCTCCTGACCACAACTGTAGGGGGGGGCAACCATCTTTCAGAAGTCCCTCATGCCTGTGCTGATGCAATGCCGATTCCTTTTCCTAGGCAGTATGGTGTGGTACACTGAGGCTGGTTTCAGCTGGTCTGGCCAGTATGGGGATGTCACTCGCCATGAACAGCACAGCAAATCCTCCCACATGCAACACTCCAGGACTATAACTTCATCCCCCCACCTCTTAAGGTCCCTGCCCATTCCCTCCCCACTTCCATACCTTTCATCCGGTGGGTTCTACCACTGTATTCTGTCTGCCTCTTAACAGCCCACCCAGCAGAGGGTGGGTTGCCTTGCATTGTAACTGTTACACCATGCTCCTTTTCCAACTTTTACCCCTTCATCCCTTCTATTTCCTCCTGCTGGTGTATCTTTTTTTTTTTTTTTTCCTCTATCAGAACTCTCCCTGACAAGCCTCCCCTGGTTTTCAAGCACCAATCCCCTACTTACCTACCTATTTACCACAATTCAAAATTGTGGTAAATAAGTAGCTCTAAAGTAAAACTAAGATAGCGTAATACGTATCAATGCATGTAGGAATCTATTAGATGGTGTACTAGTGATAATTAATTAAAATTTATTAATCTTTTTAATTTTCATTGTTAATTTCAATATCATGCCCCAGACTAGAGCAGCAAAGAAACAGGGACAAAGTGCTGTGAATCAGGGAAGAACTGAAGGGGGCAATTCTCCAATGCATCACAGCCTATAAAAATTTGCAACTTGTGAAATGTTCGCAGAACTCTCAGGAACAAGACAGGATCGAGCCAAGGGGGATTTCTTTGTGTGAGCTCGATGTGAGCAGTGCGAAGAAGTTAGGTGCCAACTCCGCATTCTGATAGGCACTTATGAGAGTGTGAAGAGTCAAGTAGATGCCCTTGAAGGTACAGAAATGGGGAACCATCAGGCTCTCAGCTGACTAACTCAATGCCAACTCACCCTTGTGCATCAGGAAACAGTGGCAATCTCCAAGGTAGAACGCTGGTCCAAAAGGAGTTAGTTACTGTCTGTAACTACTGCTAGGGAGACGGCTAATATATTGTTTAAAAAAGATAGATGGAATAGGACCAGGGTATATGCCAGGTGTAAAAGCCGAAGATGTTGTAGAACAGATTTCATCTTTCAAGGGCACAAACGGTGATATTGTTATACACGTTGGCACTAATGACATTAAGAGTACGAGATCTGAAAATTTACTTAACAAGCACAAGTCGATGATGAAAAGAAGTCTTAAGTTAGGGTTAAATTTCAAAGTGTCTGCTATACTGCCCAGACACGATAAGAAGATGTATATGATAAGAGCCTTGTCAATCAATTCAGTCCTGGGGGGATTGTGCAGAGCTCATGGGGTAGTATTATTCACAGTGTGGTCTGTGCTTGTTAACAAGGGTAGACTGCTTCTACAGGGATGGGATATACTTAAATAGAAAGGGTACAAGAATATTTGCTGCTGCTATCGAAGCAGTGTTAGATGGGTTGGAAAATTGCTAGCTTGGGGGATACAAGACAAACAGATTAACAGTAACTGCTGGCAGAGGTGAAAGTGATTCTTGCACTGCTTCTATTAGAATGAGCAGCGGCCTGGAGGGCAGGTTCAAGGACTGGTGGGAGTCATCATGAAACAAATAAATACTTGGGCTGTGTTAGGGTTGTTGTTGTTGTTATTTGGTTTTTAGGAGCATTAGCAACTAAGGCCATATTGCTCCGGTGCGGTGGTCATTCCCTGACCTTTCCGCATCCTCCGTATTTGGTGGTGACGGGCTCGAACCCCGGTCTAATGCTGTGTTAGGGTAACTAAGAATAGGTGCATGTACACCAATGCTAAAGTATAGTATATAAATTTGATGAATTTGAAGTGCTGGTCAAGACATCAAAGGCAGATATTGTCAGAATATTAGAGACATGGAGTCACACAGATATAAGCAGTGCAGAATTCGAATTTAGGGAGTACAATGTATACAGAAAAGAAGGGAGGAGGGATTATGCTGTTAATTAAGAAAAACAAAATCTAAGGAAGTGTATCCAGTTGACATATATGGACACTGCAATGTTGAGTCAGTTTGGTGTGACATAAGCAATGGGAAACCAAAAATGAGAGTAGGAGTGTGTTATAGGCCTAATGACTCTAATCAGTACAACGAACAATTGTACAGAGAAATAGAATGGGCCAGTAAATCAGATTGTGTTATAATGGGAGATTTTAACTTCCCAGATATTGACTGGAACTTGTAGATTGGTCACTTGCACACTAGCAAGATTTTTGTGGATTTATTGGATGATTGTTTTCTGCAGCAGCAGGTTCGAGAGGCAACCAGAGAGGATAATACTTTTGATCTGGTTATAAGCAGTGATTATTCATGTATAAATAATTTGCAGATAAAGGAACCACTAGGTGACAGTGATTACAGTGTACTGATGTAGTAGTAGTAGCAGTGGCATTTGATGCAAGAAAGCAAGTGTATGAGCTTATGCAGCATCAGCCAAAAAAAAAAAAAAAAAAAAAAAATCACACCATTCCCTCCAAATGCCTGTCCAGTTCCTCCTTAAATTTATTCAACCTATCAACTTCCACAACGACAGATAGAAGTTTGTTCCAGCAATTAACCACCCGCTGGCTAAAGGCAAATTTCCGCACATCTATTCTACATCTGTCCTTTCTTAATTTGAATTTATGCCCCCTTAGGTTCGTAATCTGAACAAGTGGAAGGATCCCATCAGAATTCAGCGTGCTCAACCCATTCAAGGCCTTATACACCTCAATCAGATCACCGCGCAGGTGCCTAGTCTCCAGCCACTGCAATTTGCAGAACTTAAGCCTCTCTTGGTAAGAGGATCCCTTCATTCCCCTCACCAATCTTGTTGCCATTCTCTGTACACGCTCAAGTAAACCTACATCCCTCCTAAAATGAGGCCTCCAGACCTGTACGCAGTACTCAAGGCATGGCCTGACCATTGCCTTATACAGAGGGATAATCACCTCCTTTTCCCTGCTAGCAAAATTCCTATATATCATTGACAAAACCCCATGACCTGCCCTGGCAGCCTGTCTGCATTGCTCAGAAAACTTCATATCTGACTGCACAATTACTCCCAGGTCTTTTTCATTTTCTACCACCTTAAGTGTAGTTCCACACAGTTGGTACGTTTCTCTGGGGTTACGTCCACCCATATGCAGTACTTTGCATTTGTGAAGGTTAAACTTCAGTTGCCACTTCTTAGCCCATCTGCCCAAATTATCTAGATCCTGTTGCAGTAGCACGCTGCCATTACTGTCATTAACAACCCTGCCAACTTTTGTATCATCTGCAAACTTCGACATTAAGCCTGATATGCCTTCATCAACATCATTGATAAATATACAAAACAACAGTGGACCTAACACCGAACCCTGTTGGACTCCACTAATAACATTAGTCCAAGAAGAGCAGCACCCAATGATTACCACCCTCTGTCTTCTTCCACTTAACCATCCTTTTATCCATTGTAGCAACTTACCCTTAATACCATTCTGCTCCAATTTGTACAATAGTCTTTCATGCGCAACAGTGTCAAAAGCTTTCCTGAAATTCAAATATATGATATCAAAATTATTTTTTGATCCAGTTCCTTTGTAACCACATCATAATATCCTATCAAATTTGTCAGACAAGACTTTCACTTAACAAACCCATGCTGTGTCTGAATTATTGCTGCAGTCTTGTCTAGATGATCCTGCAATGCATCTTTAACCAGTGACTCCATTATTTTAACCGGAACAGAAGTTAAACTAACTGGTCTGTAATTACTCGTATCACCCTTCGCCCTTTGTGAATTGGGGATACATTTGCACATCTCCAATATGTGGGAACCTCTCCTGAGTCCAAGGATGCTCTCATAATTATGGCTAAGGGTTTGCTTAGTTGCTTAGCCGCCGCCTTTAATATAACTGGATAGATCTCATCCACCCCAGGTGCTTTTCTTATATTTAACTTCAACAATTTCTCCTCCACTTTGCTTTCAGTTATTACAAAATCATTAAGTATCCTGCTACAATTTCATAACCTTCTGCCATTTTCAAACCTTAATAATTCCTCATGTGTGAATGTAGATGGAAAATACTCATTCAGTTTGTTTGCTATCTGAGCAGGATCATCAACAGTCGAACCATCAATGTCAAGTGGACCAATCAGATTCATCCCCTTCCTTTTAGAGTTTATATAAGTAAAGAAATCCTTGCTGTTTTTCTTAGCAACTTTTGCCAAGGATTTCTTGTAATCTTCTTTCGCCTGCCTAACCTCCTTTGTCACCTGATTACAGACTAGCTTATATCTGCCATAGGCTTCTGAGTCGCTTGATAATTTATATGCATCCCATGCATTTTTCTTCTCTATTACGAGTTTCATTAGTTCATTAGATAACCATTTAGGCCTAAACCTTGAACAATATTTCTTAATAGGTATGAAACGTTTAGTAGCTTCCACGATTAATTCCTTGAATGCTTCCCACTTAGAATTTACTGTTGATAGCATCGTCAGTTGATCCCACTGTACAGAATTTAAAAACTGTCGGAGACCACTATACTCACCTTTACGGAAGCAAAAACCCTTTCCTTTACCCCTGATGGTAATTAAATCTTTAAGTAAATCCCACATCAGTACACTGTGATCACTGCCACCTAGTGGTTCCTTTATCTGCAAATTCTTAATACACGAATGATCACTGCTGATAACCAGATCAGAGAAATAGAAAGATTATATTACTTTTTCTGGTTGCCTCTCGAACATGCTGCTGCAGAAAACAATCATCCAATAAATCCACAAAAGTCTGACTAGTGTGTGAGTGACCAACCCACAAGTTCCAGTCAATATCTGGGAAGTTAAAATCTCCCATTATAAGACATTCTGATTTACTAGCCCACTCTATTTCTCTGTACAATTGTTCATTGTACTCATTCTGTACAGTGGGACTAATTGATGATGTCACCAACAGCAAATTCTAAGTGGGACCCAGTCAAGGAACTAATCATAGAAGCTACT
This sequence comes from Mastigoproctus giganteus, assembly GCF_048544385.1. Taxonomy (NCBI): domain Eukaryota; kingdom Metazoa; phylum Arthropoda; class Arachnida; order Uropygi; family Thelyphonidae; genus Mastigoproctus; species Mastigoproctus giganteus. Next base: position 168,992,204 of record NC_143582.1, on the reverse strand, counting down.
AGGCTTTCTATACCGATTAAGAAATATTGTTCAATGTTTAGACCTAAATGGATGTCAGATGAACTAATGAGACTTGCAGCAGAGAAGAAAAATGCATGGAATGCATATAAATTTTCAGGCGACATAGAAGCCTATGGAAGATATAAGCTAGTTTGTAAACCAAGTCACAAAGGAGGTTAGGCAAGCGAAGACATATTATGAAAAATCTTTGGCAAAGAATGCTAAGAAAAACAGCAAGGACTTCTTTACTTATATAAACTCTAGAAGGAAGGGGATGAATCAGAATTGGTCCACTTGATATCCATGATTTGACTGTAGATGATCCTTCTACGATAGCTGATAATATGAATGAGTATTTTGCATCTACATTCACACGAGGAGTTATTAAGGGAGGAAAATAATAGAAGTTTATAAAATTGTAATAGGGTGCTTATTGATTTTGTCATAACTGAGAGCAAAGTGGAGGAGAAATTGTTGAAGTTAAACATAAGAAAGGCACCTGGGGTGGATGAGATCTATCTAGTCCTATTAAAGGAGGCAGCAAAGGAAGTAAGCAAACCGTTAACTATAATTATGAGAGCATCATTGGTCTCAGGGGAAATCCCATGGACTGCAGATGTGCAAATGTATCTCCAATTCACAAATGGGGATCTAAGAGTGGCATGAGTAATTACCGACCAGGTAGTTTTAACTTCTGTTCCGGGGAAAATAATGAAGTCACTGGTTAAAGATGCAATGCAGGATCATCTAGAAAAGACTGCAGTAATAATTCAGACACAGCATGGGAAAGTCTTGTCTGACAAATCTGATTGGATACTATGTGGTTACAAATTAACTGGATGCAAAAAATAATTTTGATATCATATACTTGGATTTTAGGAAAGCTTTTGACACTGACACACATGGAAGACTACTGTACAAATTGGAGCAGTATGGTATTAAGGGTAAGTTGCTACAGTGGATAAAAGTGTGGATGAGATGGAAAAGACAGAGAGTGGTAATCAATGGATGTTGCTCTTCGTGGACTAAAGTTATTAGTGGAATCCCCTTGGGTTCAGGGTTGGGCCCACTGTTGTTTTGTATATTTATCAATAATATTGATGAAGGTATATATCAGGCTTAATGTCAATGCTTGCAGATGATACAAAGGTTGGCAGGGTTGTTAATGACAGTAATGGCAGTGTACTACTGCAACAGGATCTAGATAATTTGATCTGCAATAAGGCCTCTAAGGTTGGGATTATTCATATCACAAATTTAAACAGATACGCCAACCGTTTAAAACTATTTTAATAGTAAAATAAAATGATACAAAAGACTGTAAAATAATATTTACAAAAATTTGATTATTTACAAAAATAAAATAAAATAAGTAAATAAGTTAAAATGCATTAAAATATAAATTTAAAAGCAATAAAAACACTATTGAAGCTTTCGGAGGTGTCTGACTCCTTCCTCAGCAATAATGAAACTTAAGTGACACATCCTTAAATACCAGGTTCATGGCACACGTGGATGACCAGGCGCATACTCGGTATTCCTTTCATGTGTACCAGAACTGGAAGTGGTCTGGGGACGTGGAAAACTAAAATGTTTATCTCTGGCAAAAAACCACTGCCTCAAAAATGGGGGGTGAAGCCCAACTCCCCTGTCTCTGTTCATGCTATTGTTGCCAGAGGATCCAGTTCACAGACTTTCCAGCCACTTGCGGTCCTGATCAAGGATGACAGTGTTGTCAGGGGAGATCTGGTGTTGTTTTTCCCAATAGTGTTCGGCAATGGCGGATTTATTGAGCTCTGCGGTCCGTATCGCTCTTAAATGTTCCCCCAGATAGTCCTGTCTCCCCCACGTAACATTCCCCACCATCCGGGCATATAATCTCATATACGGCTCCACTACTAGAATCCCTAGTAATGGGGTCTTTGACCTGTGACACTACTGTGTGCACATAGTTTCCAAACTATGGGTCGTTTCCTTCCTACCAATGAAGGAAACTGCCCATAGTTTCCTTCATTGGTAGCCCTATGTATGCTCTATCTAAATATCTGGCGCAGTTGATTTCTCCGGTTGTGGGTCGGTCCATGTTGGTCATTGGAGATAGTGTGGAATTTGTGAACTTTGTAAGGAGTCAAGATATATGTGAGGACGAAATGATGATGTCATATCATTATTCATGTGTATTTCCATAGCACATGGGATAGAATGTGTGAAGTTGGCTTTACAGAAGGATAATACCTTAGGTGCTAGATCCCACCTAAACATAAAGATATATGTTGTGCTGTTGAATTATGTCTTTCTAGTACAACCTTGATTTTCCAAGGAGTGATGTATAAACAGGTTCATGGCACAGCCATGGGTTCTTCAATCAGCGCCATTGTCGCAAATCTGGCTATGGAGGAATTAGAGAATAGGGTTTTTGCGAGATTGGAGATCCCTATGCATAAGTGGAAACGATATGTTGATGACACGTTCACTATTGTAAAGAAGGGGAGAGATGAAGATGTGGTCTCGTTTCTCAATGGTTTCTCCCCCTTTATAAAATTCACCTCGGAGGTAGAAATAGATGGCACCCTCCCATTTCTGGATATAATATTTACAAAAATTTGATTATTTACAAAAATAAAATAAAATAAGTAAATAAGTTAAAATGCATTAAAATATAAATTTAAAAGCAATAAAAACACTATTGAAGCTTTCGGAGGTGTCTGACTCCTTCCTCAGCAATAATGAAACTTAAGTGACACATCCTTAAATACCAGGTTCATGGCACACGTGGATGACCAGGCGCATACTCGGTATTCCTTTCATGTGTACCAGAACTGGAAGTGGTCTGGGGACGTGGAAAACTAAAATGTTTATCTCTGGCAAAAAACCACTGCCTCAAAAATGGGGGGTGAAGCCCAACTCCCCTCTCTCTGTTCATGCTATTTTTGCCAGAGGATCCAATCCACAAACTTTCCAGCCACTTGCGGTCCCAGAATTTATGTGCCCGGGGGTGATCTGGTGTTGTTGTTTTTCCCAATAGTGTTCGGCAATGGCGGATTTATTGAGCTCTGCGGTCCGTAACGCTCTTGAATGTTCCCCCAGATGGTCCTTGAGATACCGTCCTGTCTCCCCCACGTAACATTTCCCACAATCCGGGCATGTGATCTCATATACAACACCACTACTAGAACCCCTAGTAATGGGGTCTTTGACCTGTGACACTACTGCGTGCAACCTCCAGCCCGGGAGCTGCACACAGCGTGTCTGAAAGTTGTGAAGCATCCTCGCAATGTGATCTGACAGGCCCGGATAGTAGGGAACATACATTGTGGTAAGCGGTACAGGCTGAACTACCCGATTGGGCTCTTCCTCTCTATTGTATTTATCAATGACCCTCTAGGGGTAACCACACCTCATAAGGTCCGTCGTAATTTACCTAATTTCCTTCTCCCCCTCCTCAGAGGTGCTGCAGTGTGTCCTCACCCTACCCAAAAGTGCTCTGGCCACACTATTTTTATGTTGGGCAGGCTGTGCCATCCTATAATATGTTATACTGGCCCCTACACATTGGTTTCCTATAAACCTTGGTTCTAAGTCTGGGGCCTTCCCTATATACCATTATATCCAGAAATGGGAGGGTGCCATCTATTTCTACCTCCGAGGTGAATTTTATAAAGGGGGAGAAACCATTGAGAAACGAGACCACATCTTCATCTCTCCCCTTCTTTACAATAGTGAACGTGTCATCAACATATCGTTTCCACTTATGCATAGGGATCTCCAATCTCGCAAAAACCCTATTCTCTAATTCCTCCATAGCCAGATTTGCGACAATGGCGCTGATTGAAGAACCCATGGCTGTGCCATGAACCTGTTTATACATCACTCCTTGGAAAATCAAGGTTGTACTAGAAAGACATAATTCAACAGCACAACATATATCTTTATGTTTAGGTGGGATCTAGCACCTAAGGTATTATCCTTCTGTAAAGCCAACTTCACACATTCTATCCCATGTGCTATGGAAATACACATGAATAATGATATGACATCATCATTTCGTCCTCACATATATCTTGACTCCTTACAAAGTTCACAAATTCCACACTATCTCCAATGACCAACATGGACCGACCCACAACCGGAGAAATCAACTGCGCCAGATATTTAGATAGAGCATACATAGGGCTACCAATGAAGGAAACTATGGGCAGTTTCCTTCATTGGTAGGAAGGAAACGACCCATAGTTTGGAAACTATGTGCACACAGTAGTGTCACAGGTCAAAGACCCCATTACTAGGGATTCTAGTAGTGGAGCCGTATATGAGATTATATGCCCGGATGGTGGGGAATGTTACGTGGGGGAGACAGGACTATCTGGGGGAACATTTAAGAGCGATACGGACCGCAGAGCTCAATAAATCCGCCATTGCCGAACACTATTGGGAAAAACAACACCAGATCTCCCCTGACAACACTGTCATCCTTGATCAGGACCGCAAGTGGCTGGAAAGTCTGTGAACTGGATCTTCTGGCAACAATAGCATGAACAGAGACAGGGGAGTTGGGCTTCACCCCCCATTTTTGAGGTGGTGGTTTTTGACAGAGATAAACGTTTTAGTTTTCCACATCCCCAGACCACTTCTGGTTCTGATACACGTGAAAGGAATACCAAGTATGCACCTGGTCATCCACGTGTGCCGTGAAGCTGGTATTTAAGGATGTGTCGCTTAAGTTTCATTATTGCTGAGGAAGGAGGCAGACACCTCCGAAAGCTTCAATAGTGTTTTTATCACTTTTAAATTTATATTTTAATGCATTTTAACTTATTTACTTATTTTATTTTATTTTTGTTGTAAACTAGTTTTTTGTAAATAATCAAATTTTTGTAAATATTATTTTACAGTCTTTTGTATCATTTTATTTTACTATTAAAACAGTTTAAACCATTGGCATATCTGTTTAAATTTGAGGTAGATAATTGAGTAGATGGGGCTGAGAAGTGGCAACTGAAGTTTAACATTGCAAATGCAAATTACTGCATAAAGGTAGAAATAAGCCCACAGAAACATACCAACTGTGTGGTACACTTAGGGTGGTAGAAAATGAAAAAGACCTGGGAGTCAGTCAGATATGAAGTTTTCTGAGCAATGCAGACAAGCTGCCAAAGCAGGTCATGGGGTATTATTGATGATAGAGAGTACTTTTGCTAGTAGGGAAAAGGTGATTATCACTTTGTATAAGGCAATGGTCAAACCACACCTTGAGTACTGCATGCATGTCTGGAGGCCTTATTTTAGAAAGGATGTATATTTGCTTGAACATATACAGAGAAGGGCATATTGGTGAGAGGAACGAAGGGCTCCTCTTACCAAGAAAGGCTTAGTTCTGCAAATTGCAGTGGCTGGAGACTAGGCACATGCAAGGTGATCTGATTGAGGTGTATAAGGACTTCAATGGGTTGAGCATGCTGAATCCTGATGGGATTCTTCCGTTTGCTCAGATTACGAACTTGAGGGGTCATAAATTCAAATTGAGGAAAAACAGTTGGCCAGCAGTTGATTAATTGCTAGAACAAACTTCCATCTGTCGTTGTGGAAGTCAATAGCTTAATAAATTCAAGGAGAAACTGCACAAACGTTTTGAGGGAATGGATATGTGAAATTGATTTATTTTATTTATTTATTATTTTTTTTTTTTAGCTGATGGTAAGTAAGCTCATATGCTTGCTTTTTTGCATCCCATGTCATCATATGAAGTCAAAATTATTTTTTGCATATTCTTTTGTTACTGCATCATAGTAGCTAACCGGATTGGTCAGACAAGTTCTTCCCTTAACAAAACCATACTTTGCCATATAACTGCATCCTGCCATGATAATCCTATACTGCTTCAGCCATTGACTTCATTAGTTTCCCTGGCACAAAAGTCATGCTTGCAGGTCTATAATTACTCACTTCGCCCATTGATATCCCCTTTGTGAATAGGAGAGACATAACTTGTATATCTCAAAATCTGTAAGAACCCCCCCCCCCCCACAGAATGCAAGGGTGCTCTCATAATATTGGTAGATTTGATAGTCTCAAATCTACCAATATAATCACAAAATCATTTGGAAAAAATTTCTGTTCAGTCACAATGCAGCTAAAACCACAAGAGTTTAAATGTTCATTGTCAGTGCAAACATAGTGAATTTATTATTAAGGGCAGCCAGTTTTCTGATGCCACAGTTCAAAATGGGTTGTGCATATTTCATAGCATGTGGGCTCGAACTAACAATCTTCTTACTTGTGGCCATGCACTGGATCACGCCAATCCCAATTATAACTTAATATATCAGCATTCTCATTTTCATATATTGGTATTCTCATTGTAAACTTCTTCGTGCATGAAAATAGATGCAAAATGTTTATACAATTTTCCAGAAATTTGAACAGGATCATCAGTAGTGCATTCATATCTTCACATCCAGTTAATCAATGTGGTTCTTCCTTTTCCTTCTAGTGTTAACATAAGCAAAGAATATTTTGCCACTTTTCTGTGTATTCTTAGCCAAAGACTTCTCATAGCTCACCTAACCCTGTTAGTGACTTGATTCTAGACTAGTTTATACTTACTGTAGGTTTCTATATCCCCTGATAATTTATAATTATTCTATGCATTTTTCTTGTCGGCAATTAGTCTCATCAGTTCATTCAACATCCATTTTGGTCTAAACCTTGAACAATTCCTCTCAGTTGGTATGAAAAAGCTTGGAAGCTTCTACAATTACTTCCCTGAATGCTTCCATTTAGATTTCCAATTAATATTATCATCAGCTGAAAAGAATTTATAAACTGGTTAAGACCATTGTGGTCACCTTCATGAATGCAAATTGTTTTCCTTCTCTTTACAGTAGTTATATTTTTAAATAAATCCCACATCAATAGATTATGATCACTGCCACCCTAGAGTGGTTCCTTTATTTGTAGATTTTTAATGCATGAAGAATCACTGCTGAATCAGATCATAGTGTTTATTTCTTTTGTTAACATGCTGGTACAGAAAACAGTCATCTAGTAACTCCAGAAATGTTCTGCTAAGAAGTGAGCAAACGACCGACCACCAAGTTTCAGTTAATGTCTGGACAGTTAAAATCTCTAAATAAGACATTCTGATTTACAGGCATTTCTATTTATCTGTACAGCTATTCACTTTACTCATCAGTCAATTTGGCCCATAATAATATATTTCTGCTCTTGCTTTTGTTTTCCTAGTGTTTATATCACGAAAAATTGATTTAATATTCCACTGGTGACCTATTCTAACTAGGTGCACTATTTAGATTCTATGTGCTTTTCAGCTGATAGCACCCCCCCCAAACTCCACTTCTCATTGCATTCAAATTACGTAACACCAACCCTTGGGGTGTTTTTGGTGACAATCCTGTGGTCTACAGGATTATCACCAACAAACTGCCAAGAGGTGATATGGTGAACTCTACAATTAAAGCAGATGGAACCCCAAACTCACACTTGGGCGGACTCGTAAATAACATATTAGATCATTTATTCCAGTCTGAGAACCAGGGGTTAACCCAGGCTCAGAGTAACATAATGGCCAGCAACATAAATTATAGCAATATATCAATAGAATCACCCTTCACCCATGAAGAACTTCAAGCAGCACTCTTAAAAACCAAAAAAAAAAAAAGTGCCCTGGACCTGACTTAATTGAAATAGAAGAAATTTGAAGAAAATTGGAAGAAATTTCTCCTGATACTCTACTGAACTTATTTAATCATTGCTTAGCTGAGGGTTTATTCTCACAAGCATGGAAACTAGCTATAATTAGATTAATCTTAAAGAATCTGGGAAAAAATCCTACTGAACCTAAATCATACAGCCCTGTAGCTTTATTGCCTGTTCTAGAAAAAATAACGGAATGCCTACTCCTCTATAGACTTTAATTTATATTATACTGAAGCCAACCTAAATTCTGAACAGCAATTTGGTTTCAAGCAAGGATCCTCAACTGAGGATGCCATGCACTATATCCTAACAACAGTAAATAATAGTGATAAAAAGTGTATGCTGACAATATCTATTGACTTCACTGGTACATTTGACACCCTCTGGTGGGCAAGCATCCCCAGAAGACTCTGCCAGACAAATGTACCACAAAATCTATATCAATATATAAACACCTGCCTTGGTAACACATGTGTAGCAGTATGCACACAGTTCCAAGAAATAAAACACCCAATTACAAAAGGTTGCCCACAGGGTTCAGTACTAGGTACATTCTTTTGGACCCCTGTGCTTGATGAATTCCTGATAAAAGATTTAGGCCCTACAGACGGGGTCACCTTTGCTGACAACCTTGTCTTATTGGTAAAAGTTAACACCAGAAGGGTGGTGGAAGAAAGAGCAAACTTGGCACTCAAACAACTGCAGGAATGGGCACTAACCCACATGTTCAAAATTTTGGCAGAAAAAACTAGATGTATCCTACTGAAAGGAAATCTAAATAGAAGACAACCACCAGTGATAAAAATAGATGATACCTCAATTCACATGGTCCAAGAATTGAAATACTTCGGCATAATTTTAGACTCCAAATTAAAATTCTATCCACACCTGTCATACTTGGACTATGCCGGAATGATTTCCAGAATCAGCCGAGCTGATTGGGGTCTCAAGCGCAGAACCCTGGCACTCATTAACAGAGCAGTGTTTTTACCTGTAATCTCCTATGGTGCTGGCATATGGTTCCATTGCACAGCCATGGTTAGAAACGGGACAAAATTAAATAATATTCAAAGAACAATCTTATTAACAATAACTAGAGCATGCTGTACAGTTAGTATCCCAGCCCTGCAAGTTTTGGCCAGTACCCTACCACTGCACCGAGAAATTGCAAAAAAAAAAAAAAGGGCTATATTATAGACTTAAAAAAGGAATTGTCATGGGTTTTCTAGGCATAACCCCAAACCTTGCCAATGACATCAAGCCAGAGAAACGACAAATTGCCACATGCTACATCAGATAGGGCAAACTGAATGGGAGCAAGAGACCAAAAGGTGCTACTACCAAAATGTTTTTTCCACAGATGGCTAACCATAGCCACCTGTGGAAAAAACTGGCTATGGTTATCCAAAACCACCTAAGTGGTATGCTCCAGGACTTTATACCACATTTCTATTGACAGGTCATGGATCCCTTAAATCTAAATTGCTCTCTTTGGGACTGGCCGATGACCCCCACTGTACCTGAGGCGAAAGTGAGGATTGGGCACACGTTCTATATGACTGTGTAATCTGTGAAAATCAATGTAGACAGTTATTCACAGAAACTGGACTCGTTCCTAGGGGCCAAGAACACCAATTCATCATGGAGGAGGCCTTTTACAAGGCCTTCACCAAGTATGCTCAAAACATTTTTGAAATCCGCCGAAACTTGCAGAGACAGGGTCTTCAACCAGTCCCTGTACCAAAGCAACAGACCAAATATATAAGCAGCCCATTTCCCTCCCCACACCCAGTGAATGACAAAATCTCTACATGACTGAACATACCTGAATTGACTCAGAAATTACCAGACTTTACCACATCTGACACCCTGCCTCTGGGGACTCCTTTGGCTCATTGCCAGGGGACCATAGAGGTAGGAAATAACCACATGTGACTGATGGGAATAAAGGCAGGCCGGTACTGCCCTCATCATAGCATACGTCCAACCAAAATAGACAGTTCCCAAACATGACAACACTCACGGAAAGAACTTTAAAGAGACTGCTACAGACGTGCAGTAAGCTGCAGGTTGCTGAAGTATGCTAGTATGAATGAGAACTGGAGTGGATGTAAAGGTGAGAGATGAAAGGAAATGCTAGGAAGGATGAGTGGTGAAAGAGTAAATGTGGAAATTGAGTAAAATTAATGAATGACTGTGGAGTCTGAGTGAAATGGGCTGTGTGAATGTAAGGATGAAAAAGTGTGTTGAATGTATAAATGTCAAAGGTAGAATGTAAAAATATGACAGGAAGTTTGTTTTTAAAAAAAAAATTGTATTAGTATAATTGTTATATAAATGTGTGTTTTTGTTTTTTTTGTTCAATTAGATATATAAATAAATATTCTCCTAAATTTATTTTTATGTCATTAAATTGTGTGAGCTTTCTTTAAATTATTTGCTTGTTTAAATTGTTGCTTTGTCTTTAAAGCAACGGTTAAACTAGCACTGAATTATTTTGAAAGCAATAATTGGACAGGCAGGATTGAGAGCTTGGTGTCAATTTTGCTTGTTTAATAAGTTACCCCCTCTGGTGTGAATGATGGATGAACGGGGGGAAAAAAAAAAAAGTATAAAAAGTTGTAAAATGTAAAAACTATATGTTGCCTTGAAATGTGTTGGGGGGGGGGGGTTCTATAAAATACAAAATGTAAAAAAAAAAAAAAAAAAGTGTGAGCGAATGATATTAATTGCATATTCTATTCCAGCCTCTCCACCAGATGGATGGATGGATGGTCATGGGAATCGTATGGAACCCAAGGTCATCCATGCTGTTGGCTGTTCCTAGCCAGCATGCTGTGGAATGCTGTCCCAGGTGACACAACCACCAGCACAGCTCAGCTGCTGCCATTAGGCCTTCTTAGCCATACTCCCTTGCATGGTCCTTTTGCCTCCACTCCCCAGGCAGGAGGGGAGGTTACCGCTGGTCCCCCCCTTTCTGGCCCTCCCCCCTCTGGTGTGACATGGGCTTGCTCCACTGATTTGGGGGATTATCTTCTCTATGGATCCCATATCTGTCTTTTCCCCCAGCCTTCAGTCTTTCCCCCTCTAACTTACAACTTTACAACTGTTAAATTTCTTGAGCCCTACACCCAAAAACTTAATAACATCAAATCGCATAACTAGTACTCCTTTGGCTGGCTGACCCATATCTATAGCGGGGTTTTTTTTAAAGGTTCTAGCCACTGAAATCTCAGGAAGTTAGGCGGCAGGTCCTGCCAGAGTAAATAACTATAATACTGGTGTACCTATTCTACCTCCACAGGACAGAGAGTGGGCAACGTTGGGTCCCATTAGGGAGCCCAGCGGCCAAATGACCAGAGGAACAGTACACGACACTACATATATATATATACAAGGGCCATACACCTCTGGCATTGAGTGTTCTGTTTCACACCTACAATATATACTACACGGAGATGGGGGAGAACCCCTGGTGCCATTTGACACTAAACACACACACACACACACTACACTGTATTCAAATTGCACATCTGAATGGCATCATGTTTCTGATATCGCTAAAATGCTAACATCTGAATGAAAACCAATACTTCAAAAATGTATTAACTATATTCCTACCATTTGTATACAGGCATGAATATATGAACCTGTTTTTGGTCTTAATGGTCCTAACACAGCCCATATATTTGCTTGTCTCATGACGACCCATAGCAGGCCCTATAATTCCCCCACACCTCACCCCTATAAAAAAATAATAAAAAAAAATTCAGCCATCCATCTGCTACAAACTCTTGAACCATCAATCAGCAAAGACATCACTAGATGAAGAAGTAGTATAAGACGTTAGTCTCTTTTTGTTGTATGGTACAAAAATTAATGTAATAACCAGCTGACTTTGTGCCTGTCCTAAAAATCATAATATAATTCAGTGTCATTACCATACAATATTAAAAGTAAATAAAATATATTTTGTTTTTAATTGTTATTTGAACGTCCATTGTTTTTAAATATGTTACTATGGGATTTTATTTGTGTTCAGTGAAAGATCAGTGAACACAAATAAACAAAGGCACTAAAAGGTTATCCATGGTTCTAGTTGTCCTCACTCCCTATTTTATATTGGGCCATACTATCTCCAAAAAGTTATGTGGTTTTTAGCAAAGTGACACCTGCTATGATAAAAAAATGGGATTGATGTGGAGTTGGTCCCAAAATTACAGGTTGTATAGAAAATCCAAAAATAACAGTCACTAAATAAAAATCTAAAGGTATTATTTTTTTAGATATTCCTAAATAGACAAATTAAAAGTCAACTTAAAACTGTACTTACTCTGGCCAAAAGGTGATGGTGTAGAACCAAATGTACCTGTTAAGTTATCAAAAAATGCTGAAAACATACTATATCTAAATAACTCTCTCTATATATACATATAAAATATTTAGAATGAAAAAAATAAATAAGATGTGAAACACAAACACACACACACACACACACACATGGAAACTTGTTATAATGTTGGGTTTTGCAGGAAGGGATTAAATGGTCCAGATTAGAAGCATTGATACGATATGCAAAAAAATTTTGCATCACACGTACCATTTAGTTGTAATACACTAAGCATAATACACTGTATGATGAATTAATATAAACAAAAAGGGGCAAGACGCTAGTTTTATAAAACTGGCAATCCAAAAATAATAAAATAAATAAATAATTATTAAATGTGTGAAAGGCATACTTGGTATCTTCTAGATCACAATATCAGAATAAAAGTACTTGATACCTAACTCCGTGTAAATTGAGCTTAAATTGTGAGATTTTTTGGATACTGAGAGATTGATATTACATATCACTTAAGATTGATATTACATATTACTTAAGTAAATGAAGAGCTTCTATTACACTAATGAGTAAATGAAATAGGTTTTTCACTTGACCACTTAGACAATTCTTGTGCTGACAATTACCTATTTCAATCTTGAAAATGAACTTTGGAGTTCATTATCCGAAAAAACCAACATATGTAAACTAGCCAAGTCACATCAGGCTCAAGAGTCATTAGAATCACTTGCTTAAAACAACTATGTTATATAAAATTTATGTAATTTATGCATATTTATTTTTATATTTCCTTATCTTCTAGTATTTCTTTTGTGGCTATGATATAAAGATACTGATTAAATTTGTAATATACATAATTTGAGTTTTTCAGTGGAAATAGGTTAAGTAGAGCAGAACATCGAGCAATTCTTAGATTAACACAGGTACTTGTACTTTTATTAGTTCAAAAGAAAAGCCTTAGAAATTTTGCATACACTATCAAAATATTTGTATAATATGTATGTGCAGTAAATATTTTTAACTCGTTTTTATACAAGAAAAATTACCTTGATTTCCATGAAAGTGGGGTTAGAAAATAATACTAAAAATAGTATAATAATCACACATTTGCAACCACCTACATTTGAGAGAGTGCATGCAATATGCCATAATTCTCAACATTCCAAAAATTGATATAAATAATGGCTGATAAATAAGTCTGGAATTCATAACTAAAAGCAAGCACATACTTTTAGACTGAGCTGTAAATCCGAACAAAATTCCAAAGTTTATTCCATGTAGATAAACTAATCTCATGGCAAGCAAAAATATAAATAAAAATTTGTACCAAGATATAAACAAAAATGAAATGTTACTACTAATAGGCCATATTTCAATCAGAGTGCCGAAAGAATGGAGCAATTATTAATTTCATGTGCCTACACCACTCATTTACAGACCACTTAAGAATAACTGTTCATGTGCCTACACCACTCATTTACAGACCACTTAAGAATAACCTATATTCATTATAGTACAGCATGGGGTGTTTTTTGAACATTTATATGTGGTAATGGCACATGACTTGTTGCACTATTTGATGTAGTAGTAGTAGTATGTGATGCAAGAAAGCAAGTGTATGAGTTTATGCAGCATCAGCCAAAAAAAAAAAAAAATCACACCGTTCCCTCCAAATGCCTGTCCAGTTCCTCCTTAAATTTATTTAACCTATCAACTTCCACGACAGATGGAAGTTTGTTCCAGCAATTAACCACCGGCCAGCTAAAGGCAAATTTCTGCACATCTATTCTACATCTGTCTTTTCTTAATTTGAATTTATGTCTCCTTAGGTTCGTAATCTGAACAAGTGGAAGGATCCCATCAGAATTCAGCGTGCTGAACCCATTCAAGGCCTTATACACCTCAATCAGATCACCGCGCAGGTGCCTAGTCTCCAGCCACTGCAATTTGCAGAACTTAAGCCTCTCTTGGTAAGAGGATCCCTTCATTCCCCTCACCAATCTTGTTGCCATTCTCTGTACACGCTCAAGTAAACCTACATCCTTCCTAAAATGAGGCCTCGAGACCTGTACGCAGTACTCAAGGCGTGGCCTGACCATTGCCTTATACAGAGGGATAATCACCTCCTTTTCCCTGCTAGCAAAATTCCTATATATCATTGACAAAACCCCATGACCTACCCTGGCAGCCTGTCTGCATTGCTCAGAAAACTTCATATCTGACTGCACAATTACTCCCAGGTCTTTTTCATTTTCTACCACCTTAAGTGTATGCATCAGACCAAGCAAACATATTAATAATTAAAAAGGTTGGAAAACTGCTTTACACAATCTTCCTCTTCAAACTGTTGGAATAAATCACATATTATGTTCTTTAAAGGTTGCCAATGACTAAAAATAAAAAATCTCTGAACAGCATTTTGTTTGCAGTTACATTTTGTTTTAGCTTGTGGGATTCACAAGCATGTTGAGTGCTACAATTTATTTCTACTTTTTAGCAAAATTTCTAGTAAAAACTGCAAGCTACTACTAACTTGAAACAAAAAATTCAAATTTTATTCAGTTATCATTTAAATTATTGATTTTAAAATCAATAATTTAAATGATAACTGAATAATAAAGGAATACTAATTTACTGAAGCTCACTAGCAATTTCTCATGCTCATTGGTCAAATGAAATTAACACATTGACTAGAATTTCATCCCATTATAAAGTATGTTTATTAATATAGCCTCTACAAAAGCAAATATAATTGCCAGTTGCATACAAAATTAACATTTCACAAGCTGTAAACAATGACGTGTCTAAGAGCGACACTGCTAAACAGTTCAGCATTCCTATGAGTATACTGTTCACCACTCTGAAAGATCAAAAAAAGATTGAGAGCTTCGAGAAATTGCTGCACCAGGTAGGATCAGAACTTTTTTTTTTTTCCCGGTAGTTGTTGGTGCATTGGTTTCTGTGGCCATAATGCACCTGCAAAAACCCCAGGGTTTTTGCAGTACTCTGATCCAAGCCCAAGGTGGGATTCAAACCCGCGACCTTTGGGCTGCCAGGCAGGCACTTTACCCACCTGGCTAGCCCCGTCAGCTAGGATCAGAACATGAAAGGCAAAAGTATTCAGACCCTGACTCTCAAATTGCTAATAATGATGCCCACAAAAAATGTTCATGTAGACAAAAATCTTTTAAAAACTATGGCTGAACTACTGGATGAAAATTGAAGATTTAAGTTTTCTGATGGATGGTTCCAAAAATTTAAGACTCCTCATGAACTGTCTTTCAAGAAAGTGCAGGGGCAGCTCGTTGATAGGCACTGCGGAACTGCAGCACCCCCAGCTTTTTAAATCTAAATATACAGTCAACGGAGTTATATGAAATTTTGTGAAGAGCAATACAATGCAATGAATATATTTTAATAATCATTGCAATATTTATTAAATATTGCAATGATTATTGGAAATAGAGGATGAGCACATAGTATACTCATGCTCTTATTTCCAATAATCGTTTCAATAATAAACGAATAAAAACACAAAATCATTTTCAACACTGAAGTTTAACCGTGGGTGGAAATGTGTGCTACACAGTTCCACATTTTGGCCCCAGTGGTTGAGTCAATGTAGCAGGTTGTCAACATGCATTTGTTAGAGGTGATAAAACAAGTCGAAGGAACTGGCGAGTGAGCAGTGTCAATTTGAACAGTACACCAAACTTGAATGAAAAAGTTATTCTATTTTCAACAAATAAAACCAAAGAATGGATTTTGTTTTTAAATAAAATTTCGAGATTATCTAAGTCTGTTAACGGTAAGTGTCCAGTTAATGTTTTGTAGTATTTTTAACTTGCTTATTATTATTATTATTATTACCATCTATGTCTACACGTCTTATAACCAAGACAATTAAATGTAACTTTAGCAGCACCCCCCATGTATCAGTCATGAGCCGCCACTGAGAAAGTGTTCAACCAAAGTACAACCATCAACAATGAAGCTACAAAAAATGGAACAGAAATCATTTAAAAATTGACGTTGGCTCCATGGAGCCGAAGGTGGATCCGTGAATAACGTCATGTGAAATGAAAAATACAATTTAAGTTTATAAAATCAGTTTTATTTTATTGGCATTTACAATCAACAATAAAGGTTTGTGGTAAGATTTATTGTTGTATGTCTGCCTTGTTCTTTTCGATGTTGATGGCAGGATGTCTGCCTCTAATTGAACTTGCTCACGTTTACACTTATGACTCTCTCTCTCTCTCTCTCTCTCTTGCATTCTGCCACCGACTTTGGTGCTTGCTTTTCAACATTAGATTTGTGATTTTGTCAAAATCTTTGAACATGTTTAGTTGATGTAACTTTTGGAACTGTCAAAACTTAACTAAATGAAACACAACCGTACTGCTCGACAAATGCGAAGTAACTGAACGAAGTAGTTACTTTAACGAGTTGTTCAATTCTCGAAAAACTAAAAACCCAATTTGAAATCTAGTTATATATCCTTGTAGAGCTCTCTAAGGGCAACAATTTTGTTGCTCAATTGTATGCAACTTGTTGCATCACTGCACTTGTTGCGTACAATTGAGCTTTCTTGGACACATGCATTGTACTTGTTGCGTGCAGTGACACAACAAGTACAACGCATGCCAAAATCTACAGCCCAGCGTTCGAAGTTATATTGTGAAAGAAAGAAAGAGAATTTGGACAGAAATGTGAATCTAGATGACTCTCTCTATTGCGTTCCACCGCCGGCTTTGGCGCTTGCTTTTCAACGTTAGATTTGTGATTTTGTCGAAATCTTTGAATACGTTTAGCTGATGTAACTTTCGGCAGTCAAACGAAACAACCACACTGCTCGACAAATGTGAAATAACGGAATGAAATAGTTACTTTAATGAGTTGTTCAACTCTCGAAAACTAAAAACCCGATTTGAAATCTAGTTAAATATCCTTGTAGAGCTCTCAAAGGCAACAATTTTGTAGCTTACTGTTTTTGTCTAACACATTTATAGTTTTCAAGATATTGCAAAAACAAACTAGAAAATGCTCGAATTTTTCAACTCTCTCAACTTTGCATCACTATTACTTGGGAACCATAAGAGCTACATCAAAACTATTTATAGATGTAAAAACTCCATTTCCAACTGAACAATTCTGTTGCTTATTGTTTACATCTATCTATCACAGTTTAGAAGTTATTGAGAGTGAAAGTAACCAAGCCGCAATAAAAAAATGACCAAAATGTGAACTTTTTAGTTTTTTTTAAAAAAAATGAATTTAAATAGCAAAATTTCTAATTTTTTCTTGCATATTCGTCTACGGCATTATATACCCAACAAAATAAGTATAAATTGTTTATACCACTCTCTATTAGTTTTGGAGATATAACAGCAGTTAGACATTTCACTTTTCGTGACAGCCTGAGCGTCGTAGGGTAGCCTAGTATAGACGTTATTCGCATCAAAAATGTTTTGCTCGTAGGTGACTAGAATTACACCTTCAATGCCAATGAAACTGGATTTTTCTTTTTTTAAGTTGCTACTAGATAAAATGCTTACATTTAAAGGTGAGAAACATAGTGATAGGCTTAAAAAAAACAGGAAAAAATCTGAGGATATTGCCAACTACAAGGGGAGGGGTATCAAAAAGTTTCTACTCTGACCTAGATAAAACATCAGTAGTGCAGTAAATATTTTTAACTAGGGCTATTATTTCTAGGTAAGGGTACAAACTTTTTGATGCCCCCTTGTACGTATTGAGCAAACCAAAATGTTTAGACCCCATCAAAAAATCTTGAAGAATGGATCAGAGAAACATCGTAAAATGAGCGGAGAGAATAAAAGAAAAATTTTGCTGTTTGTGGATAACAGCACCCCTCACTGCCAAGTTATCAGCCACTTGATCAAGGTGTAATCCAGTTCTTTAAGAAAAACTATCAAAGGATGCTGTTAAACAAATTTGCACTGTCTCGAAAACAACACAGTACGAAATCAACATGTTTCAGGCAGTTTTGTGTTTCAACACAGGAGGAAGTTGACAAAAAAGTGATTTCCAACTACTTCAAATATGCCAGATTCGTCACCTTGAATTATGCAATGAATGAAGCTTTGCATGCTTCTTCCTCTATAAATCACAAAGAAAGTCCAATTATTAATAGTAAAAAAATTTTTAAGAATGTGTTCGTCATTGCCTAAACTCAGAGGTAAACATGCTTTAAAGACTACACCAGAGTGGATGCAGACATTGCATATTTCACGATATGCATGAAGAGGATCTCATAGCAGCCTGAAATTTGTAGTGATGAAGAGTAGGAACCTATTGTGTCTAAACAAGAAGTTTCATTGCAAGATACTCATCAAGGATTTGAACTTTTATATCATGTTTTTGCAAATGCAGCCTAATTGCAAAGTGAATTAACTGCTATCATGCAACTTCATAATTTTATTTTAAAATGCGCTCTGTCATTGAAATAGCACATTTTGACAGATTTTAAAAGTGAACTGTACAGACTACAATATGCAAAAAAAGCTTAGTAAACGTGGGTCCTTAAGTGAATCGTTTTCAAGATATTGCACATTTCTAGTTGGGATCCACCACTGACTTGTCTGTTTAGGTTAGGTTATGCTCATTCTCTCCCTTTCCCCTCTTTCAATGCTCTGAGACGTAGCAAGTATACTAGTACTTGTCAAAGGATAGTCAACATGGAAAATGGTTACAGCAACGAAGAGTATGCTGACATGCACTTCAAGTATGGTAAAGCCAACAGCAGTGCACTCGAGACTGCACGTTTGTACCAAGAAGCATTTCCCCACCGAAGGCAGCCCAACAGGTGCACGTTCATCATGGTACATCAACGCCTTAGAGAACATGGGCGCTTTGCACATGGAGAACTTTATCGAAAACTAACAGGAAGCTAAGTGATTTTGTAATAACTGAGAGCAAAGTGGAGGAGAAATCTGTCGAGGTTAAACATAAGGAAGGCACCTGGGGTGGATGGGATCTATCCAGTTATATTAAAGGAGGCAGCAAAGGAAGTAAGCAAACCCTTAGCCATAATTATGAGAGCTTCCTTGGACTCAGGGGAAGTCCCCATGGACTGGAGTTGTGCAAAGTTATCACCAATTCACAAGAGTTCAAAATGTGACACAAGTAACTACAGACCTGTTAGTTTAACTTGTGTCACAGGGAAAATAAAATAATGGAATCACTGGTTAAAAAGGCATTGCAGGATCATATACACAAGACTGCAGTAATAGTTAAGACACAGCAAGGGTTTGTTAAAGAGAATTCTTGTCTGACCAATTTGATTGGGTGTAATATAGTCACAAAGGAACTGAATGCCAAAAATTATTTTGATATCATATACTTGGATTTCAGAAAAGCTTTTGATACTTGAGGTTGTCACAGACATTCCCTCAGATATGCCAGACAAGCTCTACTTGCAACCTGGGAGTCTAAAATGCTGATGGAACTGATATTTGGGTGACACTCAAGTCAAGTGGACCCAATTTCGGCAAAGTCTGGATGGTCTATGACAGCCAAATCCTCTGCTTGCACCTTCACGATGGTGGGACTGTTAGTAATACTTGGTATAACCACCATGCACAAGTACATGGTGGGTGACCACCCAGGTGTGAACCAAGGTAAGCAGGGGTCGAGGTGTGGTGCCCACACCACATGGAGGAATACCGCCCCTCTATGTTACCAGGCAGTACAAGGTGGTAGATGACTCTCATCAACTGGTGCAATACCACCACTTTGCTTATTGGAGGCTTGAAGTGGTGGAACCCATGTTTAGTCTCTAGAGCTAAGTTCCAGTCAACCCTTCCCTATCTTTTCCATCATACAGTATGATTGATGACTTTTGAGGTTATGATGAACATCGTGGTGAGATCCAATATTCCTTACATTTCAAGGGTACAGCTCAAAAACGGTGTTCGCAGGCCGGCTGCTAGTTAGTACACCGGACCGAACCTATTAGTAACACTCTAGGAGGCTTCAGGATCAGCTAGTGTATAATCTTGCTACCTCTCCTCTGCCAGATAGTGACTGGAGGGAGTCCCAATAGTGTGTATGCAGGGAGCACTGTCGTGGCCACGTTATGTCAAGGATCTGGGTATATTCTTACCATATGTATGCCATATCCAAAAATTTCATTACTACATACAGCATGTCCACCCACTTTTCTTACTATTGAATACACCATGAATTGTCAAATTAATAGAGCAAGCGTATCTACGAAAAGATCTAAACCTCCCAAGCCCTTCCTAATTCATTTCACAAATGTACGTGGTCTCAATTCTAATCTCAGTGATGTCCATTTCCACTTGCAGTCTGCCAAACCCCATGTACTTTTTCTGACAGAATCTCAGTTATCGGTTGGTTCAACTACTGCTCATCTCTGTCGCCCAAATTTTTCGCTGTATGATTCCTTTCGTCTCAAAGGTGGTACTTGTGCATATGTCCGTTCTGATATTCCCTGTCAGAGACTTGGCAATTTGGAATCTCCTCTCTTTGATCTTCTCTGGCTTAAAATCTCTCTACCTCATTGTGTCAAATTCATCTGTTGTCTCTACCTTTCTCCCAATTCCACTAATCACTTGGGGCTGTTTGACTTTCTCCAGTCCAACTTTCCTAACAGTGAGGTAATTTTCCTTTGTGATTTTAATGTTCACAACTCCAACTGGCTTCGATTTTCTAGTCACACCGACCCAGCTGGTCGAGATGCTGAGGCTTTTAGAATTACTAATGACCTTGCACAGATTGTTCATTTACCTACAAAAATACCGGACAATCCTAATCATACAACCAATATGCTTGATCTTTTTCTCACAAACAACCCTTCTAAGTATATGGTCAAAGTGAGAGGTCCTTTAGGCACTTCAGATCACAACTTGGTGATTGTCCCTTCTCCAATGGAACCTTTATCTCGTGGCTATTCCCAACCTCGTGTTGTTTGCCATTACAAGAATGCAAAATGAGATGACCTGCGAGACTTCTTTTCTTCTTTTCCTTGGTCGGATTACTGTTTCAAAACTTCTGATATCAACGTTTGCTCAGATCGTGTCAATGAAATTAATCCTGCAGGAATGGAATCCTTTATCCCACATACCACTTTAAAAACTCGTCCTTTATCTAAACCTTGGTTTCCCAATAAATGTGCTAAGGCTGTTCAAGAGAACAATGTTGCATATCGTAATTGGCTTGTTTCTATTTCTTCAGTTTCATTTTCTGCCTATACCAAAGCTCGCAACAATGTAAAGCAGTTATTAATCAGTCCCAACTAGAGTTTGAACAGGCTAAGAATAGAAAACTTGCTTCTTGCCCTAATGGTAGCCAAGCATTCTTGTCTCTTGCCAAAGCTATTGGCCGCACCTTTTGCCCATCTCTGCTCCCACCACTGTCCAAACCAGATGGTTCTGTTGTCACTTCAGCCAAGGATAAAGCTGATCTGCTAGCATCCCATTTTTCTTCCAACTCATGTATTAATGATCTTGGTAAAACACCTCCCACCATTCCCAACACACTCCATTCAATGCCTCCTGTGGTCTTCCGTCAAAACGATGTCAGAAGGATTTTGATGAATCTTGATGCTAAGAAAGCTCCAGGTCCCGATGGTATTTCTCCACTTGTTCTCAAAACCTGTGTTCCTGAACTTACTCCTATTCTTTCCCGCCTTTTTTCACTTCCTTATTCCAAAGGTGTTTTTCCTTTTGCTTGGAAATTTGCTCATATCTAGCCAGTTCCTAAAAAGGGTGACAAATCCCTCCCATCCAATTATCGTCCCATTGCAATTACTTCTACTCTTTCTAAAGTAATGGAGAAATCAATTAACTGCCAAGTCTTAAACTACCAAGAAACCTTCCGTCTGATCAACAATCACCTGTATGGATTCCGTCAGTGTTGATCCACTGGTGATATTCTGGTTATGTTACCCATTTATGGACTAATTCAATGGAAGGTTCGGTGAAACACAATTTGTTGCTCTTGACATCTCAAAGGCTTTCGATCGTGTTTGGCATAAATGTCTTCTAAACAAGCTTCCATCTTATGGTTTGCCAACTGTTTTCACTAATTGGTTATTCAGTTTTCTCTCTGACTGCTCACTGAGAGTGATGGTAGATGGCTCTCTGTCTTCTAACTTCTCCACTAATGCCGGTGTACCCCAAGGTTCAGTTCTTTCCCCCCCACTCTTTTCCTCTTGTATAGTAATGACTTACTTCCATTGACTGGAAATCCTATCCATAGTTTTGCTGATGATAGCACATTGCATTCCACTTTCCATTTTGAGAAACCTTGTCTTGCTCAATCAGCTTCAATTTCTCGAAAATGTGCTACCAATTCCTTAAACGCCGATCTTCAGGTAATTCTCCAGTGGGGCAAAAATAAACTTAGTTGATTTCAACACTTCTAAAACTCAGTTTTGTCTTATATATCGCAAAAAGGATTCTTCTGCTCCTATGCTTATCTTTAGTGACACTCCGATTTCTAGGCAAAATGATATATCTCTTTTGGGGATTACCCTGACTTCTAATCTCTCTCTCTCTTGGCACAAGCACATTACAAATATTGTTTCCTCTGCATCTAAAAAAACTTGGTTTTGAATCTCACTCTCAGCGTTACTTTTCTTCCAAACAGCTGCTCGCTCTGTATAAATCGCAAATCCGCCCTGCCATGGAATATTGTTCCCACATCTGGGGTGGTGCCCCCAAAACCTCTCTCAGGCTTCTTGATTCCATTCAGAAGAGGGCAGTTAGGTTAATTAATGATTCATCTCTAACAGAGTCTCTCCACTCGCTTTCTCATAGATGTACTGTTTCTGCTGCATGCCTCTTCTACAGATATTTCCATGGGCACTGTTCTTCTGAATTGGCTTCTATAATTCCCGCTCTCTCTTTCAAAACAGTCCGAACACGTGCCATCACCAGCCAACATCTATTTACTGTCCAACTTCAAACTCACAGAACTAACTTTTCATCTTTCTCGTTTATTCATTCAACTGCCGTTTTCTGGAACAACCTTCCTTCATATGTATTTCCTGAAAATTACAGTCTACAAAAGTTCTAGTCCAATGTCAACAAATATCTTCTTTTGTCTTCTCAACCTCCAACCCAAGCACGGTACTAAGAACTATAGGTTCTAATACCTCTCGTGTTTGGGGGTTTATATAAAAAAAAAAAAAAAAAAAAAAAAACAAACAAACAGGGAAGACTGCTGTACAAATTGGAGAGACATGGCATTAAGGGTAAGTTGCTACAATGGATAAAGGGGAGGTTGAGTGGGAGACGAGAGAGAGAGTGGTAATCAATGGACACTGCTCTTCGTGGACAAATGTTATTAGTGGAGTTCCACAGGGTTCGGTGTTGGGCCCATTGTTGTTTTGTATATTTATCAATGATATTGATGATGGTATATCAGGTTTAATGTCCAAGTTTGTAGATGATACAAAGGTTGGCAGAGTTGTTAACGACAGTAATGACAGTATGCTACTCCAACTGGATCTAGATAAGTTGGGAAAATTGACTGAGAAGTGGCAACTGAAGTTTAACATTGATAAATGCAAAATACTGCATATAGGTAGCAATAACCAAAGAGAAACATACCAACTGTGTGGTACTACACTCAGGGAAGGGGAAAGTGAAAAAACCTGGGAGTAATTGTGCAGTCAAATATATGAAGTTCGCTGAGCAGTGCAGACAGGCTGCCAGGGCAGGTCATGGAGTCTTGTCAATGATATATAGGAATTTTGCTAGCAGGGACAGGGAGGTGATTATCCCATTATACAAGGCAATGGTCAGGCCACACCTAGAGTACGGTGTACAGGTCTGGAGGCCTCATTTTAGGAAGGATGTAGAGTTGCTAGAACCAGTACAAAGAGGGCAACAAGGTTGGGGGGGGAACAAAGGGGTGCTCTTACCAAGAAAGACTTAAGTTCTGCAAATTGCAGTGCCTGGAGACTAGGCACCAGTGAGGTGTATAAGGCCTTGAATGGGTTCAGCAAGCTGAATGCGATAGGATTCTTCCTCTTGCTCAGACTAAGAACCTAAGGGGGTGACTAAGAACTTAAGCCTTTCTCTTACCAAGAAAGGCTTAAGTTCTGCAAATTGCAGTGCCTGGAGAGTCGGCACCTGTGAGGTGATCTGATTGAGGTGTATAAAGCCTTCAATGGGTTGAGCAAGCTGAATGCAGATGGGATTCTTCCTCTTGCTCAGACTAAGAACTTAAGGGGATGGGGGACAAGATTCAAATTGAGGAAGGATAGTTGTAAAATAGATGTGCGGAAGTTTGCCTTTAGCCAGCGGGTAGTTGGTTGGTGGATCAGACTTCCATCCTTTGTTGTGGAAGTTGACAGCCTAAATAAATTTAAGGCTGAGCTGGACAGGTATTTGGAACGAACGGAGAGGTGAAAATGGAGCGGTGTTTTTTTTTGGCTGATGCTGCATAAGCTTGCTTTCTTGCATCATTTGCCTCTGCTAATGCTAATACTAGTGAAGGTCCTCATAGCTTAGGGTCACAGCAAGTTTAAATCCAGCTCTGAGAGCACCCTTTTGTTTCCCTCATCAGATTTGTCCTTCTCTGTATTCATTCCAGCAGCTCTACATCCGTCCTAAAAAGAAGCCTGTAGACCTCAATGCAGTATAAGGTGTGGGTGGCCTGACCATTGACTTATACAAAGGGATAATCACCTCCTTATCACTGATAACAAAGTTCCTATATATTACTGACAAGCCCCCATGAGCTGTTTTAATAACCTGTCTGCACTGCTCTGAAAACATGATATCTGACTTACACAGACATCTTTTTCATTCTCCACTACCCTTAATGTAGTACCGCACAGTTGGTTCATTACTCTGGGGGTTACATCTACCCATATGCAGTACTTTGCATTTGTCAATGTTATATTTCAGTTGATACTTCTCAACCCATCTGTCAACTTTTCTAGGTGATGTTGCAACAGCAGCATACTGTCATTAATAACTGTGCTAACCTTCGTATCATCTGCAAACTTGGACAATTGATAAATACAGAAAACAACAATAGGCCCAAGACCAAACCCTGGGGGACTCCAATAATAACATCAGTCCACAAAGAGACAGCTACAAGAGTCCACAAAAATAACATTAGTCCACAAAGCCCGCATGTTCGGAAGGCAACTAGAGGGAGTAATACTCTTGATCTGATTATCAGTAGTCATTCTTCATGCATTAAGAATCTGCAGATAAATGAACCACTAGGTGGCAGTGATCACAGTGTGCTGAAGTCGGATTTACTCAAAGAGGTAACCACCATCAGGGGTAAAGGGAAGGGTTTTTGCTTTCGTAAAGGTGACTGCGATGGTCTGAGACCGTATTTAAATTCTATACAGTGGAACCAACTAATGATGTTACCAACAGCAAATTCAAAATGGGAAGCATTCAAAGAACTTATCTTGGAAGCTACTAGGCTTTACATACCAACTAAGAAATATTGTTCAAGGTTTAAGCCTAAGTGGATGTCACATGAACTAATGAGACATATGGCAGAGAAGAAAAATGCATGGGATACATATAAATTAACACATGACACAGAAGCCTATGATAGATACAAGTTGATCTGTAATAACCGAGTTACAAAGGAGGTTAGGCAGGCGAAGGCAGATTACGAGAAATCTTTGGCAAGGGATGCAAAGAAAAACAGAAAAGAATTCTTTACCTATGTAAACTCTAGAAAGAAAGGGATGAATCAGATTGGTCCACTGGATATTGATGGTTCAACAGTGGAGGATCCTGCTCAAGTGGCTAACAAACTAAATGAGTATTTTGCATCTACATTCACACATGAGGAGTCATTCAGGAAGGAGAATGCCAGAGGTGAAGTAAACTTTGGCAGTGAGCTAGATGATTTTGTAATAACTGAGAGGAAAGTGGGGGAGAAATTGTTGAGGATAAACATAAAAAAGGCACCCACTGTGGATGGGATCTTCCAGTTATAATAAAGGAGGCAGCAAAGGAAGTAAGCAAAACCTTAGACATAATTTTGAGAGCTTCTTTGGACTCAGGGGAGGTACCCATAGACTGGAGATGTGCAAATGTGACCCCAATTCACAAAGGAGGATCAAAGGCTGACACAAGTAATTATAGACTTGTGAGTTTAACTTCTGTTCCAGGAAAATTAATGGAGGCACTGGTTAAAGAAGCACTGCACTCAGTTATAGCTTGGACACAGCATGGTTTTGTTAAGGGAAAGTTTTGCCTGACCAATTTGATTGGATACTATGATGCAGTCACAAAAGAACTGGATGCAGGGAATAACTTTGATATTATATATTTGGATCTTTGAAAGGCTTTTGATACTGTTGCACATGGAAGACTGCTGCACAAATTGGAGCAGTATGGCATTAAGGACAAAATGCTGCTATGGATAAAAGGATGGTTGAGTAATCAATGGACACTGCTCTTCATGGACTGTTATTAGTGGAGTCCCCCAGATTTCAGTGTTGAGTCAATTGTTGTTTTCTGTACTTATTAATGATATTGATGAAAGTATATCAGGCTTAATGTCTAAGTTTGCAGACAATACGAAGGTTGGCAGGGTTGTTAATGACACTAATGACAGTACGCTACTGCAACAGGATCTAGAAACATTGAGCAGAGGGGCTGAGAGGTGGCAACTGAAGTTTAACACTGACAAATGTAAAGTACTCGTTTGGGTAGCAGTAACCCCAGAGTAACATATCAACTTTTCATTCTCTACCTAGAGTGGTAGAGAATGAAAAGTACCTGGGAGCAATTTTGCAGTCAGATATGAAGTTTTCTGAGCAGTGCAGACAGTCTGCAGAAGTAGCTCATGATGATGTGTTGTCAATGATATACAGGAATTTTTATAGCAGGAATAAGGAGGTGATTATCCCCTTGTATAAAAGGCAATGGTCAGTTCACACCTTGAGTACTGTATACAGGTCTGGAGGCCTCATTTTAGGAAGGATGTAGAGCTGCTGGAACGAATACAGAGAAGGGCAACAAGATTAGTGAAGAGAAAGAGGGCTGGTCTTACGAAGAAAGGCTTAAGATTTGCAAATTACAGTGTCTGGTGACTAGGCACCTGCGAGGTGATCTGATAGAGGTGTACAAGGCTTGAATGGTTTGAGCATGCTCAATGCTGATGGGATTCTTCCTCTTGCTTAGAATAATCACCTGAGAGGGCATAAATTCAAATTGAGGAAAGACAGTTGTAGAATGTGCAGAAGTTTGCCTTTAGCCAGCATCCATTCACTCCAAATAATACATTTGGAGTCAATAGATGGGTGAAATGGGAAGTTTTTTTTTTTTTGGGCTGATGCTGTATAAGCTTGCTTTCTTGCATCATAGGACTCTACTAATGCTAATGCTGTCTTTCCTCAATTTGAATTTATGCCCCCGCAAGTACATAATCTGAGCAAGCAGAAGAATCCCATCGGAGTTCAACATGCACAACCCATTCAAGGCCTTATACACCTCGATAAAATGATCTTGCAGGTGCCTAGTCTTCAGCCACTGCAATTTGCAAAACTTTCTTAGTAAGAGAACCCCTTCGTTCCACTCACCAATCTTGTTGCCCTTCTTGTACATGCACAAGCAACTCTACATCCTTCCTAAAATGAGGTCTCCAGACCTGTACACAGTACTTAAGGCCTGACCATTGCTTTATACAAAGGGACAACCACCTTCTTTTCCCTGCTTACAAAATTTCTGTATATAATTGACAATATCCCATGACCTGCTCTGGCAGCATGTCTGCATTTCTCAGAAAACTTCATATCTGACTGCACAATCACTCCCAGGTCTTTTTCATTTTCTACCAGCCTATGTTTAGTAACACATAGTTGGTACGTTCCTCTTGGGTTACTTACTTCTATGCATATTCAGTACGTTGCATTTGTCAATGTTAAATTTTAGTTGCCACTTCTCAGCACATCTGCCCAAATTTTTTAGATCCTGTTGCAGCAGTACAACTGTTGTAGATGGCTTCATCACTGAAATCTTTCCTGATTTTAATGAAACACTGTCAATCCATTCATTTGCCATTATTGGATCTGCAGATCAAGATTCTCCACTAATTTTTGTATAAACGATGTTATGTCCATTTTTAAATCGATCTAGCCAACCGTTGTTACACACAAAATCGTTGTGTCCAAATTGTTTAGCAAATTTTATCACTTGAGCCTTCAAGATTGGACTGTCTATTGAAAATCCAGCACTTCTTTGTGTGGTGAGCAGTTGACGCAATACTTCAAAATTTGTAATCTCACACTTTCTAATTTTTTTTTTTTTTTTTTTTCAGTTACGTTATTTTCTAGTGTTTATATGTAAACCCCTTTATTCTTCCACAATGTTGACATGCTTGAAGAGGACAAAAAAAAACTTTTTAAACACTTCGATATTTTTTGCACCACGCTCTAACTCACAAATAATTGACTTTTTTGCAAATCAAGAGACACCTTTTATTAGTAGACATGTTTCCAAAGGAAGGGTTCGTTTCTAACTGATTTTACTTTAAAATGATGAAGTGAGCTGCATACAAAGAAAGTTCTTAGAAGACCCGAAATGTATACAACATTTTTAGAAGTCCCGTTTCCAAAATACTTAGAAGTTCCAAAATAAATTTATGGTTTAGTGAATACAAACAATCTGTAAATGGAGTAATGAGACAAGTGGAACACCAATGCACTACTGTATTCCGTCCCAGGAAGGACAAGGTCATAAACCGGCCGCTAATCCGATGCAGGTGGTCGTAATGCTAAGTCACCCTTTTCATTTTCGTCTATTCCAAGAATTGGGTTTTTTCGACTACCCGAGCAATTAAGAATGTTTGCGTGGTTACCAAAATTTGTTTGGTATTTCTGTGTAGTATGCTCATAATAACAGTGAATGACTGTATGGGAATACACATAAATTAAAATCATTATGGCTTTTTGCTCATTACAGCCTTGATCTCATTATTTACGTGCTCATTATAACCAAGTTTGACTATACATAATTTTCTTCTGGGGTCAAAAATGAGAATAGTTTTCCTGGGACCTACTAGTGAGTATAAACAAAGTTTATCGTATTTTTCCAAGTCAAACGATTTTTGAAAATAGAACAGGGGAGACAGGCAGAAGGATGCTTTACGTACGATACAATTTATTTAAAATAAATAAATGCACAAGGCATAATACTTTAAGAGTTTGGTATCTATATAATATCGGTGTTTAGATACACCATAGATAACTCTTAATAAACTACAAAGTAGTTGTTGTAGGCATCATTTGCTGTTTCTCATATTGTGCTCTGCCTTCACGACGAGTTGCCATGATATTGCACTACTTCGAATAAGTAACTCTTCACTAATAGAGAAGACTATTGTTACTTATTCTCAGTTGAGTACCACCACCCAGACAGCACTGTTTCACGGCTATTGGCCGATCATCAGTGGGTGGGCAGGTACCCTGGTAATGCAGACATGACGACCCAGTTGTGAAGTTAATCACACAATATGAGAGATGCCAAGAGGTGTAGATGTCAATATTTAAAATAAATAAATGCACAAGGCATAATACTTTAAGAGTTTGGTATCTACCCTCATTTACAAAATCCTTCATCATGCCAGGTGGTGGTGGCAGTCTATCCTGCTATTGGCCACTTCTGTTGTCTAGTAGCACGTGGCAGCTTATCAATGTACAGTAGAGCATCAGTTATCCAGAATAATTGATGTCAGACCTCTTCCGGATAGCCAAGTTTTCCGGATAATCGAACCAGAAAATTTTCTGGATAATTTTTAGATTAAAAATAATGGTTAAATAAATTTAATATTTAATATTAAATTAAATGTTATATTATATAATATTTTATATAATTTATATAATATTAAATTTAATATTTAATAAATAAATTTAATCTTACCTTACGATTAAATTAAATAAGATTAATTAAATAAATAAAATAAAATTATAAACCAAACTCCGAAAACAGAAACATCCATCCAGGCATTTTTATGATTTTTATACAAAACAGGAAAATTAAAAAGATTTTTAAATGCTTTTTGTTTTTTTGACTTAGTGATAACGAACATGGACAATCTGTGCGTACCAGTGGCATTTGCACACACACAGAAATTGTAACTTGCTCTTTTCTCATCTTAAAACTTGTGCAGGCATTTCTCTTTTAGTGGCTAGGGTTTTTCTCGGTAATGCTTTCCACACTAAGCTCATCTCAACAACATTATAAATGTTTTCTTTCTCATCATTTGCTATAACTGAAGCAAACTTACTTTTTAAAGGACACGGCTGTCGATTCGTCTGCAAAACGTTTCTCGCCTCGAATATCTAGTTCACATATACCGTGTCTCGGTTTAATATTTTTTCAGCCAACCTGTATTTGCCTTAATATCTTCATTACCCATTAATTTGATTAAAATCCAATTCTTTTTCACGCAACATTAGGCCAGACATTGGTTCACCTAAACTTTGCTCTGAAGAAAACAAAAAAAATAAAATAAAATAAAGTGAATGAACTGTCTAAAGCAGCAATTTCAGGTTTCGACATTTTTTCCTGCGAGATCCTCCTTCACTATCCACAATCGACACAAATTCAGTCATAGCATTGGAATTTTTTTGAGAGTTTCTTTGGAGAGATTTCCTAAATTTTCACCTTTTATAATTCTATTAATAATTTCCGGTTTTTTTAGTTGTAATGTTAAAACTATGCATTTTCTTTCCATTCACATTTTACCGTAAAAAACTGAGAAAAATAATAAATCGCAGTTTCAGGAAGATATTATTCTTACCAAATCCAGAGCTGAACTAATCTGAAATTCACTCATGGTTTCCGAGAAAACCCAGTAGTTTCTGTGATAGTTTTCTAAAGCACATTTCTGAAGGTTGCAGAATTCTAAAGATTACAACCATAAAACAATAAAAACAATTTGCAGTTTTCGGTTTATTGGGCTTTTTGTTTGTACAATCTGTTATAAACAGGTAGTAAACTCAATCTTTCGCTTATTATAATCAAAATTCAGTTTGCAAATGTGATCACTATAACCGCAGCTTACTGTACTACGTTAATAAAAAAAAAAAAGAAGAAAGATCAGCCTTTCAAATTATTCTGGATAACTGATGTTCTACTGCATATTGATTGTATTCTTTAGCAATTTGCAGGTACAAGTTTTCAGCAATAGATTCTTCAAAGAAACAGGTGCAACCAAATTCATGTTGGGAATACCACCATACCAAAATATGAAGGTTATTTATGTGCATTACTTCAGTGACATGAGGATTTGACTCTTTTTCAAATGAAAATGAATATTAGCTGTTAAGATGAAATGAATTCTAGCTGTTACGAAGAAATGAATTCTAGCTGTTAAATTGAAATTAATTCTAGCTGTTAAGATGAAATAGTTTTCCTGGGACCTACTAGTGAGTAGAAACAAAGTTTATCATATTTCTCTAAGTCAAGCGATTTTTAAAATAGAACGGGGGACAGACGGGCGGAAGAACACTTTATGTATGATACAATTTATGCATAGAATTATGCATAGGATAGGATTATTATGTAGTTTTGAATTTGTGTCATGTTCATATTACTAATAAAAACAAAAAGGTTTTCGGAATATTTTTTCCTTTTAAAAATATGACGTAAGGGGCACTAAATACTTAAAATAATATCCTGAAAATACAAAGTATGGAAAACTATCATATTAGTCAGCAACTCACACTAAGTGTCATCTGGTAACTCCTAAATGCTGGAAACTTTTTAAGGGAACAGTTCATTGAATTTCGTGATTGATAACACAGGACAATACACCAGCTTCTATTACAAATTTTCCAGGGAATGACTAACATTTTTTGCCATGTATATCATCAGCTTTGTCTATTATTTGCACCAGTCTACGATCATCTAGTGTACTTCTGATTTTCAACAGAACTTGCCTCTTTCATTTTCTCTAGTATCCTACCAACAGATCTTTTGCCAGGGTCAGTTTTTTCTGAATGTACTCTGTGAAATTCAGTGCAGGTCTCCCTTTAGCTCATACCAACTACATGCAAATAATGCTAATTCAACCTTCCTGTTTGTTGTTGTAACAGCCAATAGCTGACAAGATGTTCCAAGAGTAGCTAGTTTCAAAAAAAGTGGATACTAATACTAGGAAAACAAGCTTAAAAAACTTCAATGGATGTGCCAGGGTAGTAAACTATGCAAGAATAGTTTGTATGACGTGTTTACAGTAATGTCATCGATAAAATGAGTGAATTCAAACTCCTTATTGGGACAACTAAAGCTGACACAACAAGGTTACAGAAATGTGGTGCCACCCAGAAATAGAGAATAATGAGTTTCACTAGTATGTACAATGTATATAGGAAGGGTGGGGAAGACAGAAGTAGTAGTAAAGTCATGCTTAGTATCGAAAGCAGCCTGAGCTCAACAAAAAGTCCTAGGGGCTCACATCTGGTGAGTATGGGCTTGGCACACTCCAGGTCCTGAGCTGGATATCATCATTCTTCTCTTTCTTGGTAATTCCCTTCTACTTTTGACTCTCACTCTCTCTGGGTAACTCGGGAAATTTTTGGCTGGTGCAGCCTAAGCCTCAGACTTCCTTGCACCATATAGCTAATAATAATAATAATAAAAATATCTTCTCTAGGTTAAGAAGTTTAAAATTACACGTGCTAGTATAATCTTTCCCAGGTTCAGAAGTTACATATGCTAGAATAGATGGTGTAGTGTGAAACAGTTGGAAACAAAGGTATAATGAGGGTAGGGTATGATCTACAGACCAGAAGATTGTGAGGATTATGAAGAACACTTCTACATGCAAATGGAATGGACTAGAAATTGTGAGTGTCTTAATTTGGATGATTTCAATTTTTCTCTACTTCATTATAGCAAGTGTGAGGGAAACTCATCACGGGGAACAAAATTTTTAAATCACCTATATGAATTGCCTATTAAATCACCTTTTTAATTTCAGAAACATAACATAACCTTTTTTTTTTTTTTTTTTTGGCCAGTGCAGCAAAAGCTTAGGGGTTCCTTGCAGCATACGGCTAAATATTAAAACTTCTCTTGTACAGTAAATGCAATATTGATCTACAAAAGAAGAAAAAACTATTACAACCTTATGAGGACAAAATTTTGTATGACCCTACATACAAATAGCCGTAGTACATCCCTTATAGATACTTAAAAATAGCTTCCCTCCCTGTGGCTTATAACTGCTAGTGGTTTCTCTTTCATTGTTCCTTTTCAATGCAGTAAACAATAAATGCATTTATTTTTACACACTTCCTACTATAATACAGGATCAGCGTTATAGTACTCATATGCATGTGATATAAAGAAGTTAAAAATTTTTATCAATTAAAGAATTTGATATAGAAAACATTAGGAATTTACTATAGATCAGACCTCAACAAATTTCAATATCTAGGCACTACTACCAAAAGTCAGTTGCCATCTGAGAGAGGGTTGGGTGCACGTGTGAAATTAGCAACATTTACCCTGCTGGCTAGCATTAAACTCATATAATGACAACCTTCCCAAAGCAATGCTCTACCTTTAACTTTAGTTTTCATCATGCTCATTCAACCAATAACATTTACTGCATAAAATAATGCTACCGATACTCTTATCAACTTCAACTGCATACTCTTATCAACTTCAACAGTTGTAATAATTCTTTGCTTTGCACAGTGATCACAAAGCAAAGACCTGGCAGTTCAACTTCAGATTGCAAGACTGTCCTGTAGAATAGCAATTGCAAGCCAGATTTCTTAGCCACCATGATGCCCATGGTGGCTAAGAAATGATGCCCTGCAATTTATAAAACATGATAATAAATGGCAATGTTTTCACTTACTTGAAACAAAAGTAGTTGCTGATCCAAATGGTTTATTATTACCAAACATTGTTGTTTGAGTATCAGCAATACTGAAAGAAACAGAAATACAAATTAAAAAATTAACAAAATCTAAAATTGCAGGCTTAAAACTATGAACTTTCGTTTTCTATGATTATGGATTAAAAATTCTAAGCATACCTCAATACTGAATCTTTTATATATACAGTGGACCCCCATTTTACGATATTAATCCATTCCAGAGACACCATCGTATCATGAAAACATCGTAATGTGAACACAATAACACTGTTTTCTGGTAATTTGTTTCAAGACCTTGGAAGTTGAAAATTTCACTACATAACTAAGCTATTTATCTCTCTAAAAGGTGATTTTTATAATGGAAATTGCATGTATTGATTTAAAAAATTGATTAAAACTAATATATTGATTAAAGCACAACACAAAAATTCACTTCAATTAAAGGATGCAAAAATAAAATACAGGGCCAACACAAGACTATATTTACAAAGGCTGCTATTGACTGAGAGGAAGGACCACATGGTCAGTCAGAGACAATCATAAGCCAAGTCGATCGTAAAGTGAAATAAGTAGACGCCCCTTAACATGGTGACTGGTTAGTAGAATCAACTGTATAGAATCAAATTTCAAAAACCAAATCAAATCATTAAAATGCACTACACTTTCATCGTTATCATATGTTCAGGTATAAAAATCAATTTTGAATGTCTTTGTGACATTTCTGAAGGTTACAACCATAAAACAATAAAAACAATTTGCAGTTTCCTGTTTATTGGGCTTTTCAGTTAGTGCAATCTATTATAAATGGGTAGAAAACTATCTTATTGAATTTGCAATAATAAGAAAGTGGAAGTTTAACGGATAACACCAATAGCTGGAATTCTGTGAGTTTTTAAGTAAAGGCGAAATGTTTCCCCTTCCGTGGAATCATCAATCATATAAAAAAACATAAATAAATTTTCATTATCTTCTCTTCATTCCTATTTTTTAATTTTTTTGTTACTCCATATTTCACTTGCATATATTGTGTTAGTTGCAATTTTGTGTGCACCATGTTCTTCGTTATTGATTGCTTACTTTTTTTTATACTGTTTTAAATTTTACAACAAAAAAAAATGTCAGTGAACAGAAATATCAAGTAGTTAGCATGTACATATTACAACAACAATTAAGCTATGTAGGTAAGCATAAATTTATTTTTATTTTGCTAACCTATGGAAAATACTCTTCCAATTTTCATGCATTATTTAATTTTGTTAATTGGCATGGTAATAAAACATAAATTTGTGCTTTATATCTTTACTTTTATAGCCTGTGGATAATATTCCTCCTATTTTTGCTTATCAGAATCACAATTTAATAGAATTAAAATTCAATTTGCAAACGTGATCACAATGACCAGCACTTAACACATATCATATAGTGAGCAGAGAGTCAATCGTAAAGTGATTTCATCATACAGTGAACCAATCGTAAAGCGAGGATCCACTGTACTATATATTAAAGACTATATGTTGAAGAAATATTATAACAAACATATACAGGCAACTCTCGGTTTACGAATATCACAATTCATTTAAAATTTCTTAAAGTTGCCAAAAGATAAAGAGTTCCTTATAAAAAGATATGCGAAACGTATAGTGAACATAACTGTAAGATTTAAATAAACAAACTTTTAAAAAATGTATTAATCACAATAATTATAAGAAAATTATTATATGATAATTATACTGAACTGTTCTTAGTTAATAAAACTAATCTAGCCAGTAAAAAAATGTTGGTTTACATGCCATGCCACATAGAATGTTTAAGTCTGGTGAAGATATTGATGAGTAAAAGTTAAATGCTTATGTATGTACAATACTTATATTATGTTAGTACTCATTTTCTTTATTTCTATTTTTTAACTCTGTTTTTAATTAAAATTAACAAGTATGATGTCTTGTTTTTTCATTCTTTTATTTTATTTTATGTTATGATAAACCATAATGCATACATACATTATAATAAAACGGATTGTACAGACCAATGTTTATTTCATGGTTTTAATGCTTTAAAATGGCTGCTAATGTATAGGATACATATCATAAAAGCTCAGGATGCAAGATACTCAACAAACAACTCTTATAACGAGCATCTTGGAACAGTACTTGTTCATAAACCAAGAGTTGCCTGTATACAGGTAGTTCTCGACTTTGAGTTAATTCGTTCCAGCGTGCGCTCATAAAGCAAAAACACGTAAAACGGGAATTAAGAGGGTGCTGACTCTTTTTAAAAATTACAGTTGTGAATTACAAGCTCCGAAAAAGCGATGTGTTTGCTATTTTATTTATCTAATTGTTATTTTATATTATACTTTATAAGTAGCCTTATAGTTCTAGTTACGCTGGCTATTTTTATTTTTAATTTAAATAAGAGTTTTTGTAGATTACTACTTAATATACGTAAAACCGTTGTTTCATTTGAATCTTGCAGCCATTGTTTTTGTACAGAGTGGTAGGGAATTCAAATTTTTAATTGTGGTAACTAGGTAGCTATAATGTAAAAATATATAGCATAATAAGCATCACTGCATTTAGGATAAGTAGTACTGATAATTAATTAATTAAATTTATTGAACTTGTTAATTTAAAATATAATGCCCCAGACTAGAGCAGCAAAGCAACGGGCACAAAGTAGCAGGAGTGTTGTGATTGGGGGAGAACTGAGGGGGCACAATTCTCCAATGCATCACAGCCTAAAAAAATGTGCAACTTGTGAAATGTTTGCCGAACTCTCTGGAACAGAACATGATCTGGCCAAGGGGGATGTCTCTGTGTGTGCCAGGTGCAGTGTCTAGAAATTAAGCATCAACTCAGGGTTCTAATGGGCATCTATGAGAGCTTGACATGTAGAGTAGATGCCTTCAAAGAAATTAATGAGGGGCCCATCAAGCTCTCAGCTGCCCAATTCAACGGCAGAGCTCACCCCTGGGCATCAGGCAACACAGCAGCAATCTCCAAGGCAGAATACATGTTCCCACAGGAGTTAGTTATTGTTGGTGACTCTATTGTCAGGGAGATGGGGAATATAATCTGTAAAAAGGATACATGAAATAGGACCAGGGTATGTCTGCCAGAGGCAAAAGTTGATGACGTTGTGAAGCATATATCATCTTTTACGGGCACAAAGAGCGATACTGTTGTACACGTTGACACCAATGACATTAAGGGTAGGAGATCTGCAGATTTACTTAACAAATACAGATCAATGTTGCAAAAGTTGTAAGTTAGGATTAAATTTGAAAGTGTCTGCAATTCTGTCCAGGGAGTACATGATGAGAGCCTTGTCAATCAATTCAGCCCTGGAGGGAATATGCAAGGCTCACGGGGTAGAATTTTTTTCTGCCTGGTCTGTGCTTTTTTAACAGGAGAGACTGCTTCTACATGGATGGGATACACTTAAATAGAAAGGGTGCAAGAATATTTGCTGATGCTATCAATGCAGTGTTAGGTGGGTCGGAAAACTGCTAGCTTGGGGGGGGGGATTCACAGACTAAAAGGTTAAAAGTAGCCGCAGGCAGAGGTGAAGGTGATTCTTGCACTACTTCTATTAGAACAAGCAGCGGCCTGGAGTGAGGGGTGCTGGGGGTTTCAGGGACTGATGGAAATCATTGCAAAACAGGTGGGTATATGGGATGTGTTAGGGTAACTAAGAATAAGAATAGCCGCATGTATACTTGCATGTATACCAATACTATAAGTACAGTAAATAAATTTGATCAATTTGAAGTGTTGGTCAAGACATCAAAGGCGGATACTGTTGTGATAGCAGAGATGTGATGTCATACAGATATTAGGAATGCAGAATTCAAATTTGGGGAGTACAATGTATACAGAAAGGATAGACAGGATAGGAAGGGAGGAGGTGTTATGCTGTTAATTAAGAAAAACAGAAAATCAAAAGAAGTGCATCCAGCTGATATAGATCAGGAGTGGCCAACTTAATTTGTGATGCGATCTACTTTTTTCCTTCAAAATGTGCCACGATCTACCATCTCAAAAATTTCATTGCACAAATCGAGGGATGACTGTCTTTTTAAAATTCGTCATGATCGACCGAAATTAAATCCGTGATCGACTCGTTAGCCACCCCTTGACATAGATGAACAGTGCACTGTCGAGTCAGTTTGGTGTGACATAAGCACTGCGAAAGCAAATATAAGAGTAGGAGTGTGTAATAGGCCTAATGACTCGAATGAGTACAATGAACAATTGTATAGAGAAATAGAGTGGGCTAGTAAATCAAAATGTCTTATAATGGGGGATTTTAACTTCCCAGATATTGACTGGAACTTGTGGGTTGTTCACTCACACACTAGTAAGACTTTTGTAGATTTATTAGATGATTGTTTTCTGCAGCAGCATGTTTGAGAAGCAAACGGAGAAGGTAATACTCTTGATCTGGTTATCAGCAGTGATCATTCGTGTATTAAGAATTTGCAGATAAAGGAACCACTAGGTGGCGGTGTTCACAGTGTGCTGATGTGGGATTTACTCAAAGATATAATTACCATCAGGGGTAAAGGAAAGGGTTTTTGCTTCCGTAAAGGTGACTGCAGTGGTCTCAGACAGTTTTTAAATTCTATACAGTGGGATCAACTGATGATGTTACCAACAGAAAATTAAGTGGGAAGCATTCATGGAATTAATCGTGGAAGCTACTAAAAGTTTCATACCTATTAAGAAATATTGTTCAAAGGTTAGGCCTAATTGGTTGTCAAATAAACTAATGAGACTCGTGGCAGAGAAGAAAAATGCATGGGATGCATATAAATTATCAGGCGATACAGAAGCCTATGGCAGATATAACCTAGTCTGTAATCAAGTTACAAAGGAGAGTAGGCAGGTGAAGGCAGATTAGGAAAATCTTTGGCAAAGGATGCTAAGAAAAATAGCAAGGATTTCTTTACTTATATAAACTCTAAAAGGAAGGGGATGAATCTGATTGGTCCACTTGATATCGATGGTTCAACTGTTGATGATCCTGCTCAGATAACAAACAAACTGAATGAGTATTTTGCATCTACATTCACACATGAGGAGTTATTAAGGTTTGAAAATGCCAGAAGGTTATCAAATTGTAGCAGGGTGCTTATTGATTTTGTAATAACTGAGAACAAAGTGGATGAGAAACTGTTGAAGTTAAACATAAGAAAGGCACCTGGGGTGGATGGGATCTATCCAGTAATGTAGCTACCCGTTTTCGGGCCCAGAGGCAAAGTACATGTTCGGCCACTACTTAATTAATGAAAATTGCAAAAACAGGAGACAGCCAAAGATGCCAGGCACCTAAAGTGCCGGGCCCAGAGGCAACTGCCTTGCCTGGCTACGTGGTAGCTATGCCACTGGATCTATCCAGTTATATTAAAGGAGGCAGCAAAGGAAGTAAGCAAATCCTTAGACATAATTATGAGAGCATCCTTGGATTCAGGGGAGGTCACCATGGACTGGATATGTGCAAATGTATCCCCAATTCACAAAGGGGGATCAAAAAGTGACACGAGTAATTACAGACCAGTTAGTGTAACTTCTGTTCCAGGTAAAGTAATAAAGTCACTGGTTAAAGATACATTGCAGGATCATCTAGACAAGAATACAGCAATAATTCTTGCACTGCTTCTATTAGAATGAGCAGAAGCCTGAAAAACAAGATGCATGATATTTCAGAGACTGCTGGGAGCCATTGCGGTACAAGTAAACAAATGGGTTATGTTAGGGTAGCTAAGAATAGAAACAGGTGCAGGTATACTTGCGTGTACACCAATGCTAGGAATTTAGTAAACAAATTTGATGAATTTGAGGTATTGCTCAAAACATCAAAGGCAGATATTGTTGGGATATCAGAGACGTGGTGTCACACAGATATAAGGGATGCAGAACTGGAATTTGGGGAGTACAACGTCTACAGAAAGGATAGAGAGGATAGGAAGGGGGGAGGGGTTACGATATTAGTTAAGAAACACATAAAACCAAGGAAGTGAGGCCAGTCGACATCGCTGGACAGTGCAGTGTTGAATCAGTTTGGTGTGACATAAG
Source organism: Mastigoproctus giganteus (assembly GCF_048544385.1). NCBI lineage: Eukaryota > Metazoa > Arthropoda > Arachnida > Uropygi > Thelyphonidae > Mastigoproctus > Mastigoproctus giganteus. The sequence goes on along the minus strand of NC_143582.1, from coordinate 168,952,190 downwards.
CATTGGGAGATCAAAATTGAGAGTAGGAGTGTGCTATAGGCCTAATGACTCTGATGAGTATAATAAGAAAGTGTACAGGGAAATAGAGTGGGCCAGTAAATCAGAGAGTCTTATAATGGGAAATTTTAATTTCCCAGATACTGACTGGAATTTGGGGGCTGCTCACTCACACACTAGCAGGGCTTTTGTGGATTTATTGGATGATTGTTTTCTACATCAGCATGTTCGGGAGGCAACTAGAGGGAGTAATACTCTTGATTTGATTATCAGCAGTGATTCTTCATGCATTAAGAATCTGCAGATAAATGAACCACTAGGTGGCAGTGATCACAGTGTGCTGAAGTGGGATTTACTCAAAGAGGTAACTACCATTAGGGGTAAAGGGAAGGGTTATTGCTTCCGTAAAGGTGACTACGATGGACTGAGACAGTATTTAAATTCTATACAGTGGGACCAACTGATGATGTTACCAACACCAAATTCAAAATGGGAAGCATTCAAAGAACTTATCTTGGAAGCTACTAGGCTTTACATACCAACTAAGAAATATTGTTCAAGGTTTAGGCCAAAATGGATGTCAGATGAACTAATGAGGCATATGGCAGAGAAGAAAAATGCATGGGATACTTACATATTAACACATGACACAGAAGCCGATGATAAATACAAGTTGATATGCAACCAAGTTACAAAGGAGGTTAGGCAGGCGAAGGCAGATTACGAGAAATCCTTGGCAAGGGATGCAAAGAAAAACAGCAAAGAGTTCTTTACTTATGTAAACTCTAGAAGGAAGGGGATGAATCAGATTGGTCCACTTGATATTGATGGGTCAACTGTTGATGATCCTGCTCAGGTAGCTAACAAACTAAATGAATATTTTGCATCGACATTCACACATGAGGAGTTATTCAGCGAGGGGAATGCCAAAGGTGTATTCAACTCTAGCAGTAAGCTACAGAATCTTGAAATAACTGGGAGTAAAGTGGAGGAGAAATTGTTGAAGATAAACACAAGAAAGGCACCTGGGTGGATGGGATCTATCCAGTTATATTAAACAAGGCAGCAAAGGAACTAAGCAAACCCTTAGCCATAATTATGAGAGCTTCCTTGGACTCAGGGGAGGTGGGGAGGTACCCATAGACTGGAAATGTGCAAATGTGACCCCAATTCACAAAGGAGGATCAAAGGCTGACACAAGTAATTATAGACCTGTGAGCTTAACTTCTGTTCCAGGAAAATTAATGGAGGCACTGGTTAAAGAAGCACTGCAGGATCATTTAGACAAGACTTCAGTTATAGCTCGGACACAGCATGGTTTTGTTAAGGGGAAGTCTTGCCTGACCAATTTGATTGGATACTATGATACAGCCACAAAAGAACTGGATGCAGGGAATAGCTTTAATATTATATACTTGGATCTTAGAAAGGCTTTTGATACTGTTGCACATGGAAGACTGTTACACAAATTGGAGCAGTGTGACATTGGAGGCAAATTGCTGCTATGGATAAAGGGGTGGTTGAGGGGGAGAAGACAGAGAGTGGTAATCAATGGACACTGCTCATCGTGGACTAATGTTATTAGTGGAGTCCCTCAGGGCTCAGTGTTGGGTCCATTATTGTTTTCTGTATTTATAAATGATATTGATGATGGTATATCAAGCTTAATGTCCAAGTTTGCAGACGATACAAAGGTTGGCAGGGTTGTCAAGGACACTACTGACACTATGCTGCTGCAACAGGATCTGGAAAGGTTGAGCAGATGGGCTAAGAGGTGGCAAATGAAGTTTAACATTGACAAATGTAAAGTACTACACATGGGAAACAGCAACCCCAGAGCAACGTATCAACTCTGTGGTACTACACTGACAGTGGTAGAGAATGAAAGGGACTTGGGGGTGGTTGTGCAGGTAGATATGAAGTTCTCTGAGCAGTGCAGACGGGCTGCAAGAGTAGCTCATGGAGTATTGTCAATGATATACAGGAATTTTTCCAGCAAGTATAAGGAGGTGATTATTCCCTTGTATAAGGCAATGGTCAGGCCACACCTAGAGTACTGTATACAGGTCTGGAGGCCTCATTTCAAGAAGGATGTAGAGCTGCTGGAACGAGTACAGAGAAGGGCAACAAGATTAGTGAATGGAACAAAGGGTTGCTCTTATGAAGAAAGGCTTAAGTTTTGCAAATTACAGTGTCTGGAGACTAGGCACCAGCGAGGTGATCTGATAGAGGTGTATGAAGCCTTGAATGGTTTGAGCATGCTCAATGCTGATGGGATTCCTCCTCTAGCTCAGAATAATCACCTGAGAAGGCATAAATTCAAATTGAGGAAAGACAGATGTAGGATAGACGTGCAGAAATTTGCCTTTAGCCAGTGGGTGGTTGGTTGGTGGAACAGACTTCCATCCCTTGTCGTGGAGGTTGATAGCTTAAATAAGTTTAAGGCTCAGCTGGACAGGTATTTTGAACGAACAGAGGGGTGAAGTGGAAGTGGGGTTTTTTTTTTTTTTTTCTTTTGGCTGATGCTGCATAAGCTTGCTTTCTTGCATCAAATGCCTCTACTAATGCTAATGCTAATATTAAAGGAGGCAGCAAAGGAAGTAAGCAAACCCATTGACATAATTATGAGAGCATCCTTGGATTCAGGGGAGGTCACCATGGACTGGATATGTACAAATGTATCGCCAATTCACAAAGGGGGATCAAAAAGTGACACGAGTAATTACAGACCAGTTCGTGTAACTTCTGTTCCGGGTAAAGTAATGGAGTCATTGGTTAAAGGATCATCTAGACAAGAATACAGCAATAATTCAGACACAGCATGGGTTTGTTAAGGGAAAGTTTTGTCTGACAAATTTGATTGTATATTATGATGTGATTACAAAGGAACTGGATGCAAAAAAATAATTTTGATATCACATACTTGGATTTCAGGAAAGCTTTTGACACTGCTGTATGTGGAAGACTACTGTACAAATTGGAGCAGAATGGTATTAAGGGTAAATTGCTACAATGGATAAAAGGATGGTTGAGTAAGAGAAGACAGAGGGTGGTAATTAATGGGTGCTGGTCTTCGTAGACTAATGTTATTAGTGGAGTCCCACAGGGTTCGGTGTTGGGTTCACTGTTATTTTGTATATTTATCAATGATATTGATGAAGGTATATGAGGCTTAGCGCCAAAGTTTGCAGATGATACAAAGGTTGGCAAGGTTGTTAATGACAGTAATGGCAGCGTGCTACTCAACAGGATCTAGAAAATTTGGGCAGATGGACTGAGAAGTGGCCACTGAAGTATAACATTGACAAAGGCAAAGTACTGTACATGGGTAGAAGTAACCCCAGAGAAATGTACCAACTGTGTGGTATTACTTAATTGTGCAGTAATTGTGCAGTCAGGTATGAAGTTTTCTGAGCAATGCAGACAAGCTGCCAGGGCAGGTCATGGGGTTTTGTCAATGATATACAATAATTTTTCTGGCAGGGAAAAGGAGGCGATTGTCCCTCTGTATAAGGCAATGGCCAGGCAACGCCTAGAGTACTGTGTACAGGTCTGGAGGCCTCATTTTAGGAAGGATGTAGATTTGCTTGAGCGTGTATAGAGAAGGGCAACAAGATTGGTGAGGAGAATGAAGGGATCCTCTTACCAAGAGAGGCTTAAGTTCTGCAAATTGCAGTGGCTGGAGACTAGGCACCTGCAAGGTGATCTGATTGAGATGTATAAGGCCTTCAATGGGTTGAGCACGCTGAATTTTTATGGGATTCTTCCACTTGTTCAGATTATGAACCTAAGGGGGCATAAATTCAAATTGAGGAAAGATAGATGTAGAATAGATGTGTGGAAATTTGCCTTTAGCCAGCGGGTGGTTAAATGCTGGAACAAACTGCCATCTCCCGTTGTGGAAGTTGATAGGTTAAATAAATTTAAGGAGTAACTGGACAAACATTTAGAGGGAATTGTTTTGTAAATTTTTTTTTTTTTTTTGGTGGATGCTGCATAAGCTCATACACTTTCTTTCTTGCAGCACATGCTGCTACTACTATTTACCATAGACAATGTTAAAAACAGGGGTTACATTTTCAACACTGAAATTAGTTAGCTAATTAGTTTCTGTTTAAAAAACGATTGATTTATCCAAAGAAATGAAAATGTAGTCTGTAAAATCAAGCAAATTATAATAATAGAGAAATTATTTATGACTTACAAATGTTAAAGAATGTTTATTCTTCATCATCACCATCAACTAAATCACACTCATTGGTCACTCATTATTGGCTCGGCACTCGGTTTGTTGCACAAGGAGTTGTCTTCTTCAGAAATGCTTCAAGAGGCTTTTATTTCCAAGATAATCTTCTCTTTTCTTTATAAATTTGAATAGCATGCACGAGCATTTTTTAACAGAACGCACAAATTGCAACTAACACGATTTGAAAGGGGTAACAAGTTTACGAAGCTAAAAAAAAAAAAAAAGGAATGAAGAGAAGATTCTGAAAATTTATTTTTTATACAACTGAACATTTCAGTAAAGCGAAAACAGATTTCACCATAATAACGTAAAAACCCACACAATTCCAGCTATCAGTATTTTCATAAATGTAATAACATCGAGTTTACTATCCGTTTATAACTGCTTGCAGTAATAGAAAAGCCCAATAAACCAGAAAGTGCAAATTGTTTTTATTGTTTTATGGTCGTGACTTCCAGAAATGTGCTTTAGAAAAATATCACAAAGCCGTTCAAAATTGGTTCTTATAACAGAACATATGATAACAATGAAAGTGTAGTGCGTTTAATGATTTGAATTGGTAACTAATACAATTTACGCTATAAAAACAACATTTTAGGAAGTTATATAGCGAAAATTTGAACTTCTGAGGTCGTGGAATAAATTACCAAAAAACAATATGTTATTGGGTTCAACATTACGATACTTTCGCGATATGATGGTAACGGATTAATATTGTAAAGTGGGATACACAGTAATGTATAGTTACGTGCATGGCTTGAAATGCGGTATTTATGAATGTTTAACATTCATTTTTTGCAATTAATGTTCATATTTTCGATTTTCTTGATACTTGATAAAAAAAAAACTCGTAAACCCGGGAACACGTAAAGCGAAAACTGCCTGTATGTATGTACGTATGTATGTGGGTTCAACATTATGTATATATATATATATATATATCCAAGTATGTAGAAAGAAAATAGGATAGTTAATTTATATCTATTTTATAATATTATTTCTAATCTGTAATAGGTTTCTAATCTTATAGGTTTTTGATTTTTCTTGAGTAGCTTTTTTACTAGCTTTCATTTCATGTTATACATTACAACTTAACTCAAATATATATATATATATATATATCTGATAATTAAAATATATGATATTTAAAATAAAAAAACATCAGCCAGTAGTACGGCAAAAATGCAGAGCGAAACGTAACGTAAAATAATATAAAATAAACAAACAGGGAAGGGAAAGTAGAGATAATAAGACAAAAAGGTTTTTTGTCTTATTATCTCTACTTTCCCTTCTTTTTGGTATTTTAGTTTTTGTAGTTTCTTTAACCCCTTTTTGGTGATATTTCACGTCTTTTGGAACTGGTACCTTCGAGAGGGGTACCGCTAAATTATATATAATTGGCATTATTTTAAATTTACATCGTTTTTATTAACTGGGTTTAATGACTAAATTATACAGGGGATTATCGACCTTTTTGTCTTATTATCTCTACTTTCCCTTCCCTGTTTGTTTATTTTATATTATTTTACGTTACGTTTCGCTCTGCATTTTTGCCGTACTACTGGCTGATGTTTTTTATTTTAAATATCATATTTTAATTATCAGATATAATTAGGCTTCATGTGGAGGATGTGCATTTGCTGCCTCAAATGATAGCTTCATATTTATATTTATATTTATTTATAAACACATTATATATATATATATACACACATACATATATACACACACACAGTTGTAATAATAAATGTAAAATGCTATTTTACATTTATTATAACAACCTTGAAAGACAAACTAATTCTCTATAATAACCCAAAAATTTCCACCGGTCTATCTTGTTTCTTACTTTTTCATTACAATATTCACATTTCAATTTTTTTTTTTTTTTTTTTTTTGGTAGTTGTTGGCACATCTGCTTCTGTGGCCATAATGCACCTCCCAAGGTTTTTGCAGTACTTTGACCAAGCCCGAGGCGGAATTCGAACCCGGAACCTTTGGGTTGCCAGGCAGGCACTTTACCCACCCGGCTAGCCCGGTCAGCCACATTTCAAAATGAAAGAATATTGAAGCAAATGATGAACTTACAGGCTAATCCAGGGGCTGACAAATCTTTTCTGTAAAGGGTCAGATAGTAAATATTTTAGGCTTTGCAGGCCAAAGAGGCAAAATCAAAGATATTATGTAGGTACTTATATAATAAGAGAAAACAAATTTCAACAAATTTTTATTGACGAAATTCAAAATATAATTATAATAATTCAGTACAATTTTTTTGGAATACAGGTCTACTAATGAGAAGAGAAGAATGGAGTTTTTTTTTTTTAGGAAAATATTTCAGGTAAATGGGGTTCAAAGTTAGTGTTCCCTATCATCAAAATTGATTACAAATGTTCATCTGTTAATGATGATCTGTAATGAGATTTTATGTATTGCATCTTTGTAAATGTCTTTTCACACAGTTAGTAGTGCGAAATACTGGTATAAATCCACAAGCATACAATTTCAATTGAGCATATTCATCACTTGGAAGGCATTTACAGAATTCTATTAGATTCTTTTCTTGATATTTGCCTTTTAGCATGTCATTACACTGCAGATTAATAACTTCCAACTGAAAGTTAGGTGGAAGCTCCTCAATTGCACAGTTAAATGGATTTTAAAATATGCTAATTTCTTCTGCACTTGCATCGAGGCCTAAAAAACACTACTGGAATTGTAGTTTGAGCTCAGAAAATGCAAATTTGTAGGGGTATGGAGATCTTACTTCATAATGTTTCAAAAAACGTTACTTGCCGTCGAAATGACTTTACAGCAGTATGTTTTTCATATAAGTGCGGTTTTGACTTGTAATTTTAGGTTGAATTCATTAAGATTCATTATCAAGTCTGCAGCAAAAGCTAATTTCCAAAGCCATTCAGTGTTTGATAATAGTGGTTGATGGCAGTTCTTGTTCAGAAAAATTTCGATCTTGGCCCTGAGTTTAAAAAAAAAAAAAATCGCAATAAAACTTTACCACTGCTAAGCCATCGAACTGCTGTGTGGTAGGGCAAGTCAAAATATTCAGCTTCTATTTCTGACAAAAATTCGTGGAACTGACAATGTTTAACCATGAAGTTCACTGTTGACACTACTGGTTCAATGGCACATGATATATTCAAATAATTTCCGCAAAGTATCTGCTGATGAATAATACAATGAATAACCATAGGCTTTAAGCTTCTTCCATTGAGAGAGAGAGAGAGAGAATCTTTTATTGCACCACCTTCTATTGTGACAGTTACATGACTGGATAGTGTTGCAATGTCCTCTCGTGGCCAAAAGGCCAGGGGTTGACACTTATAGAGATTATAACAACCAGATATATTACAGAAATAAACAAATTGCCATTAGGCAATATAAGACATTAAACAAAATAACATCAAATGACATAAGACATTAATAAGACAATAGAATGACTTGCATAATGGCATTATGTTATATAAAATATTAAGAAGACATAAAAATTACATTAAATAAAATTGCATTAAATAAACTGGTATACTGTAACATTTAAATTAAATTAATAAAATGACACTTGATAGTTCCGATTTTTGTCTTTGCAACTCGTGGGAGAGAACAGCATGAACAGAGGCAGCTGACGCACATACCACTGGCTCCTTCCCTGGTATTATTATTATTAGCCATATGGTGCAAGAAAGCTTGAGACTTATGCTGAACCAGCCAAAAAAAATTTCCAAGTTACCCTCAAAGAGAGAGAGAAGAATGATGATATCCAGCTCAGGACCCTCGGTGTGCCAAGCCCAGATGTGAGCCTCTGGTATGCTCAGTAATTAACCAGAGCATTAAAGTGGCAAATGCAGGGCACGTTGGCTGAATACGATGAAGAGAAGTCTTTTCATTTTGCAGACTGTCCGGACGTTCATTGACTATTCCTTACTGGAGGGAACCATGGATGAATTTGCATGTGACTAGAGGTTTCGAGGACACCCTCTGTCTATGCTAAGTGATGGGAGGGCATGGGATGTTGGGACTCAGAAGCCTGTGCCTATAGTGTCGGTTAACAGCAAATTTCTGTAAGTTGGCATCGATGTCCAAGCATCTTGTAGGGTAGGAAGCGATCTGATAAGTGGAGGCATGAGTGAAGAGGGCAAACAAGCTTTGTAAATTTGTCCAACTAAGCCTTTTCCTGCACCACACACATTTTTACCATCATCAGTTGTAACACAGCAGATTCCACTTCATGTTGTACTGAATTAGTGTTTTCTCAACTTCTTTGAAAATATTTTGCCTTTAGTTGTAGACTATTCCTATTCACAGCAGCTAATTCTTCAGTCACTTTGAACTCAGCACTGACTCCTTAAATAAACAACTGAGCAGTATCGGAAACATCTGTCGATTTATCAAGAGCCAAAGAAAACCACTCAAAATCATTTACCTTGTTTTTTAGTTTTTTAATTGACTATTGATGTTGCTCCCAATATTCTCAACTCTTCGAGCAACTGTTCTCGCCAAAAGGCTAATAATCTTAAACAAGTCTATTTTCTCTGGACACATTTCTTCGACTGCTGAAATCAAAAATGATTTAATTAACTCACCATTAGTAGATGGCTTTCCTTGCTTGGCTAACAAATGAGCCACTCGGAATCTTACTTTGGTTGCAGCCACATTTTCTTTTTTATTTTTGCAAAGAAATTCTGCTGTGATGAGATATTCTGTTTTAAATTTTCTCATTTTTATGACTGTTGCTTTCCTGTGAGTTGGGAATATTGTGATGAGTGCTTTGTTTGATAATGTCGACGTATATTGTATTCTTTTAGCACCACTATAGTGTCATTGCATAATAAACACAATGCTTTGGCATTTAATTCGATGACAAAATAATCCACACTCCACAGAGCATTAAAAGTGTGACATTCAAAGTCCACTTTTCTCTTCTTTTCTTGCTTTGACATGATGGGTATGGGCCGGTAATAAAATAAAATGTCACAGTAAGGCAAAACGCGTGGTACTCGAAACGCTGTCAAGTTATCACTGCGATTTATAATGAGTCAAGCAGCAGTGCAAAGCAATGAGGATGCCACATATCTCTGTCACAACTACTCAACTTTGCCATTGTAGCACGAAAGCAGCCACAGACAATACGTAAACGAAGAGTGTGGCTGTATTCCAATAAAACTTTATTTGTGGACAGAAATTTGAATTTCATAAAATTTTCATGTTATCACAAAATATTATTCTTTTGATTTTTTTTCAACTATTTAAAAATGTAAGAACCATCCTTAGCTCATGGGTCATACAAAAACAAGCAAAGGGCTAACCAGATTTGGCCCACAGCTCAAATCTGACCATTTTTTTATTTTTTTTATTTTTTTTTTTGTTTGTTTGCAGGCCCTGGGCTATGCTGGAATATTCAAGACCTTTCAACTAAAAGAAACTGTCTTCCAGATGAACTGCAAAAATTCAAGTTAGACATCGTTGTGTTATCAGAGACAAAGAAAAAGGGATGTGGAGAGGAAATAATGGGAGAATACTACCATTTTTGGAGTGGAGCGATAAGAGTGAAAGAGCAAGAGTTTCTATTGCTGTTAAAAAGAAATTGAGACACAACATCAAAAACCTGCAATTTATTAATGAAAGAATGATCTCACTGGAACTGACAACATATGGGAAAGAAATATGTATTTTGGGAATATATGCCCCAACTAATGACACTGCTGATACCTTGAAGGATGAATTTTGGGAGGATCTGAGAGAACTAATAGAAAAAATCCCTAAGAACAAAGAGATATTTCTAATGGGAGATTCCAATGCAAGAGTAGGAACTGAACAAAATAGCAAAGTTATTGGAAGATTTGGAGAGAAAGAGAGGAACGACAATGGAGATAGACTATGCAATCTTTGTGAACAGTTTGACTTGAGAATAAACAACACATTTTTCCAACACAAGGATATCCATAAATATACTTGGTCACAGGAGACAAGACAAATTAGATCAGTTATGGATTACATTATTTCAAAACATTCAGGGACATATGTATTGAAAGATGTCAGAGTTTATAGAGAAGCTGAATGTGGATCTGACCATTTTCTTGTTAAAACAACACTGAGGTGGAACTGGATTAAGAAAATATGTGTGGACAACCAACAATGCAGGGAAGGAGAAATGCTACAAGTGGATCAATTTAACGTTGACCTACTCCAGGACGACAGCATTAGAAACAACTTCACCCAGAGACTGGATGCTGCAATTAACATAGATATAAAAGGTAATACTGAAGAAATCTACGAATATTTAAAAAATACTGTTAAAAAAATAGCTCATGAAATCTTAGGCAAAAAGAAGAGCCAAGGACCAAAAAAGACCTGCATTACAGAGAAAGTAAGAGCTGCTGTAGAGGAAAAGAAACTTGCATATCAGAAATGGCTGGGTGATAGGAATGAGGCATATAGGAACATTTATGTTGAAAAGAAGAAAATAGCCAATCAGTTGGTAGTAGAAGCGAAAAATGAAGAATGGGAAAGGAAATGCGCAACTATTAATAGCAAATTTGGCTTCAAGCAATCAGCGGAATCATGGAAGGTCCTTAAAGACTTGAGAAAACAGAATAAACACAACACTGTTTGCAATTAATACCTTTGAAAGACTGGATGGAGTACTATGAAGGCCTTTTAAAAGAAGACTGGGAAGAGTTCAAGACGATGGAGGATTTTGGTGTAGAAGACTAGGGCTTAAAAGTTTCTGTTAGGGAAGTGGAACTCCTGCTAAAGGAAGGAAGGAATGGCAAATCACCTGGACTTGGAGGAGTTTACATGGAACTTCTGAAATATGGAGGAAGAGGAGTGGCTGTTCTGATATAAAAACTGTTAAATAGTATACTGAGAGGAGAAGAAATACTGAAAGAAATGATAACAGGATATATTACATCAATTTATAAGAAAGGCGATTGGAAAAGCTGTTCAAATTATAGAGGAATATGCATCCTGAACCCACAGTTAAAGATCCTTGGAAAATGGACCAGGAACCATTTAGAAGCCCGAATCGAGGTAACAGAAGAACAAAGTGGTTTTTCAGCAGGGAGGTCATGTATAGACCATATCTCAACAGTACAACAGATCCTTGAAAAATGCCAATCAAAAGGGAAAAAAATCTTTATGATTTTCATTGACCTTGAAAAGACATATGACAGTGTTCCAAGAAAACTTTTATGGGAAGGACTGAAAGAGGCAAATATTGATGGACAACTGATTAACATTATTAAGGCAATTTACAGGAATAATAGATGAAGAATTAAAGTGAGATCAGCTTTGTCACCTGAATTCCACACTTCAAAAGTCTTATTACAAGGTTGTTGCATGTCACCAACACTTTTCAAAATTTATATCGACATCTGCCTAAGATCCCGGTCAAAAAAATTTAATAAAATGGGATTGCCAATTAATAAGAACACCTATATTCACAATTTACTTTTTGCAGATGATCAGGTGGTGATAGCACAAGACTTAGAAGATGCAAAGTATGCATTTCATCAATTGTTTGAGGAATATAAACAATGGGGTCTAAAAATCAATTTTAGCAAGACTGAAATGCTGTCTTCAGGACACGTTCTAAATATTGTAGGTTTTAAAATCAAACAAGTCGATAAATTCAAATATTTGGGATCAATCTTACAAAGTGATGAATCATCCCAAGCAGAGATCAATAAGAGAATTGCAGATGGCAGAAAGGCTATCGGCATGTTAAACTCTGTTCAGTGAAGCAAAAATATCCTAAATAAAACAAAGAAACTTATATTTCAAACGATTGTACAAAGTCTTCTATTGTATGGAGCGGAAACCTGGAGATTGAATAGGTGAGTGGAAAACAAATTGCTCTCCACAGAAATAGATTTTTGGAGATGCTCAGCAGGAACTTCTAGAAGAGACAGAAAACAGAATGAACACATAAGGGAAAAAATGGAAGTGAAAAAGACTATTATTGACACCATCAAAGAAAAGCATCTAACATGGTATGGACATGTAAAACGGATGCAAGAAAACAGATATCCAAAGGCTATCCTGGAATGGATACCTCCTGGAAGAAGGAGAAGAGGAAGACCTAGGAGGACATGGATGGATGGAATATGGGAGTGCATGACAGCCAGAGGCTTAACCGACCAAGACGCCCTGAACCACACTTTATGGCGGGAAAAAATTCCTAACAAGAAATAACTTGTAGGCTGAGGATACCCGTTGTAAATGGAAACACTCCTCTTGAAGAAGGCCCTGGCCTAACCAATATGAAATCACTTGTTAGCAATTTCTCACACTCATTAGTATAATGAAATTAACTTTGATCAGAAGCCCATTTAATTTTACTATATAATAATATAGACTGTTGGTTTGTCACGACAGCTCCTGAAAAGTGGATAACTTTGCCAATTGTAGACAAAATTGAAATTTTACAAGCTGTAGACAATGATGTGCATTCTAACACCAATATTACTAAACAGTTCGGTATTCCAGAGATTACACCATTATAAAAGATCAAAAAACCATTGAAAGCTTAGAGAATCTGCTGCACTAGGAAGGAACAGAGCATTAAAAGCCAAAGTATCCATATATTAAAATGGTATTCTTGGAATGCTAATGATACATGAAAAATCATTCCTGTAGCCAGAAATCTCTGAAAAACTAAGGATGAATATTTAAAACTTCCGGTGAATGGTGCCAGAAATTTAAAACTCGTCATGGGCTATCCTTTCAAAAACTGTGCAATGAAAGTGCATTTAATTGATATTTAAGCTATGAAGGAATGGAAGGAGAATCGTTTAAAAATGTTTTGTTGACATATGATCGGAATGACATCAATTCTGATGAAACTGATCTTTAAGATCCTACTAGATAAAACACTTACATTTAAAGGTAAGAAATGTAGTGGCAAAAAAATAAAAAAAATAATAAAAAAATGGCAAAACAATAGATTACCATTCTCATAACAGCAAACAAGTCGCACAGAGAAGCTTCCTCTCAATCATTTGGGAAGCCCAGTAGCCCTGACACTAAAGGTTTTGAAGATACCTCGATACCGACTACGTACCGAGCAAACCAACTTTTACACACCACCAAAATTCTGGAATATCAGACTTATATTGTAAAATGAGCACAGAATAGAAAAATTCTGCTGTTTGTGGGTAACTCACCCCTCATTGCCAAACGAATAATCTACATGCAATCACTACCACCTAATATGAGATTGGTTCTTCAGTCATTTGATTAAGGTGCAATTCAGTGCTTTAAGAAAACTGTCAAAGAATGCTATTATTATTATATTTTACTATTAGAATGAAAAATACAATGCAAAATCAACATGAAGGTAATGTATTTGTGTTTTAGCATGGGATTAAGTTGACAGAAAAGTGATCAAACATTCTGGATTTTTTGCCTTTAATAATGCAATGAATTAGATTTTGCATGCTTCTTCCTCTAGCAATCATGAAAAAAAGTCAGATAACAGTAAAGAAATTTTCGAGAAAATGTATCATCACTCCTAAACTTAGAGGAAAATGTTTTAAAGACAACACCAAAGTGGATACAGAAGTTGTGTGTTTCATGATATGCATGAATGAAAAGGAAATAATTTCAGGGTTAACGGAGCCTGAAATTTGTAGTGATGAAGAGTAGTACCTGCTGTGGCCGAGCAAGAAGTTTCACTGAAGGATGCACTATAACAAGGATTGGAACTTATGTTGTTTTATTACAAGTACAGCCTAACTGTTAAAGTGAATTAACTGCTATTGTGTCCATAATTCTCAACATGCTCTACCACTGAAACAGCACATTTTGACAGATTTTATCAAAGTATATAACTATAAGTGTATAGTTGGAAATGAATTCCCTTGTCTATGGTTAAGCCTCAATATATATGTAAGTATGTACATATATACATAGATATGTGGTGCTGTATGCAGTAATTATTGTACACACACAATTTTAAAAAAAACACTTTTACTGCTTTTGACTTTTCCAATGACTTTTTTGATCCGTGACTGAAAACCATGAGATTAAGATGGACAGAGACATTTCTAGGCTTTGTTCTCAATTATGACTGAATGAATCATCCTCTGGTGAAGGTTTTTCTTCTGTGAAATTGGAAGAAAAAAAGTTTTATAAGTAGGGTGGTTCCCCCTCGAAGTGGATTAAAAATTCGAAGCTGCATATTTGCATGAAAAAGCAGTGAATGTGATCCTTTTCTCACAAACCACCCTTCCAAGTACCTGGTTGAGATATGGTACTGTAGGCACCACAGATCACAACTTGATGATGGTCTCTTCTTCAATGGAGCTTTTCTCTCATGCCATGTGCCTCATGTTGTTTTGCATTCTTGTAGTGCCAAACAACATGTGCCTCATGTTGTTTGGCACTACAAGAATGCAAAATGGAATGATCTGCGAGATTTTTATTCTTCATTTCCTTGGTTAGATTACTCTTGTAATAATGAAATTCTTTATTCCAAACTCCATTTTAAAATCTTGTTCCTTTCCAATAAATGTGCTAACACTGATCAAGACAAGAATGCTGCATATTGTTTGGCTTGCATTCAAATCTCCAGTTTTGTGTTCTGCCTACACCAAAGTTTTCAACAATTGTAAGTAAAGGTTATTAATCAGTCCAAAACAGATTTTGAACAGGCTAAGAGTATAAAACTCACTTCTTGTCCAAATGGTAGTCGAGCATCCTGATCTCTTGCCAAAGCTATTGCTGTAACTTTTGCCCATCTCTATTCCCACCTCTGTCAAAACCATCTGGTTTCGACAAAGGCCACTTCAGCCAGAGATAAAGCTGACCTGCTAGCATCCTACTTTTCTTCTAACTCATTATTAATTATTATTAGCCATGTGGTGCAAGGAAGCCTGAGGCTTATGCTGCACCAGGCACAATTTCTCTTTCACTCTCCTAATAGTTATCACAAAATCATTCAGCTCTCTGTTATAACTTTGTATACTTTGAGCATCCCCATCCATAAAATCTTCTTCAGCCTGAATCTAGAGGCAAAATATTTATTCAGTTTGTCACCAACCTGAACAAGATCATTAGTAGTTACACCATTCATATCTATTGGACTAATGTGGTTCCTTCATTGCCTTTCCTTCTAGTGTTAACATAAGCAAAGAATCCTTTGCTACTTTTCATTCTTAGCCAGAAACTTCTTGTAGCTTACCCCTTGCCTAGCCCCTTTAGTGACTTGATTACAGACCACTTTATACTTACTGCAAGTTTATAATTTGTAATCATCCCATCAACAATTTTCAGTGTTCTTCCCAGGACCTATCGAATTTCACCTAATGAATTTAACTGACCCCGGCTAAAATTTTATTTTTTTTATTTTATTTTGTTAGCGCATCGGCTTCTGTGGCCATAATGCACCTCCCAAAGTTTTTGCATTTTACTCTGATGCAAGCCTGAGGCAGGATTCAAACCCACGAGCTAAAATTTAAGCAATTCTCATTGTACTTTATGGTACTGTTCACTGATCTCGATCAATATTAATTCAAACATACTATGCGATCGAAGTCAATGCTACAGGAGCACAATGTTAAATTATGCAATTAATTTTTGCTCTGGATCACTTAAGTCACATTTATAAATACAGCAAACAGTAACAAAATTTTTTTTAATATTGCGAAGTATTACACTTCCCCACTCAGCTACTCAGTGCCGGATTAAGGCACTTGTAGCTATGTATATAAAGTGCTTAGCATCATAATACACAGCCATTTCTGAATAAACAGAAAATTTTTAAGGTGGCATCGTTTTAGGTTATATCTCATATTGTGAATGCCTTCACAACGAGTTGCCATGATATTGCACTACTTCGAATAAGTAACGCTTCACCTAAGGAGAAGACTAGTGTTACTTATTCTCAGATAGGTACCACCACCCAGACAGCACTGTTTCAGGGCTATTTGGCCCTTCGTCAGTGAGTGGATAGGTATCCAAGTGATGCAATGATGGCAAAAACAGTTATGAAGTATAACTCCACAATGTGAGAGATGCCTGATGGTGTATGATGTATTTAGACTAAGGCGCATTTAGGGCTAGAGCCTCAAGCTGCGAACGAATTTAGACTATGTATATAAAGTGCTTAGCATCATAATACACAGCCATTTCTGAATAAACAGAAAATTTTTAAGGTGGCATCGTTTTAGGTTATATCTCATATTGTGAGAAATGGCTGTGTATTATGATGCTAAGCACTTTATATACATAGTCTAAATTCGTTCGCAGCTTGAGCTCTAGCCCTAAATGCGCCTTAGTCTAAATACATCATACACCATCAGGCATCTCTCATATTGTGGAGTTATACTTCATAACTGTTTTTGCCATCATTGCATCACTTGGGTACCTATCCACTCACTGACGAAGGGCCAAATAGCCCTGAAACAGTGCTGTCTGGGTGGTGGTACCTATCTGAGAATAAGTAACACTAGTCTTCTCCTTAGGTGAAGCGTTACTTATTCGAAGTAGTGCAATATCATGGCAACTCGTTGTGAAGGCATTCACAATATGAGATATAACCTAAAACGATGCCACCTTAAAAATTTTCTGTTTATTCAGAAATGGCTGTGTATTATGATGCTAAGCACTTTATATACATAGTCTAAATTCGTTCGCAGCTTGAGGCTCTAGCCCTAAATGCGCCTTAGTCTAAAGGCACTTGTAGCTTCATTCTTACAGGGGCGACAGAAGCTAGAGCAAAGGATGGATTTTTTTACAAAACCTTATGCAGATTTCTATGATATGCAAAGAGGCACCGAAATAACCTTTCTGACCAGGGCATGGGAATACCTTAGTCTGTCCCTGTGGCTACTTCAATAATGCCACCTGGCTGGCAAAATTTTCTGGGGAGAACATTGAATTTTTCTTGTCTGCCACTATTGTCATTAGTTCATCTGGAATTCATTTAGATCTAAACATTGAACAATATCTCTTAGTTGGTATGAAGATAATTATGAGAGCATCCTTGAAACCAAGGAGGGTCCCCATTGACTGGAGATGTGCAAATGTATCCCAAATTCAGAAAGGGGGACCAAAGGGTAACCCAAGTAATTACAGACCTGTGAGTTTAACCTGTGTTCCAGGAAAAATAATGGAGTCACTGGTTAAAGAAGCATTGCAGGATTATCTAGACAAGATCGCAGTAATAATTCAGACAGCATGGGTTTGTTAAGGGAAAGCCTTGTCTGACCAACTAGACTGGATAATATGATGTAGTCACAAAGAAACTGGATGCAAAAAATAATTTTGATATCGTACACTTGGATTTCAGGAAAGCTTTTGATACTGTTGCACATGGAAGACTACTGCACAAATTGGAGCAGTATGGCATTAAGGGCAAGTTGCTATAATGGATAAAAAGAGTGGCTGAGTGGGAGAAGACAGTGTTAATCAATGGACACCTCTTCATGGCCTAATGTTATTAGTCATGTCCCCCAGTGTTCGGCCCATTGTTGTTTTGTATATATAAATACATGTATATCAATAACATTGATGAAGGTATATTAGCATTGGTATAGACATATGAGACAAGAAACCAAACTTATGCAGAATCAGCCAAAAAAAAACACCTTCCCATTTCACCCATCCATTCGCTCCAAATGTTTGTCTAGTTCTGCCTGTAATTTATTTAAGCTGTCAACTTCCACAACAACAACAACAAATGGAAGTTTGTTCCAGAAATCAACCACCTGCTGGCTAAAGGCAAATTTCTACACATCTATTCTACAATCATCTTTCCTCAATTTCAATTTATATCCCCTCAGGTGATTAATCTGGGCAAAAGGAAGAATCCCATCAGCATTCAGCATGCTCAAATCATTCACGGCCTTATACGCTTCAATCAGATTGCCTCGCAGGCCTAGTTTCCAAACACCATAATTTGCAAAACTTAAGCCTTTCTTCGTAAGAGCAACTCTTTGTTCCATTCACTAATCTCGTTGCCCTTCTCTGTACACGTTCCAGCAGCACTACATCCTTCCTATAATGTGGCCTCCACACCAGTATACAGTACTGAAGATGTGGTCTGAACACTGCCTTATACAAGGGGACAATCTCCTCCTTATAACTGCTAGCAATTTCTGTATATCATTGACAACATACCATGAGCTACTCTTGCAGCCTGTCTGCACTACTCAATAAACTGCATATCTCACTGCACAATTAGCCCCAGGTCCTTTCATTCTCTACTACCCTGAGTGTAGTACCACACAGTTGGTATGTTACACTGGGGTTACTGCTACCCATATGCAGTACTTTATATTTGTCAATGTTAAACATGCTAAACTTCATTTGCCACCTCAGTCCATCTGCTCAACTGTTCTAGATCCTGTTGCAGCAGTATACTATCATTACTGTCATTAACAGCCCTTCCAACTTTTGTATCTTCTGCAAACTTAGAGATTAAGCCAAATATTCCATCATGAATATCATTGATAAATATAGAAAACAAAAATGAACCCTGGGGGACTTCTCTTTAGTACTAACATTAGTCCACGAAGAGCAGTGACCATTGATTACCACTATGTCTTCTCTCACTCAACCATCCCTTTATCCATAGCAGCAATTTGTCTCCAATGCTACACTGCTAAAATTTGTGCAGCAGTCTTCCATGTGAAACAGAATAAAAAGCCTTCATAAGATCCAGGTATATGATATCAAAATTATTCTTTGCGACCAGTTCTTTTGTGACCACATCATACTATCCAATCATATTGGGCAAACAAGACTTCCCTTTAACAAACCCATGCTGTGTCTGAGCTATAAAGATGATCCTGCAGTGCTTCAACCAGTGCCTCCATTAATTTCCCAGGAACAGAAGTTAAACTAACAGGTCTGTTTTTACTTGTGTCACCCATTGATCCTCCTTTATGAATTGGAGTCACATTTGCACATCTCCAGTCCATGGGTACTTCCCCTGAGTCCAAGGAAGCTCTCATAATTATGGCTAAGGGTTTGCTTACATTATCTGCTGCACCCTTTAATATAACTGGATAGATCCCGTACACTCCAGATGCTTTACTTATGTTTACCTTCAACAATTTCTCCTCCACTTTGCTCTGAGATATTACAAAATCATTGAGCTCATTGCCAGAGTTTAATGCACCTCTGGCATCCCCCCCCATGGATAATTCCTCATGAGTAAATGTAGATGTAAAATACTCTTTCAGTTTGTTAGCTACTGAGCAGGATCATCAACAGTTGAACCATCGATATCAAGTGGAACAATCTGATTCATCCCTTTCCTTCTAGAGTTTACATAAGTAAAGAAATCTTTGCTGTTTTTCTTTGCACCCTTTGCCAAAGGTTTCTCATAATCTGCCTAACCTCCTTTGTGACTTGATTACAGACCAGCTTATATCTACCACAGGATTCTGTCACCTGTTAATTTATACGTATCCCATACATTTTCCTTCTCTGCCACATATCTCATCAGTTCATCTGACATCCATTTAGGTCTAAACCTTGAACAATATTTCTTAGTTGGTATGAAAAGCCTAGTAGCTTCCAAGATTAGTTCTTTGAATGCTTCCCATTTAGAATTTGCTGTTGGTAACATCATCAGTTGTCTCACTGTATAGAATTTAAAAACTGTCTCAGACCACCGTAGTAACCTTTTCGAAAGCAAAAACCCTTCCCTTTACTCCTGATGATAGTTACCTCTTTGGGTAAATCCCACATCAGCACACTGTGTTCACTGCCACCTAGTGGTTCCTTTATCTACAGATTCTTAATTCATGAAGAATCGCTACTGATAATCAGATCAAGGTTGCTCTCCGAACATGCTGCTGCTGTAGAAAACAATCATCCAATAAATCCACAAAGGTCTTACTAGTGTGTGAGTGACCAATCCACAAGTTCCAGTCAATATCTGGGAAATTAAAATCCCCCATTATAAGGCAATCTGATTTACTGGCTCACTCTATTTCTCTGTTCAGTTGTTCATTATACTCATCAGTCATTTGGCCTATAACACACTCCTGCTCTCAATTTTGCTTTCCTAGTGCTTATGTCACACCAAACGAACTCGACACTGCACTGCCCACCCATAAAAATTGGCTGCTTCCTTTAGATTTTGTGTTTCTTTACTAATAGCATAACTCCTCCTCCCTTCCTATCCTCTCTATTCTTTCTGTACTCATTTATTCCCCAAATTCCAATTCTATATTCCTTATATCTGTGTGACACCACGTCTCTGATATCCCAACAATATCTGCCTTTGATGTTCTGACCAACACCTCAAATTCATCCAATTTATTTTCTGAACTCCTATCATTGGTGTACATGCAAGTATACATACACCTGTTCTTCTTTTAGCTACCCTAACACAGCCCATGTATTTTCTTGTTCTGCGATGACTCCCAGCAGTCTCTGAAATTCCCTACACCTTATTTGCCTTCTTCAAGTGATTCTTGAAGAAGTGCAAGAATCACTTTCACCTCTACCAGCGGCTACTGTTAATCTATTAATCCGTGTATCCCATCACAAAGCTAGAAGTTTTCCAACCCACCTAACTCTGCCTTGATAGCATCGGCAAATATTCTTGCACCCTTTCTATTTAAATAAATCCCATCCCTGTAGAAGCAGTCTCTCTGTTCAGAAGCACAGACCTTATTAGGCTTATCATATCAGGCTTAATGTCCAAGTTTCCAGATGATATAAAGGTTGGCAGGGTTGTTAATGATAGTAACAACAGTATGCTATTGCAACAGGATATAGAAAAGTTGGGCAGATAGGTTGAGAAATGGCAACTGAAGTTTAACATTGACAAATGCAAGGTACTGCATATTAAAGTCAGCTGGGGGCTACATGTTTAATTTTTACCCAGCTTGGCCCAAAGTCTAGATGGCACGACCCGACTTGAGCCCAAATTGTCCCACCCTGAACCGACTTTTATCCCACCCCAATTGAGATTTTTATATAATAAAATCGCTAGCATTACTTTGAAGTTTCATAATAATAAAAAAAAAATAAACTTTCAGATTCAAAATTCAATATTAATAATTATATAACAATAATAATTATCAATATTAATTATATAAAAAAGGAAATGTAATAAATTTTGAATTTACCATATTTAATACACTTCCAAAATGAATATCGATATTTACCTCTACTTAAATTAAAAAATCAAAACTGACTATCACTTCTGTCGCTGGAAATTTTCCCTGCATGAATGATGTTTAAGCATTTATCTTGCCGGTATTTCTGAATTATTGGTCAGTATTGGATATAGCGAAGAAGCAGTTAGAAAGTTTTACAAGTGAATGTTCTTAGAATTGAAAGCAGGTCAACCCAAAATTAAAGGTGTCAACAGACAACTAATTCTAGAAACCTTTAAGAATTTAATTAAATAAAAAATATTTTTAAAAAATATATGTAAGAAATAGCCCGAAAAAGTCCAAAATGTTTGAAATAACAATTCATTACAATTACTTGTACACGAGCTGAGCCCGAACATCTTTCATGTTACCCGGCCCAAGTCCATGCAGACCTCTACTGCATATGTGTAGAAGTAACCCCCAGAGAAACATACCAACTGGCAGAGAATGAAACAGACCTATAAGTAATTTTGCAGTCAGATATAAGTTCTGTGGGCAGTGCAGACAGGCTGCCAGAGCCAGTCATGGGGTCTTGTCAATGATATACAGAAATTTTGATAGGGACAAGGAAGTGATTATTATCCCTTTGTATAAAGCAATGGTCAGGCCATGCCTTGAGTACTGCATACAGGTCTGGAAGCCTCAATTTAGGAATGATGTAGAGTTGCTAGAATGAGTACAGAGAAGGGAAACAAGATTGGTGAGGGGAATTCTGCAAATTGCAGCATCTGGAGACTAAGCACCTGCGAGGTGATCTGACTGAGGTGTATAAGGCCACAATTGAGGTGTATAACAGGCTCTGAAAGGGTTGAGCAGGCTCAATGCTGATGGGATTCTTCCTCTTGCTCACATTACAAATGTGAAGGGGCATACAGTTGTAGAATACATGTGCAGAAATTTGCCTTTAGCCAGGGAGTGGTTGGTTGCTGGAACAAACTTCCATTTGTTGTTGTGGAATTTAATAGCTTAAAATAAATTCAAGGAAGAACTGTGCTGGAAATGCTTCTGCTACAGCAAATTATTACAGAGAGAGATATCCCAATCATCATCATCCAGGCAGACAAGTAATTCAAAGAGTAGAGCAAAAGCTGTCCAACTGTGGTTTGTTCCATTCTCTGCATCAAAATCGCGGACGTTATCGACAACTGCTTAATCATACAGAAGAAGAAATTAATGATGGATGTCAATAACAATCCTACTCTTAGTACGAGAGATCTTTCTTCTCAGCATAACATTAGCAGGTCAACAATTATTCGAGTACTATGTGAGAACAGAATGCATCCGTTTCACGTACAGAGAGTGCAAGGACCAAGAGCTCATGATTTTGTTCCACAAATGCCTTTCTGGTTTGGTTACTTATGCATCCACAATTTTTATCATGAATTTTGTGGACTGATGAGTCAAAACTGACACGACAGAATTTTCAATGTACATAATACGCATTGGTGGGCACTTTAAAATCCTCACGTTATTGTTGAAACGCATCTTCATAAAACATTAAGTATGAACATCTGGGCTGGTATAATTGGTAACGAAATCATGGGGACCTTACTTCCTTCCAGATAATTTAAGGGGGTGCATAGTACTGACACTCTTTATACGAGTTACTCAGATTATTATAAAATGTATCTCTGGATACTAGAAGAACTATGATTTTCCAGCATGATAGTGCTCCAGCTCATTTTACTCAAGAAGTGAGGACCTTTTTAAATGAGTGATACAAACATTGGATCGGTCGTGGTGGAACAATCACTTGGCCACCGCAGTTGACGGATTTGAAATTTTTAAACTTTTACTTATGGGGTAATATCAAAACAATCGTGTATTCCAAAGACATCATCAGTCTTGTACAATTGAAGGAAAGGAATGTACTGGCGTTTGAAACATTAAAAACTCGAAACACACTGGAAAGGCTTCAAGATAATCTAGTGAGAAGAGCCCAGCTTCGTATGCAACAGAATGAGCAACACTTCCAACAATTCTGAAACTAATAAAAGGAAATTATCAAAAGGAAATATCGTGTCTCATTTTAATTTACATATCCTATGTTAAAGTACCCACTGGACACTGTAAACAGAAGACTAAATAGTGGTCGGTATGGAGATCCACTCAACAGTGTCTTGGTCAAGTGCACGCGTACTCAAATAATATTTAAAGTTGATTTTCTCGAAAACGAAGCCTCATGAAAAAATTTTATTCTGCAATTTCGACTTATTTTATCATGAAGAATCAGCCTCTTGCCAGTTGTACCACGAATTACGGACCACCCTGTACAGATCTTCAAGTAAATCCCATATCAGTAGATTATGATCACTGTCTGGTGCTTCCTTTATCTGGAGTTTTCTTAATGCATGAAGAGTCACTGCTGATAATCAGTGCACTGCTTGGTCTTGTTGCCATTCTATATTGGTGTAGAAAACAGTCATTCAATAAATCTAATTCTGCTACTGTGAGTGACAACCCATAAGTTCCAGTCAATATCTGGAAAGTTAAAATTTCCCATTACTATTATAGACATTGGGATTTGCTGTCTCACTTTATTGTTTGCATAGTGAAATTTATACTCATTACAGTCATTTGGCTTATAAAATACTGCTACTCTTACTATTTTTTTTTCTAGTGCTTGTGTCACACTAAACTGATTAAACATGCTGGCCACCAACATTGCCTGTGTGCTCCTACTGCAGTTTCTATGTGCTTCTTAAGAACATTAACTCATCCCCCTCCCCTCCCAGATGTGGGGAAAATATTTTATGGTAGGGCAGATTTGCGATTTCTACAGAGTGAACAGCTGTTTGGAAGAAAAGTAACACTGACAGCAAAAGAGAAACCCAGTTTTTTAGATGCAGAGGGAGTAATATTTGTAATATGCTTATGCCAAGAGAGAGAGAGAGAGAGATTAGAAGTCAGGATAATCCCCCATAGAGACATATGATCTTGCCTAGAAATCGGAGTATCAACGAAGATAAGCATAAGAAAAACCATGGATAGGATTTTCAGTCAATGGAAGGTCATTAATATACAAGAGGAAAAGAGTGGGAGAAAAAAACTGAACCTTGGGGACCACCAGCATTAGTGGAGAAGTTAGAAGACAGTCATCTTCTGTCAACAGCAGCGAGCAGTCAGAGAGTAAACTGGATACCCAATTGCAAAAAACAGTTGGCAAAACATAAGATGAAAGCTTATTTAGAAGACATTTATGCCAAACATGATCAAAAGCCTTTGAATTGTCAAGAACAATGGCTTGAGGTTCACCAAACTTTTACATTGAATTTGTCCATAGATGGGTAACATATGCCAAAATATCATCGTAGATTGACACTGACAGAATCCATACTGGCATTCGTTGATCAGATTGAAGGTTTCTAGATAGTTTAAGAGTTGGCAGTTAATTGATTTCTCCATTACTTTAGAAAGAGTAGAAGTAATTGCAATAAGACGATATTTGATGGGAGGGATTTGTCATCCTTTTTAGGAATTGGCTGGATATGAGCAAATTTCAAGCGGAAGGAAAAAAACCTTTGGAATCAGAAAGTGAAAAAAGGAGACACAGAACAGGAGCAAGTTCAGGTTTGTTGGTTGGGGATTTTTTTGGCGCATCAGCATCTATGGCCATAATGCACCATACATATGGTAAATATGGATGTTATTTCTTGCAGGTAGGGATAATTTCCTAACTGTGGCTACAAAATTATTTTTTTTTATTAGCTAAAGGAGGTGATATATATTAATCCTTTTGAGAAAAGTAATGATGTTTCAGACATTTATTTTATTACCCAAGATTGAAGCAAGTGTAAGAGAGTCTTTCGTTATGTCAGTAGTGAGAAGGTTCTGAAGTTCTCTTGCATATTTTGTGCATCCAACAAAGATATGTCTCACGGAAAGTGTAGTGTTACAGTGATCACACTGAGGGGGAGTCTCCCCTCTTAAGAGATAACTATGAGTAAATTTAGTTGGCCAATTCTCAAGCGATATTACCTCCTGCTGTCGAATTGAACTGAAGCTTGAAGGCCATTGCTCAAGATTTGGTTTAATACTTCAAAGTTTATTGTTAAGCTGTTGCTGCCATGATAACTGCCACTGGTACGTGCATTTTTCCTGAATTATTGATCTATAGTCTTCGTGAGGGACTTTCCACTTGCTGTTGGGTGGTAGGTTAGCCGATTTGGCAGCATTGTCTGCTAGTTCATTCCCAGGAATTGACATGTGTCCCGGGACCCAGCAGAATTGTATGTTTCTCCCAAGTTCTGATAATATATGCAAAGAAGTGATTTCTTTTACAACTGGGTGAGTGATGTTCATGGTGTTTTTTCAGTGCTTGAAATGCACTTAAAGAATCTGAGAAAATCATGCTGTTTTTAATATAGGAGTACTCAATATAATTCAGTGCAACCTGAATTGCTATTAGTTCGGCTGAGAATATACTGAACTTACATGACAACTGATATGCTAATGTAATTTTTGGGAAAATTGCGGCGATTCCAACGTGGGCATCATTCTTTGATCCATCGGTATGTACTACGAAGTTAGGAAACTGGTCCACTGCTGCATGGTATAGTTGCAAGAAATTTTTCCTATGTAAAGTAGATTTATTCCATTCATGAATGTGTAAGTCGCACGAAGGTGGAGTGATGTTCCAAAGAGCAAGAGAGAATGGTATGCACCACATTCTCTAAGGTTAAATTTAATTCTTCTAAGAGGTGTTTTATTCTCATACCCAAAGGATGATTTGCAGTAGGGTGGTTTTGGTATAACCTGCTATGCTGTGATGTAAAAAGTATCTGGCAGTTTGGGTGTTCTGGCATAGATCTAATTTTATATGCATAGCATAGTATCAGCTGTTGTCTTCTGATGGAGAGAGGGGGGTTCATGTGCTTCGGCATGTAAACTATGTATTGGAGACGTGTGATATGCTCCTAAGGCAATGCATATTGCACTATGATGAATAGTGTCAAGCCAGCGAAGGGCACTGGGTCTTGCTGAGCAATACACAGGTGCTCCGTAGTCAAACTTCGATCTGATTAAAGCTCTATATAATCGTAACAAGGTAAGGCGATCAGCTCCCCACTTAGTTGCTGAAAGAACTCAGATGATATTTAGCTTTTTCTGACAGGATATTCTTAGTTTTTTAATATGTTCTAAAAAGGTAAGTTTATGATCAAATGTGATTCCTAAGAACTGTATGGTGGGATGAACTGCTACTGGTTGTCCGTTCAGTAGTAGTTCAGGATGTGGGTGGAGTTTACGTTGGTGGCAAAAATGGATGCACAACGTTTTTTGGGGACAGAGTTGGTAGCCATTAGTTTGTGTCCATGAACTGATTTTATTTATTGCCCCTTGTAACTGTCTCTCAACAGTGTTCATGTTCTTCGCATTACATGAAATGCTAAGGTCATCTACAAATAGTGCAGTATCAACAATCTTCGGAAGTTGTTCAGTAATAGTGTTTATTGCAATTATAAAAAGTGTAGCGCTTAGAACTGAGCCTTGGGGAACTCCTTCTTGTAAGTATACTTGGGATAACGAAGTTTTAAATCGGGCCTGAAATGTGCACTTGTACAGGAAGTTCTGTATGAAAATCGGAAGATGTCCTCTAAGTCCATGATGATATAATTCGCAAAGAATGCCATACTTCCATGTGGAGTCATAGGCTTTACTGATATTGAAGCAAACCATTACATGATGTTGTGATCTGAGGAATGCATTCCAAATGGAGTTCTCTAGTCTTACTAGTATATCTAGGGTTTATCTATTTTGGCAAATATCAAATTGTGTAGAATGTAGAAGATTAAAGTTTTCTAGGTACATATCAGTCAACAGTTTATCATCTTTTCAAGAATTTTGCAGCGGTAACTAGTCAAGGCAATGGGTCTATAACAAGTGGGGTTTGTTGTGTCTCTTCCTGGTTTAAGGAAGGTCAGGACTGTAGCATGATGCCACTGTTTAGGGAATGTATCTTCTAGGTAAAGTCTATTAAACAGATCAAGGAGTGATTGCAACGATTCAGTACTTAGTTCCTGTATCATTGAATAGTGGATAGTGTCAGGACCTACCGTGCTGCATCTAGATGTTGACAGCGCTCTACACAGTTCATGGATAGTGAATGGTAGGTTATATTATTCTTTCCCTTTTGATGAGAAGTTTAATTTTTGTTTTTCTGTATTTGTTTTAAATCTCCTGAAAGCTGGTGTATAACTTTCCATTGATGATGCTTTGGCAAAAGTTTCCCCTAAGATATCGGCAATTTGTACAGGGTCAGACATGTTCTGTCCCCTCCATTCCATGATAGGCACAGGAGTAATTTGGTATTTACCACTTATTTTTTCTAATTATTTTCAAAATTTTGTGCATAGGGGTTTCTTGATTGATGGTTGAAGTAAAGCGGATCCACGCTGCCTTTTTATTACTGCGTCTAACATACCTTGCTCTGGAATGCTTATAGTGGATAAGATAACTGTAACTGGACTGCGGCGAAAGGTATTCCACGCTTTATTTTGCTCTTTTTTAGCTATACAGCAATCATCACTCCACTAGATTTTTGGGTGTATCGGCAATTTTAAAGAGGATTTTGGTATGGTTTTTTCGGCTGCATGTAATATTGTTTTGGTGACAATCAACCACTTCATCGGTTGGGGATTCTTGGATATCCGTGTTAATTTTAGCTAGTTGGCAGACCTAGAGTCCTTTTGGACTCTAGGTCTGCTAATCTGCTTTATAAGTGAGCCACTGTGGAATTTTAGTAGGTTGATAAGAGAGTTTGTTCATTAAATCAATTAGTATGGGTTGTTGTTGTTTTTGTTTAGTTTTTAGGAGCATTAGCAACTAAAGCCATATTGCTCCGGGGATATGTGGTGGTCATTCCCCGACCTTTCCACATCCTCCGTATTTGGTGGTCGTGGGCTCGAACCCCAGTCTAATCAAGAAGCATGTGCTAAGAACTGCTGCTCCTGCACACCTGGCTACGGAGGTGCCTATTAGTATGGGAAAATGATCACTATGCAAAGGATCAACATTTATTGTCCATTTTAGAGTAGTATACAGGGTTGCTGAACAGATGGACAAGTCTACTGCAGTATTAGTTCCAGAAGGAAGGTGAACATAAGTTGGTGACCCATCATTTAGAAGGTTGTTGTAATCTAAACATTTTTCAATTAGTTTTCCTCTTTGATCTACGTGGTTGTTACCCCATAGTGTGTGATGTCCATTTAAATCTCCCAGAATGAGGAAAGGTGTGGGGAGCTGGGCAATGAGACTATGTGGATCGTTTTGTCGAACAATATCACTTGGTGGAATGATATCGCACTAAGGAGCAGATTGTAATGTGAATGTCAGCAGCTACACAGACGGCTACTGCCTCAAGTGAAGATTTACTAAAACAGCTATACCACCATGTGCAGTATTTTGGTGGGTTCTGTCTTTTCTAAAGATATTATACTGAGACAGTTTTGGTGTATCTGGAGGTTTTAAATATGTCTCTTGAAGGCAGAGACATATTGGCGTACATTTAGAGGTAAGATAATTTCTGTGCCAATATTTATGTCATAAATATTGGCACGGAAACCACAACAATTCCACTGAATTATTGTGTTCATTATTTGTTTCTTGTTAGGCTTTCAGAATGTTTTCGTGTTGTTGAAGTTTTCTGATTTTCACTCTTGTTTTTATCTTTCTTTGGAAAGTAAGGCTTTCCAGTGTCCATGTCTTTGACAAAAATTTCTAGGACGTGTGACAGTTACCGGTAAACCTGCAAAGAGAGTGATGCCCAAAAGTCGCTCAACGTTTGGTGTTGGAGGTCTCGATAAGAATATCTCCTGACCTCAGTTTCATTACGGACTTGGGAGATTCAGCACTACTTTCTAGTTCCTTTTGGACTCTGAATGGTGAGGGTTTGCTAATTGCATTTTCACCAGTTGAGTGAATGATTTAAGAAAGTTGGAACTGGATGTGTCTCTATCTCAGTTTTCTGGCATTTGGAAGTTCCTGCAATGGAACTATCTTTGTTTTTAGGTGTCTGGGGTGCATCCGGCAGCCCAGATAAGTCATAGTTTGATTTACTCATGACATGCACTTTTTGGCCCTGGGAGATTACTTTTTTCTCCCAGTTTACCAGCCCCGCCACGTGGAGGCAAGAGCGGTGCCACCTAGTGACCCCAAAGCAAAGATAACGTTAGTATATACTAAAAAATAAAAAAGGATGTTAAAGAAAGGCATTTTTCTTGATTAGACCGGGGTTTGAGCTCATCACCACCAAATACGGAGGATGCGGAAAGGTCAGCAAATGACCACCGCATATCCCGGAGCAATATGGCCTTAGTTGCTAATGCTCCTAAAATCCAAATAACAAACAACAAACCATCAGGACCTGGAGCTTTCTTAGCATCAAGATTCATCAAAATCCTTCTGACATCCTTTTGACGGAAGACCACAGGAGGCACTGAATGGAGTGTGTTGGGAATGGTGGGAGGTGTTTTACCAAGATCATTAATACAAGTTGGAAGAAAAATGGTATGCTAACAGGTCAGCTTTAAAGCGAAAGTACCACCTTTGAGGTGAAAGGAATCATACAGCAAATAATTTGGGCAACTGAGATGAGCAGTACTTAAATCAACCGATAACTGAGACTCTGTCAGAAAAAGTACATGGAGTTTGGCAGACTGCAAGTGGAAACGGACGTTGTTGAGACCACGTATATTTGTTAAATGAACTAGGAAGTGTTTGGGAGGGTTAGATCTTTTCGCAGATAAACTTACTCTATTAGTTTGACAATTCATGGTGTATTCAATAGTAAGAAAAGATGGGGGGGGACATGCTATATGAAGTAATGAAATTTTTGGATATTGAGTACACATGGTAAGAATATACCCACGTCCTTGACATAACGTGGCCTCAACAATGCGCCCTACATACACACTACTTGGACTCCCCTCCCTCCAGTTACTATCTGGCAGAGTAAAGATAGCAAGATTATACACTAGCTGATCCGGAAGTCTCAAAGAGTTACCAATAGGTTTTGTCCACTGTACTAACTAGCCGCAGGCCTGCGAACACTGTTTTAGAGCTGTACCCTCCAAATGTAAGGAAGATTGGATCTCGCCATGATGTTCATCATAACCTCAAAAGTACCAGTTGATGAGAGTCGTCTACCACCTAGTATTGCCTGGGTCAAGATTCAGTATCGGGTACCCCTTCTAGACTGCTAGCGATATGGCCCTGATTGACGGGTGCTGACTCCACCCAGTGTCACGTGATCTCCTTAACATACGGAAACAGCCGGCATGGGTGACACACTGCATGCCAGCCATGTCTCCCATGCCATGTACCAACCAACACTGGAAACACGAGGCAAGCTTAGGTTAGGCTCAGGTTTGTCTACACGTTGTTCGTTCATTTCTTGTGATTGGGTTACAAAAGCCAGTTTGAAAAATTAAATTGTGTTTATTGGTATTGTTTGTTTATTCTTGGCTAAATAATTCCAGGGGTGTGGAGGCTGGAGCTCCCACAGAGATGGGGGGGGTCTTGGGGAAGTAGCCCCCAGAAAAAAAATTTTTTAAATAATAAAAATTAAAAATATATTATAAAATAAAGTGACTTAGCTCTGTGATCGGCTGATTACGATTGCATCATTCCCAGGCTCACATGGCTCTGGTGGTCAGCACGTGGTGAAATTCACATTTTGGTCAGTGCTTGATTTGTGCAGGTGTCCTGTTGCTTGCTGCCACGAAATCTAATTTGTCACAGGTATTTTTTCTTGTTTTCAGTGGGTCTGATGAGTGAAAGGAGCCAATCCTCATTATTGTAAGAGATCTGTGAAAAAGGGGTCTTCGTTCTCCTTCAGCAAGCTCAGTATAATCGACGTGCTCCTTCTAACCTGAAACTGGGTTGCGAAGGTGCCTGTCAATTGTATTATGAATGAGCTCAGTGTTGGATCTGCAACTGTGAGTGACTGGAGGAGTTTTTGCCAGAAAGTAAGTGGTATGATAAGAGGAGTGAATGTTATTGTTGAGATAGCTGAGAGCAAGTTCGGTAAAAGGAAGTACATAGTGTGCATAGTGTTAGGGTCAGGCGCCACCTGTGATTTCTCACATCTGCGCCATATGTATGCTGTGAAGAAATACAGAACTACTGTAAATGCCAGAAAAGTGTTGTCTGTTGTATATGACATATTGCGTTAGGTTCTGTTGGGTGTCCTGGCATTTGGCCGCAGGGCCCCTGGTGGGACCTCACGTTGCCCGCACACACCGCTAGGAGGTAGCCAGGCTGCCCATTATTCTCTGGCTTGTCTCCGCCAGGGTCGCCTGAGCATCCTGGACGAAGACCAAGTTAAAAAAAAAAAAAAAAAAAAAGAGGAGAAGAGAAGAGAAGGCCTGGGGAACAAGAGGAAGAGGGATCTGAATGTGAGGAACAAGCTAAAGTGGACAGATAGAGAAGGCAGTCCACCCGAGTAAGGAGAAATAGGGGATGGGTAGAGGGATCAAAAGTCACAGGGGCAGGCGCCACTGTGCGAGTGCCAAACGCCAAGCACTCTCTGGGAATCAGCTTTTCAAGGAGTGCCAACCATGATGATGCCAGCATAGTATTTTAATCTTCAGTCTTACTCTTTTGTCAGTTGGGAAAATGCTATCCGACCCCAGTTTGTGTTTGCACTTGAAGGTCGTTGTTCTGAGCAGCTCTAAGTTCAGCAAACTTTGCCCGTCTGATGGTAAAGACAGCTTGTGCGTAACTCGTTAAGGCTTTGTATGTTTTTTCATTCTGAAGCAGGTATGTTTCATGGTTACGAGGGGTCTCCTGGATTTCAGTAAAAAATTTGAGCCTACAATCATTGTAAGCAGGGCACTCATACATGACATGCCCCCATGACTCCTCTTCGCCACAGTGGCAGAATGGATTGCTTTCAATTCCCATTGCTGTCAATTTTTGTTGAAAGGGCCCATGTCCTGTGATCAGGAATGTAACTTGCAGACCAGGTGAAAACCAGGAAGGAGACTTCGGGAAAGTCATGTCAATGGATAGGAGGAATCTTCTGGTAATTTCTCCTTTGGGCGTGGTTTCCCATGAATGCTGCCAAATTCCTTGAAGGTGTGTGAAGATACGTTTTCTTTCTTGTTTCAGGTCATTGGTAAGCTGCAGTTGAAGATTTAACAACTGTGTCGGAATTCCCTTCTTTAATCGATGGTAAAGTCCCCTTTTAATCACCTCAAGATAGAGTGGCAAGCATCCAGTAATAACATGTAGGGCAGGGGTGCTGACAGTGCGACATGCCCTGCAGATAGATAACATCATGAATCTTTGTATTGAGTCAAGTTTACGCTTGTTCTTTTCCAGGATAGCCTTTGTACACCAAACTGAGGCTCCATAACACACAATTGGGAGAAACGCCGCTTTATAGATGAGAGACAAAGCTTTATGCTTCAAACCACAGTCCGCTCTGCTGACTCTTCTTATCATAGCCGTATACTTTCGGATTTTTGTGGATAAGTACTTCAGATGAGAGTGAAAGGTAAGACCGGTGTCAATGTAGATTCCCAGGTATTTGACTTCTGTGTAGAGACGTATAGGGATGTTATTTAACTTCATTGTTGGAGGCCTGCGTATTTGTAGCTTTCCTTTGAGGAGAATCGATTTTGTTTTCTCACCAGAAATTGAGAGGTTGTGGAGTGCTGCCCAGTTTTGGAGCTTTTCCAGAGCTGTATTTGCTTTTGCTTCCAGTGCCGCTCTTGTGTCACCTTGCACCACCAGAACAAGATCATCAGCGAAGGCTAAGGGTCTGGCTCCACCCAGGTCAAACCCCAGGAACTCGTCCAGAACAATGGACCAGAGGAATGGCCCAAGGAAAAAAGGAAGTACAGTAAACCCCCGCTATTCATGGTATCTGTATTCGCGGTCGCCAATTTAATATAAAATGAAACCTAAAAAAATGTGAATTTTAAAGCGCCATGAATATTTTCCGCCATAAAAAAACATGGCCGTGGCTAGAATTATCTTTCCCGGTCAAAACAGCGCTCAGTGGGTGGGGGGGGAGAGGGGTGACAAAATCGCGAGCGTGGATGTTTCTCGCTAATCCTTGTTCAGTATGTGTTATGCACTTGTCATGGAAGGTTTCGTCGTTTGCTTTTAATTTATATGCTTATAAATTGAATAAATTTATAAATTGATATGCTTACAAAAATGATAAATCTACCGTTTTGCGGTGTAAAACAGACTTTTTCGAGCGTGTTAATGGAAGAAAGTGACTTTATTGTGGACAAGTTCTTTCTAACCCGTACAAAAATATGGCTACGAATAACAAGGGAAATGTGAAAAGATCAAAGAAGGTGATGACATTAGCAAATAAAATTGAGTTATTAGACAAAATTTCTAATGGTGAAAGTGTCTCCTCAGTGGCAAAACATTATAAAATCAATGAGTCAACGGTACGATCAATCAAGAAATCAGAAGAAAAAATCCGCCGTAGTGTCCGTGAAAACGCGCTAATTGCTTCAAAAATTTGCTCTGTAACTGTGATGTTAAATTAGAAAAAATGGAAAAGGCTTTAAATCTGTGGATAGAAGACCGAACTCAAAATAAAATTCCGTTGAGTTCACTCATCATTTGTGAAAAGGCAAAACTCTTTTATCAACACTTTAGCGAAACTGGTGTTTTTTTGCTAGCAAAGGCACTGGTTTGAAAGATTTGTTTGAAATTTCTAATAAATATTACATTTAATATTAAATTGTTTCTTATTTTCATTTCGATGCCATATGCTTGCATTTCACTATGTAAAGTAAAGTGCAGCCATTATCAACCCACTGCAGGATAGAAGCCTCCTCAACAATTCATGTTGAGGGAAATGGACCATAATCTGCCACGCTGGTCCAGTGCGGGTTGGCAGATCGACCATATTCAGCAGTCAGGGGCTTGAACCCCGGTCTACTCAAAGAGCGTGTGCTACTGCACTCCCGCTCCTGCCCACTCGGCTACGGAGGCCTATTTCACTATGTACATAGTCATAATATGAAGGTACACATAATACATATATAGACAAAATTTTAGACTAGTTTTTCTTATATATTTCATACTTTGGAACGGAACCCCTTTATTACTATGGGAGCCATAACTCAGTATTTGCGTTTTCGGTATTCGCGACATTTCTCAGGAACGTAACCCCCGCTATTCGTGGGGTTTACTGTATACTAGAGGTAAAAGAGTGAATGGGAAATGAATGTTTGGTGGGGTTGAACGGGGTACAGGAAAGTGTTTTTTTGGGTCGTTGAAAATAGGAGTAAAGACGTTCGCCTAGACATAGTTAAGACTTCCATATGGTCTGGTACCACCATAGTATCGGACTGTTGGAAGTCATATGATTGTCTGGGAGACAAAAGGTTTAAACCAGAGAAGAGAAGAAAACAATCGATGGAACATGGAGTGCCATTAAACAGCAACTGTCATTAAGCAAAATCAATGATCAGCTTGACTCCTACCTCAGAGAGTATATGTGGTGAAGGAAACATTCCAGCAGCAATGATTTAACACTGGAATTTTTAAAAGCTGTGAGCTTAATATATAAACCTGAACCTGAGGATTGAATGAGGACACCCAACCAATGAGGTCAGTGGTTCTTAGTTCAATCTCGTTATTAAAGCTAGTTAAATAGCACAGAAAACGTGCATTTGTTTTTTCAAAACATTGATTTGCCGTTCCTTTTCTTTCGTTAAATTTACCTTTAAATTACCTTTTCCCCTTTCCTTTTTCTTCTTTTCAGCCTTTTTCATTGTTAAAGCTCATAAAACAGCATAGAAAAATGTGCAGCATTTATGTTTTTTTTAAAATGCTGATTTGCCGTCCCTTTAAATTACCTTTTCCCCTTTCCTTTTTCTTCTTTTCAGCCTTTTTCATTGTTAAAGCTCATAAAATAGCATAGAAAAATGTGCATTTATGTTTTTTTCGAATGTTGATTTGCCATTCCTTTTTTTCGTTAAATTTCCTTTTAAATTACCTTTTCCCCTTTTCTTTTTTCTTCTTTTCAGCCTTTCTCATTGTTAAAGCTCATAAAATAGCATAGAAAAACGTGCATTTTTGTTTGTTTTTTTTTTTAAATTGTCGATTTGCCATTCCTTTTCTTTCATGAAATTTTGTTTTCCCCATTCAAATGTCACGTGACATTTTGCAATCCCCGAAAAACATGCATTTTTAGTCCTTGAATTTTTAAAATTATTGGATTTATCCTTTGTTTTCAACAATTATATTTGTTGCTGTGCCGCGTGTCACTTGACATCTGCCGGGCAAGGAGAGGAGAGGGAACACAGTGAGTGGGCAGTCACAACTCTGAATCTCTACCATTGACTGGTAACACAGAGAGGCAACATCCGTGTAGTGTGGGCACCACACCTCGACCCCACTTACGTTGGTTCACACCTGGGTAGTCACCCACAGTGTGCTTGTGCATGGGGGTTATACTCAGGATTACTAACATTCGCACCATCGTGAAGGTGCAAGCAGAGTATTTGGCTGTCACAGACCGTCCGGAGTTCACTGAAATTGGGTCCACTCGACTTGAGTGTCACCCAAATACCAGTTCCATCAGTGTTTTAGACTCCCAGGTAGCAAGTACAGCTTGTCTGGCATATCTGAGAGAATGTCTATAAGAACCTCAAGGACCAAATACCTTTCACATGAATGCATGTTAGTTTTTTTTTTTTTTTTCCAGTCCCTTATTACCTTCAAACAGCTGGGTTAAGGCAACTGATGGTGGAAATAAGTAATGGACAGAATTTTTAAAAAATACATCATGAAGATTATTTAATTGCATAAATATAGAATGGGGGCAGAAATCAGCATTTCTAAGCAAATTATTTGGCAAAAATTGACACAAAGCACAATTATTTCCAGGGATTCAAGGAAACAAATGAAAAGCAAAAAGAGTTACTGCAGTTTCATGGAGAAGCTTAACTAATAAAGGACTGGAAAAGTTGAAACAGCATCACACTTATATGCGAGACATACAATAGCCACTCCATTAAAAATAAATGTAATAGAAAGTTTGTCAGAACCAATAAAAGATCAGGTAGCTGATCTTTTATTGTTTCTGATAAATGGCAAATGAAGCAACTTGGTGAAAACAATCCAGCCTATGAATGTCCTTCATAAGTGAAGAGAATGGTGTTTGTGGGCATCTGCTACAGAGAATTGCTTCATGAGAGAAAGAGACAAGAAAACACCATTAACAATGAATGCCTATGAAGAAATGATACTTCACAGTAAGGCCCTTTCTCCATCATGAAAAGTCAAAACTATTACAAGAATTTCACACAACTATTTAGTAAATAATAAATATTTTATTGCCTTTTTCATTTTATTATGTTTGTTACAACAAAGTAACAAATTAACAGTTAAGTTTCTATAATTGATTTTTAAATCTTCTTCAGTGTATCAGTTTATAGACTGGTTTGCTCCTTTGATGAGTTGTCTCCATTTCTCCCGGTCTTGTGCTAGGTGTTTCACTTCTGCAATGATTCGGAGCCCAGTTTCCAAATTGTATTTATGATGGTGTTTCTTGGTCTTGTTTTCTTTTTCCCGTATTTTGCCTTCCAGCACATCCAGTAACATCCCTCTATGCCTCATGGTGTGTCTGATCCATTGTAGACGCTGTCTTCTGATTCTTCTTAGCAATTCTCTTTCTTCTCCTACACATTGTAAAACCATGTTATTACTCATTTTTTTCTGTCCAGCTAATCTTTTCCATTCTTCGCCAGCACCACATCTCAAAAGCCTCTAGTTTTTTCAAGTTGGTTTTGTTTAATGTCAATGTCTCTGCTGAATACAAAGCAATTGACCAAATGTATGTTTTCATAATTCTTTTTCTTAGGTCTAGTGACATATTTCTTTGACTTAGTAAAGAGATTTTACCTCTAAATGCTTGTTTTGCCATTACAATTCTTTGAACCGATTTCACTGTGACAAGATGAATCGTGTGTTATAAGTCGTCCTAGATATTTGAATTTTGTTACCTGTTCTATTTTCTCTCCATCAGTTTCAATGTGAAATTGTTTTGGCTTTTTACTTATCATCATAATCTTTGTTTTATTAGTGTTCATCTTCATTCCATATTTCTTCACTTTCTTAGTTGACTATGGTCCTTGAGGTTGTCACAGACATTCTCTCAGATATGCCAGACAAGCTGTACTTGCTACCTGCGAGTCTAAACGCTGATGGAACTGATATTCAGGTAACACTCAAGTCAAGTGGACCCAATTCAGCAAAGTCCGGACAGTCTGTGGCTTGCGGATGGTCTCTGCTTGCACCTTCACAATGGTGGGACTGTTAGTAATCCTGGGTATAACCTCCATGCACAAGTACATGATGGGTGACCATCCAGGTGTGAACCAACGTAAGCAGGGGTCGAGGTGTGGTGCCCACACCACATATTGGGGGGATACAAGGACTAATAGATTAACAGTAGCCACTGGCAGAGGTGAAAGTGATTCTTGCACTGCTTCTATTGGAATGAGCCGCAGCCTGGAAAATAAGATGCAGGATATTTCAGAGACTGCTGGGAATCATTGGGGTACAAGTAAACACATGGGTTGTGTTAGGGTAGCTAAGAAAAAGAACAGGTGCATGTATACTTGTGTGTACACCAATGCTAGGAGTTTAGTAAATAAATTTGATGAATTTGAGGTATTGCTCAAAACATCAAAGGCAGATATTGTGGGGATTTCAGAGACGTGGTGTCACACAGATATAAGAAATACAGAACTGGAATTTGGGGAGTACAATGTCTACAGAAAGGATAGACAGGATAGGAAGGGAGGAGGGGTTATGCTATTAGTTAAAAAACACATAAAATCCAAGGAAGTGAAGCCAGTCGACATCGCTGGACAGTGCAGTGTCGAGTCAGTTTGGTGTGACATAAGCATTGGGAGATCAAAATTGAGAGTAGGAGTGTGCTATAGGACTAATGACTCTGATGAGTATAATAAGAAACTGTTCGGAGAAATAGAGTGGGCCAGTAAATCAGAGAGTCTTATAATGGGGGATTTAATTTCCCAGATATTGACTGGAATTCGGGGGCTGGTCACTCACACAGTAGCAAGGCTTTTGTGGATTTATTGGATGATTGTTTTCTACATCAGCATGTTCGGGAGGCAACTAGAGGGAGTAATACTCTTGATTTGATTATCAGTAGTGATTCTTCATGCATTAAGAATCTGCAGATAAATGAACCACTTGGTGGCAGTGATCACAGTGTGCTGAAGTGGGAGTTACTCAAAGAGGTAACTACCATTAGGGGTAAAGGGAAGGGGTATTGCTTTCGTAAAGGCGACTACAATGGACTGAGACAGTATTTAAATTCTATACAGTGGGATCAACTGATGATATTGCCAACAGCAAATTCAAAATGGGAAGCATTCAAAGAACTTATCGTGGAAGCTACTAGGCTTTACATACCAACTAAGAAATATTGTTCAAGGTTTAGGCCTAAATGGTTGTCAGATGAACTAATGAGGCATATGGCAGAGAAGAAAAATGCATGGGATACATACAAATTAACACGTGACACGGACGCCTATGATAGATACAAGTTGATCTGTAACCAAGTTACAAAGGAGGTTAGGCAGGCGAAGGCAGATTACGAGAGATCCTTGGCAAGGGATGCGAAGAAAAACAGCAAAGAGTTCTTTACTTATGTAAACTCTAGAAGGAAGGGGATGAATCAGATTGGTCCACTTGAGATCGATGGGTCAACTGTTGATGACCCTGCTCGGGTAGCTAACAAACTAAATGAATATTTTGCATCGACATTCACACATGAGGAGTTATTCAGCGAGGGGAATGCCAGAGGTGTATTCAATTCTAGCAGTAAGCTAGAGAATCTTGTAATAACTGAGAGCAAAGTGGAGGAGAAATTGTTGAAGATAAACACAAGAAAGGCACCTGGGGTGGATGGGATCTATCCAGTTATATTAAAGGAGGCAGCAAAGGAGGTAAGCAAACCCTTAGCCATAATTATGAGAGCTTCCTTGGACTCAGGGGAGGTACCCATTGACTGGAGATGTGCAAATGTGACCCCAATTCACAAAGGGGGATCAAAGGCTGACACAAGTAATTATAGACCTGTGAGTTTAACTTCTGTTCCCGGAAAATTAATGGAGGCACTGGTGAAAGAAGCACTGCAGGATCATCTAGACAAGACTTCAGTTATAGCTAGGACACAGCATGGTTTTGTTAAGGGGAAGTCTTGCCTGACCAATTTGATTGGATACTATGATGCAGTCACAAAAGAACTGGATGCAGGGAATAACTTTGATATTATATACTTGGATCTTAGAAAGGCTTTTGATACTGTTGCACATGGAAGACTGCTGCACAAATTGGAGCAGTGTGGCATTGGTGGCAAGTTGCTGCTATGGATAAAGGGGTGGTTGAGGGGGAGAAGACAGAGAGTGGTAATCAATGGACACTGCTCATCGTGGACTAATGTTATTAGTGGAGTCCCTCAGGGTTCAGTATTGGGGCCTTTATTGTTTTCTGTATTTATAAATGATATTGATGATGGTATATCAGGCTTAATGTCCAAGTTTGCAGACGATACGAAGGTTGGCAGGGTTGTCAAGGACACTACTGACACTATGCTGCTGCAACAGGATTTGGAAAGGTTGAGCAGATGGGCTTCGAGGTGGCAAATGAAGTTTAACATTGACAAATGTAAAGTACTACATATGGGAAACAGCAACCCCAGAGCAGCGTATCAACTCTGTGGTACTACACTGACAGTGGTAGAGAATGAAAGGGACCTGGGGGTGGTGGTGCAGGCAGATATGAAGTTCTCTGAGCAGTGCAGACGAGCTGCAAGAGTAGCTCATGGTGTATTGTCAATGATATATAGGAATTTTTCTAGCAGGGATAAGGAGGTGATTATTCCCTTGTATAAGGCAATGGTCAGGCCACACCTAGAGTACTGTATACAGGCCTGGAGGCCTCATTTCAGGAAGGATGTAGAGCTGCTGGAAAGAGTACAGAGAAGGGCAACTAGATTGGTGAATGGGACAAAGGGGTTCTCTTACGAAGAAAGGCTTAAGTTTTGCAAATTACAGTGTCTGGAAACTAGGCACCAGCGGGGTGATCTGATAGAGGTGTACAAAGCCTTGAATGGTTTGAGCATGCTCAATGCTGATGGGATTCTTCCTCTAGCTCAGAAAAATCACCTGAGGGGGCATAAATTCAAATTGAGGAAAGACAGATGTAGGATAGATGTGCGGAAATTTGCCTTTAGCCAGCGGGTGGTTGATGGGTGGAACAGACTTCCATCCCTTGTCGTGGAAGTTGATAGCCTAAATAAGTTTAAGGCTCAGCTGGACAGGTATTTCGAACGAACAGAGGGGTGAAGTGGAAGTGGTTATTTTTATTTATTTATGTTACTTTTTTTTTTTTTTTTTTGGCTGATGCTGCATAAGCTTGCTTTCTTGCATCAAATGCCTCTACTAATGCTAATGCTAATGGAGGACCGCCGCCCCTCTATGTTACCAGGCAGTACTAGGTGGTAGATGACTCTCATCAACTGGTGCAATACCACCACTTTGCTTATTGGAGGCTTGAAGTAGTGGAACCCATGTTTAGTCTCTAGAGCAAAGTTCCAGTTAACCCTTCCCCATCTCTTCCATCACGCAGTATGATTGATAACTTTTGAGGTTATGATGAACATCGTGGTGAGATCCAATATTCCTTACATTTCAAGGGTACAGCTCTAAAACGGTGTTCGCAGGCCAGCTGCTAGTTAGTACACCGGAACGAACCTTTTGGTAACTCTCTAGGAGGCTTCTGGATCAGCGAGTGTATAATCTTGCTACCTCTACTCTGCCAGATAGTGACTGGAGGGAGTCAGAGTAGTGTGTATGCGGGGAGTATTGTCGAGGCCACGTTATGTCAAGGATCTGGGTATATTCTTACCATGGGTACACCATATACAAAAAATTTCATTACTTCATACAGCATGTCCCATCCACTTTTTCTTACTATTCAATACATTATGAATTGTCAAACTAATAGAGCAAGCTTATCTGCAAAAAGATCTAAACCTCGCAAGCACTTCCAAATTCATTTCACAAATATACGTAGTCTCAATTCTAATCTCAACGATGTCCATTTCCGCTTGCAGTCTGCCAAACCCCATGTACTTTTTCTAACAGAATCTCAGTTATCGGTTGATTCAACTACTGCTCATCTCAGATGCCCAAATTATTCGCTGTATGATTCTTTTCGCCTCAAAAGTGGTACTTGTGCATATGTCCGTTCTGATATTCCCTGTCAGAGACTTGGCAATTTGGAATCTCCTCTCTCTCTTTGATCTTCTCTGGCTTAGAATCTCTCTACCTCATTGTGTCAAATTCATCTGTCTCTACTGTTCTCCCAACCCCACTAATCACTTGCAGCTCTTTGACTTCCTCTCTTTGCAACTTGACTTTCTCCAGTCCAACTTTCCTAACAGTGAGGTAATTTTCCTTGGTGATTTTAATGTTCACAACTCCAGCTGGCTTCCGTTTTCTAGTCACACCGACCCAGCTGGTCGAGATGTTGAGGCTTTTGCAATTACTAATGATCTTGCACAGATTGTTCATTTACCTACAAGAATACTGGACAATTCTAATCAAACAGCCAATACGCTTGATCTTTTTCTCACAAACAACCCTTCTAAGTACACGGTCGAAGTGAGAGGTCCTTTAGGCACTTCAGATCACAAGTCGGTGATTGTCTCTTCTCCAATGGAACCTTTATCTCATGGCTATTCCCAACCTCGTGTTGTTTGCCATTACAAGAATGCAAAATGGGATGACCTGCGAGACTTCTTTTCTTCTTTTCCTTGGTCGGATTACTGTTTCAAAACTTCTGATATCAACGTTTGCTCAGATCATGTCAATGAAATTAATCCTGCAGGAATGGAATCCTTTATCCCACACTCCACTTTAAAATCTCGTCCTTTATCTAAACCTTGGTTTTCCAATAAATGTGCTAATGCTGTTCAAGAGAACAATGTTGCATATTGTAATTGGCTTGTTTCTAATTCTTCAGTTTCATTTTCTGCCTACACCAAAGCTTGCAACAATTGTATAGCAGTTATTAACCAGTCCAAACTAGAGTTTGAACAGGCTAAGAGTAGAAAACTTGCTTCTTGCCCTAATGGTAGCCGAACATTCTGGTCTCTTGTCAAAGCTATTGGCCACAACTTTTGCCCATCTCTGCTCCCACCTCTATCCAAACCAGATGATTCTGTTGTCACTTCAGCCAAGGATAAAGCTGACCTGCTAGCATCCCATTTTTCTTTCAACTCATGCATTAACGACATTGGTAAAATACTTCCCACTATTCCCAACATGCTCCATTCAATGCCTCCTGTGGTCTTCCGTCAAAAGGATGTCAGAAGGATTTTGACGAATCTTGATGCTAAGAAAGCTCCAGGTCCTGATGGTATTTCTCCACTTGTTCTCAAAACCTGTGCTCCTGAACTTACTCCTATTCTTTGCCGCCTTTTTTCACTTTCTTATTCCAAAGGTGTTTTTCCTTCTGCTAGGAAATTTGCTCATATCCAGCCAGTTCCTAAAAAGGGTGACAAATCCCTCCCATCCAATTATCGTCCCATTGCAATTACTTCTACTCTTTCTAAAGTAAAGGAGAAATCAATTAACCGCCAACTCTCAAACTACCTAGAAACCTTCCGTCTGATCAATGATCGCCAGTATGGATTCCGTCAGTGTCGATCCACTGGTGATATTCTGGCTTTTGTTACTCATTTATGGACTAATTCAATGGAGAGGTTCGGTGAAACACAAGTAGTTGCTCTTGAAATCTCAAAGGCTTTCGATCGTGTTTGGCATAAAAGTCTTCTAAACAAGCTTCCATCTTATGGTTTGCCAACTGTTTTTAGTAATTGGTTATCCAGTTTTCTCTCTGATCGCTCACTGAGGGTGATGGTAGATGGCTCTGTCTTCTAACTTCTCCAATAATGCCGGTGTCCCCCAATGTTCGGTTGTTTCCCCCACTCTTTTCCTCTTGTATATTAATGACCTTCTTCCATTGACTGGAAATCCTATCCATAGTTTTGCCAATGATAGCACATTGCAATCCTTTTTCCATTTTGAGAAACCTTGTCCTGCTCAATCAGCTTCAACTTCTCGAAAATCTACCACCAATTCCTTAAATGATGATCTTCAGGTAATTCTCCAGTGGGGCAAAGACAACTTAGCCCTTCTAAAACTCAGTCTTGTCTTATATCTCGCAAAAAGGATTCTTCTGCTCCTATGCTTATCCTTAATGACACTCCGATTTCTAGGCAAAATGATATCTCTTTTTGGGATTACCCTGACTTCTAATCTCTCTTGGCACAAGCACATTACAAATATTGCTTCTTCTGCATCTAAAAAACTTGGTTTTCTCTTTCACTCTCGGCGTTACTTTTCTTCCAAAAAGCTGCTCACTCTGTATAAATCGCAAATCCACCCTGCCATGGAATATTGTTCCCACATATGGGGTGGTGTCCCCAAAACCTCTCTCAGGCTTCTTGATTCCATTCAGAAGAGTGCAGTTAGGTTAATTAATGACTCATCTCTAACAGAGTCTCTGCACTCGCTGTCTCATAGACGTTCTGTTTCTGCTACATGCCTCTTCTACAGATACTTCCATTGGCACTGTTCTTCTGAATTAGCTTCTATAATTCCTGCTCTCTTTCAAAACAGTCCGAACACATGCCGCCACCAGCCAACATCCA
This sequence comes from Mastigoproctus giganteus, assembly GCF_048544385.1. NCBI lineage: Eukaryota > Metazoa > Arthropoda > Arachnida > Uropygi > Thelyphonidae > Mastigoproctus > Mastigoproctus giganteus. Next base: position 168,908,077 of record NC_143582.1, on the reverse strand, counting down.
TTTACTGTCCAACTTCAAACTCACAGAACCAACTTTTCATCTTCCTTGTTTATTCATTCAACTGCCGTTTTCTGGAACAACCTTGCTTCATACGTATTTCCTGAAAATTACAGTCTACAGAAGTTTAAGTCCAATGTCAACAAATATCTTCTTTCGTCTTCTCAACCTCCAACCCAAGCACGGTACTAAGTACTATAGGTTCTAACACCTGTCATGTTTGGGGTTTACATAAAAAAAAAAAAAAACTGTTAACTGTTTTAGCATATGATTTTTAATTAACATTACTTATCTAAGAAATAACTAAATGCAGGCTCATAATAACCGTTTTCAATTGTTTCCCACAGTTGTTGCAAATTGGATGACTGAGGATCCGTACTCTGCAGAGTTTGTTCGAGCTCATCATAAAGATGCTCAAATGAACTAAGATCTGTTGACTGGAGAGAACACCGAAGTAGGCTGAATTTGCTCTCATTTCCTGGAGCCACTTCTATACAATTTTACCTTTGTGAAATGGTACTGTACATTATCCTGTTGGAAGAACCCATTTACAGATGGATACACTACAGCAGTGGTTTTCAACCGGGGTGCCGCAACAACATTCCAGGGGTGCCACGTAATTTGGGTTTAAGTTACTTAAACTTATTATTTTTTTAAAAAATTTATATGTTTATTTCATTACAAAAAGGTGTACAGTATCTTTTTAACTTTGTGGTAATCTATAATTGATGTTTACTTAGTACCTCTATATATTTTATAAATATATATTTCAACTGAAAGGTAATTCTATCATTCAGTTGCCTTTTTTTTAATTTTTTGATTTGGTGTCCTTCTGTAATTTGTTAAAAAAAAAAAGGCGTGGTTTTGAAGTGGGGGGTGCCGTTATTAAAAAAAGGTTGAAAACCACTGCACTACAGCCAAAAAAGGAATACACCTGGTCAGAAACAATTATCAGATAACCTGACATCGAAACACGGCTCCATTGCTATCAAGTGATCCAATGTTTACCAAAAAAAAAACAATCCCCACAATGTTACAGAACCCCACCACAAACCTGGTGGCATGGCAGGATTCATGGATTTATACCTTATTTCTATTTGCAAAGAAATCTATAACCATACCTTTTTTTTTGCTGACAGAAGTGGCACCTGTTTCAATTGTAAGCTGTGATATACCACCTGTAACAAGTTGTACATTTTGAAATGTGCCTTTGATTACCACTGTTGTTCTGCATTATTATTTGACTTACTTGCACCAGCCTTGTCGGCCTCTGGAATTAATAGGTTGTTTCCAACCACTCGATTGCCACCTGACTAGATGCTATTTGATTATTGGACCAGTCTCAATATACCTGAAACACAGTCGCATGTGAAAACCACAGCAAGGTTGCAGTTTACAAGATACTCATATTGTTACAACAAAGGCTTCCACAGCCAAGTATCAGGAGTGCAGTAGCACACTGCCTCATGAATGAGGCCTTCTACATCTTCAAGTGAACCACAGCATGCATTTTAAGGATCCACAGAGCGGAGCTCATACCAATAGCATCGAGGGAAAGCAAACGAGTAAGAAGGGATCGTTTATGTCATCCATCGAGGCCTTCATTGCTGTTTATCCTCTGAGCAGGAAAAATGAATAGGCAAGTTTCTTTGTATTTTATTTATTTTTTTTTTATTACTGCTTTTGGGAGAGTAAAATTCATGTATAAGAAATAAAAAAATCCTAAAAATTTTTAAAGTTTCTGGGGAGCATAGGGGCAGCAGCACCCGGGGAGAGGGGGGAAAGAAAGTTAAAATGCATGGCAGTCCATTTTCCCTGATTACAGCTTGCTTCTGCCAATCAATGTTGGAGCCATTCCTGCTCACCTTCACCAAAGGTAAGTCACAAGTCTCACATTTAGTCATCCGACTGTACTGAAGATTGTTTTGTTGAAAATAGTGCAAAATTTCAACATTAATTTTTTTTCAATAAAATAATTGATTAGATTTAATAAGTATTGCAATCCATTAGTAAAAGGTTAAGCATTTGTGCACTGAAAGCCAGAGTTGGTCCAGAAGGCCCTCAACTAAAAATGGATCCCGAATAGAAAACAAGTTTAATCAGTCCTTTATCAATGCCCAACATTATTTTTTTAGGACCAGGCAGAACACGGGGCGGTCTACCAATTTGTAAACAAGGGTTCGTTCAAGAATTTCAGCTGAGGGTCTCGTGCGATCGCCCCACCCGCTTCCAGAGCGACTATGGGTAGGGTCTGTCCATGAATTCCTTGAACCTGCTCTTCTGCAAGCGAATTAAAAAAAAAAAAAAAAAAAAAGTCTGTCAAGCCCAAGCTACCGTGTTTGCTATTTGGTCCGCTGCCGCTCAAGAATAATACAAGCTACTTTATTTTTGCACTTTCGAAATAACTGAAGTGCTTATTTTTGAAACCTTTTATTCAATATTATTTCATTCGTATTATTAATCAAGTATTTACGTGCAGATTTTTTGTTGTTACTGTTGCCTTGAGTAGAGAGCATGAACTGAGAGGTTTTCCAACACAAGCAAGAAGCTGGCGCAATAATAAAACGCCGATAACACTTAAAAACTCTTAAAATTAACTCTAAAGGCGGAGGGAATGGGGAATAAATTTTTACAGTGAATCTAATCGTTTTTGTTTTGTTTTCCTAATATTTCAAAAGATTGTCTCCGCTTTTAAGATAAATATACACAAAATCCGTATAATGCAGGAGGATGAAAAGTGCTAAAAAGATGTAGTCTCAATTTATACACATATAAAATAGATTTATGGTAAAAATTAGTATAGAAATATTTAATTTTTCTTTTCAATTGGATTTTCTGTACTTTTATTGCTTTCCAAAGCATAACTGGAGGCCTAACAGTATAACCTCCTTTCTTATTCATTGAAGGAATTATACCATACATGAAAATTACCACCACGTCAAATATAAATACTTACTTAAAAGTTTATAAGACTCTTATTGTTTCATTCGGTTATTAACTGATTAACACCAAATTAATCATAACACAATAGTAATTCCGATATAAACGACGAATACACAGCACATACAAGAACCTTTCATAACACAAACCAAATATAGGCAATTAGTGTCACCTAGTGTTAAAACTACAAATTATCAAAAGACCAATCCGACATTGAAATTAATTTAAATACTGTACGACGGCACATTATATAAGTAGTATTCTTAGTGTTCTCTGTAGATGTTTAATCTGAACCTGTACTCAGAATGCGACCAATGTACACACACACACACACTGGGCAAAAAATTACAAACCTTTGTATTAATACAGTCACAAACAGAATAAATGCAAATAGATACAAAGACAACTGTGACTTGGGCTGATGATGCGTTGAGTCGTTGAGTATAAAGAGTGGACAGGCTGTTCGACTGCAGTAATCTGAAGCCAGAATGGGGAAAATGCGTGATCTTTCAGACTTTGAAAAAAAATATATCATCTTAGTTGCACGTTTAGCAGGACCCACGATTCATCAAAAGAAAAACATAACTGGTTTCTCATACAGCATCCATCTCAAAGGTTTTTAACAACTAGAAAGAAAGCGGTTCTTCTATATCTCAAAGGAGTAAATATGGAAGAAAAACAAAACTTCCTGAGGGAAGTTGTCGTACTGTCGTACTTATTGTTGTTTTTCTTGTAGTATGATTTTACGAGCATCAGCGACCAAGGCCATATTGCTCCATTGAACGAAACCCAAGTTTACGGGAGTAGCAGCCATGCTACCCACGTTAACACGGACTAAATTGGCCTAGTTTTGAAAATGCCCCATAATAATTCCTCTCGTCATCGACGGGACTCGAACTCAGGTCGTTTCCACCCGAGTACGAGGAGGAGGCAATTCCACCAAATGTACAACCCAAAGGGGCATGTGGCATCTGCTCTTGTACCACTGCATTCTTATAACTATGAAGAATAAGCTCTAGGCTAATCTTGATATTTATATGAGTGACAATCGTAGGTAGCACAGTTGGTAGGATCGCTGTCCTCCCCACACCAGATGAAAAAGACCTGAGTTCGAGTCCCGTCGATGAGGGCAGGAATTTCTCTGGACTTTTTCACAACGTGGCTGAGTTAGTCGGTCTAAGGAAAGGGTAGCATGGATTTTTCGTCCAGCAAACAGAAAATCAACCTCAGAAAGATCACACACATTTTACAGACAATATACACTGAGTGATCCCTCAATTATGACCACCTACCTTATACTTCGTAGGTTCTCCTTTTGCCCTCAGTACAGCAGCTACCGGACGTGACATTGATTCAACAAGATGTCGGAAGTTTTCGGATGGTATCGCTAACAAAAATGTGTGTCAGCAATGCAGGTATGGAGATGATTGGTGTATTCGATCGCCTGATATGCCGTTCCATAGTGTCCGACCAGTGCTCTATGGGATTGATATTGGCGGAGTTTGGAGGCCAATCAATATACTGGAAGTCAGAACTGTCTTCCTCAAACCATTACTGCACAAAAAGTGCCCGATGGCTTGGCGTATTGTCATCTTGGAAAACACCATTGCCATTCGGGAAAACGGGTAACGTAGCGGGGTGTACACAGTCAGCAAGCTGATGACAATAGCGGAGACCACTGATACGTTGTTCCACATGGACCAGGGGGTCCAAGTTCCTGCCAGTGAAACATGCCCCACACCATACAACCGCCTCCACCAGCCTGCACTTTTGATAACATGCATGATGGAGCAAGAGCCTCATGTTGTTGACAGAAAATCCATACAGGATCATCCACGGTGTGGAGTAAATAACGTGAATCATCTGAGCAGCACACCTTCTTCCAGTCTTCTAACCTCCAACTTGCATGCTCTTTGCATCAGGCTAGTCTTTTACGCCGATGAACCTTGATTTGGAGAGGATGCTGTAAGGAGTCGTCTGCTGGTATAGCCCATACGTGCAAGCGTGCAACGCATGGTTATGCCAGATATTGTCGCAGGGTGGCACATGTTGTATGGGGTAGTCAACTCTTCAACAGTGCTGCGCCTGTTTGCCTGTAAGAGTCATCGGACGCGGCGCTCACCTCTAACATCAACCTTTCGCTGATGTTTGCAGTTTTGCCGTCGGGTCGTTATTTGACCATTTTGATGTCAGTCCTGGTACACTTTAACTACAGCGGCTCTCGAACACCCCCACCAGTTCAACCGTTTCGGAAATCGAGACATCAGCTCGTCGAGCACCCACAATCTGTCCTTTAAGTCCACAAAGTGGACTTAAGTCCACTTTGTTTTAAGTCCACTTATATCTGTGAGATATATCAAAGACTTATATCGACAAAGACTTATATCTGTGAGACACGTTGTGTCTCACAGATATAAGCAGTGCAGAATTGGAATATGAGGAGTGCAATGAGAACAGAAAGCACAGACAGGAGAGGAAGAGAGGAGGAGTTATGCTGTTAGTTAAGAAACACATAAAATCTAAAGAAGTGAATGCAATGTTGAATCAGTTTGGTGTGACATAAACACAGGGAAGCAAACATCAGAGAAGGAGAGTTTTAAAGGCTAATGGCTCTGAAGAGTAAAACAAACAACTGCAAAGAGAAATACAGTAGCCCACCCAGAGGCGGATTTAACGGCGGGCGCACCGGGCGCGCGCCCTGGGCCCCGACTTCTGAAGGGCCCACGCAAAACCCCAACAAATTAGTTGAACATATTAGTTAAAAACTTTGTGATTATTATTATGCTATTATTAATTATATTATACATATATTATATTCAAATTTTATTGGAAATAAAACATTAATAGTACATAATATTTTTTATTTATTTAAAAAATTGGTTAATATGTATATTTATTTTTCCTGTCTCTCTCTTTTTTTTTAAGGGGCCCAATATTTTCTTCTGCGCCCGGGGCCTCAACCGATCTTAATCCGCTCCTGAGCTGCCACCTGGCTACGGAGGCGGCCGATGTGGGATATACTTAATGATGTAACTACCAGCAGAGTAAAGGGAAGGGTTTTGCAATCGAACCTAATGATGATATTAACAACAGCAAATTCTAAATGGAGAGAAGCATTCAAGGAATTAATCTTGGAAGCTAGTGGGCTTTTCATACCAACTAAGAAACACTGTTCAAGGTTTAGGCCTAAATGGAGGTCAGATGAACTGAACAGACTCGTGGCAGAGAAGGAAAATGAATGATATACATATAAATTATCCGGCAACAGAGAAGTTTGGGGTAGAATAAAGCTCTGTAATAAAATCCCAAAGCAGGCCCCTCTTTGGTCTCAGAGAATCACTGCAGTGCCGAACCAAGGTATTTTTGCACCCCGGGCAGAAAGATTTTTGCGCCTCCTTGACTAAGGATATATATATTTTTTTCTTGATTTGTAAAATTTGGCGCCCCTTAAAGACTGTTCCCCCGGGCATAGACCCTTCTAGCTCGTGACTTAATCCGGCACTGGTTCACACTGGGTGGAAAACACCAGAGTTCGATGTCCGTGGATGAAGTGAGGAATTTTTACGGGCCTTTTTCACAGAGTGGCTGAGTTAGTCGGTATAAGGCCAAGGTATCATAGTTCTTTCTCCCTGAAACTCGGATTTTTCGTCCAGCAAACAGAATATCGACCTGAGAACACACGCAGTTTACGGACAATATACACAGGCCGATATGCCCTTAGTTGCTGATGCTCCTAAAAACCCTTTTATCAACAACAACAACAACGAAAAAAAGGAATTTTGACAGACGAAAGCAGATTACAAGAAATCTTTGATAAAAGATGCAAAGAAAAACAGCAAAGATGGTGTTACCTATGAAAACTCTAGAACGAAGGGGATAAATCAGATTGGTCCACTTGACATCGATGGTTCGACTGTTGATGATCCTGCTCAGGTAGCTGAAAAACTGAATGAGTATTTCGCATCTATCCTCACACATGAAGAATTTATGTGTGTTTTTCGCATCTATCCTCACACATGAGAAGCTCATGAAACCCTAACACGAAGCTAAATGATTTTTTTTAACAACTGAGAGGAAAGTGGAAGAGAAATTGTTGAAATTAAACTTAAGAAAGGTGCCAGAGATGGGTGAGATCTATCCAGTTATATTATAAAATGAAGTAAGAAATCAATTAACCATAATCATGAGAGCATCCGTGGATTCAGGGGACGTCCCCACGTACTGAAGAATTGAGAATGTATCCCCAATACACAAAGGGGGATAAAAGGGCGAAAGGAGTAATTACAGACCTGTTAGTTTACCTTCTGTTACGAGGAAAATAATGGAGTTAAAGAAATAATGCAGGATTATCTAGACAATACTGCAGTTGTAGTACAGACACAGCATAGGTTTGTTAAGGGGAAATCCTGTCTTACAAATTTGATTGAATACTACGATGTGATCACATAGGAATTGGATGCAAAAAATAATTTTGATATCATACTTGGATTTCATAGAAGCTTTTTATACTGTTGCACATAAAAGATTGATGTATAAATTGGACCAATATGGCAATAAGAGCAAGGTGCTACAATGGATAAAAGAATGGTTGAGTGGAAGAAGACAGAGAGTGATGGTCAATGGACTAATGTTATTAGCAGAGTCCAGCAGGGTTCGGTGTTGGGTCCATGGTTGTTTTATATATTTATCATATTGATGAAGGTATATCAAGCTTAATGTACAGTTTTACAAGTGATACAAAGTTTGTCAGGTTTCTTAATGACAGTGATGAGAGTATACTACTGCAACAGGATCTAGAAAACTTGAGCAGATTGGGTGAGAAGTGGCAACTGAAGTTGAACATAGACAAATGCAAAGTACTGCATATGGGTGGCATTGACCCCAGAGTAACGTACGAACTGTGCATACTACAATTAGGACAGTGGAGAATGAAATTGTGGGTAATTATGCAGTCACACATGAAGTTCTCTGAGCAGTGCAGACAGATTGCCAAGACAGGTCGGTGGTTTTGTCACTGATACACAGGAATTTATGAGGAAGCGATTATCTCATTGTATAAGGCAATGGTCAGGCGATTCCTTGGGTACTGCATACAAGTCTGGAGTCCTCATTTTAGGAAGAATATAGAAATGCTGGAACGAGTAAAGAAGAGGTTGTTGTTGTTGTAGGGTTTTACGAGCATTACCGACTGAGACGATATTGCTCCACGTATACCATCTGTGAATTGAGAGTGTTCTGTTCGATTTTCTGTTTACTGGACGAAAAATGGGAGTTTGTGGGACAAAAAGAAAAAAAAACCTATGCGTCCTCGCCTGAGACCGACTAACTCAGCGACGTTGTGAAAACGTCTCATATAAATTCCTCACTTCATCGACGGAACTCGAACTCAGCTCTTTTCCACCTGATGTGAGGAGTTGCCCTTCTCTGTAGCTCCACAAGGGCTACACTGAAGAGCAACGAGATTGGTGAGGGGAATAAAGGTGGTGTTCTTATCAAGGAAGGTTTATGTTCTGCAAATTGCAGTATCTGAGTAGGCACCTGCGAGATTATCTGCTTGAGGTGTTTAAGACTTTGAATGGTTTCAGCAGCTCAATGCTGATGGGATTCTTTCTCTTGATCAGATTACGCACTTCCGGCAGTATAAATTCAAATTGAGGAAAGAGGTTACAGAATAAATTTGCCGTTAGCCAGCGTTTGGTTGATTGCTAAACAAATTTCCGTCTCTCGTTGTGGAAGTTGGCAGCGTAAATAAATTCAAGCAAGATCTAGAGAAACTTTTGGAGGTAATCATTAGGTGAAATGAGAATTGGGTTTTTTTTTTTTTTTTGGCTGCAGCCGTATAAGCTTGCTTTCTTGTATCCTATGCCATTAGTAAAGCTGAAGTTAACGTAATATTAAGTAAGCAGCCTGCTCGTATTAAAATAAACCAGGGTCTAAAAAGGAAATGTTAAGAGCCAGAGAGAGCTCATTAATAAAAAATTTATGTTATTTTTATAATCAAGTAGGCAATTAACATTAACCTGGCGTATGACGAAAGACAGCGTTGCTCCAATATCTGCTGTGCCTAGAGAAAAAAATAAAATGCACTTTTATGTGTTATTGATTAATAACACATAAAAATGTAACAGTTGTTCTTCGACGTTCACGCAGTGTTAGTTATCTGTTATCTTCACTTGTCTATTTCTCTCACTTTCTTTGACTTTTTTTTCCTGCTCTTTTATTCCTTTTACTTCCTGTTTTTAATATTCTTTATTTACTCTTCTTTTATTATTTTTCCTCTCCACTTGCACTTTATATATTATTTATATATGATCACATTATTACCCAATATAAAGGATACACATATGATAATACTGTCCATATTTATACTATTTATATCTCTCTATACAATAAAAAAGTTTTCTTCCTAGTGATATTTATTCGAGCCAATGGGAGAAGAGGGTGTGGCAATTACGTCACTACAATGAAATTAATTATTGATTAAAATTAAAAATTGAAATTGATTATTGATTGAAATTAATATCAACTACCTCCATAGCGTTCACCAACCGAGTGCTCGTGCTTCCCTGTCTTACATTTTATGTTCCATTCTAACGTTTTTTGTATATTAATGAATATTAAACAGTATTTTGTGAATATTTCAGTTAAATATTTTAGTCCTGATCTTTCCGATGCAACAATATTCCTCATGCATTATGGAACCCGAATCAAAAGGCCTTTTCCTAAGTGACCTATGTAAACACAGGTGGATAATTAAATAGTGGTATCTATACGACCTTGAGAACGCCGAACACTGCAAATGCAGAGATAAATAATTATATAGGTAATTTCCCGATTAGTTATCCATCAGTGCGTATCGACAGGTGTATCTTTTACGTAGAAAAGATTTGACTTATTCTGTATACTTCTACATTTCATGTAGAAAAGAGAGCTCGGGGATGGGCGAGTAGGGAGCGAAGCCCCCTAGTCATTTATTAGTATCATTGTTATTATTGGCCGTATGGTGCAAGGAAGGATGAGGCTTTTGTTGCACCAGCCAAAAAGAGTTACCCTGAGTGAGAGAAAGAGAGATCAAAAGTCAGAAGTACAAGGGATTCGCTAAGAACGAGAAGAATGATGATATCCAGCTTAGGACCCTGGATGTGCCGAGCCCATACCAGATGTGAGCCCCTGGGGTTTCTATATAATTATTTATATAGATACACCGATGAGCCAAAACATTATGGCCAGCGCGTCGTTATGCAAATCGAAGCAACTGCAGGTGAACTACGGCACGTGCGCCGGTCGGGACACGGTATAAAAACACCTGATACTGAGCTCCATTAATCAGTGTCACCCTTGTTCTTCAGATGGAAAAGGCGGCCGATTTAAACGATTTTAACAAAGGCCAAATTGTAATGCCTAGATGACTGGGTCAGAGAATATCTGAAAAAAAAAAAACTATTATTTTTAGGCCACCCGAATAATTAAATTCATCTGCCGTGCTGTGTGTCTTATGTCCGTTAATTGCCTGTGTTTTCAAGTCGATTTGTCTGATTTGTCTAATAGCTGGACGAAAAACCCTGTTTCTGGGCGGGGAAAACCTTGCTATCTACGCCTGATACCGACTAACTCAGCGACAGAGTGAAAAAAACCCATTAAAGTTCCTCGCGTCATCGACGGGATTCGAACCCGGGCCTTTTCCACCCGGTAATGCTACCACTGTGCTCTCTTCCCACTTACCTGGTCCGGCTCCCAGTGCCAGTGACGGTAACTAGCAGTCTGTGGTGTTCCACAGACACTAGGCTAAGCGGCCAGATGAACAACATAACCCGCACTAAGCAAACATGAACATACACTAATATATGCTATCTGGCCTTGACAGTACTGTCTAACTTCACAAGAGATTCAAATGCGGAGTTGTGCGAAAGCACCGGTGCCGCCTGTCAAAAAAAACACTATGTGCTACGAGTGTACTCCATGGCGCCTCCGTAGCCATATGGGCAGGAGCAGCAGTGCATAGCACACACACACTTCTTGATTAGATCAGGGTTCCAGCCCGTGACCACCGCATATCCCCGGAGCAATATGGCCTTAGTTGCTAATGCTCCTAAAAAAAAAAAAAAAAATCCAAATAACAACAGTGTACTCCATCTGGGTGATCACCCACCTTGCATCCTGCGGTGATATGTTGTATCGTTTCTGAAGTCAAGTGGTATCATCGACATGTGCCATCCGACCCTCTGGGCTCCTTGGCGATGTATTTTCTATAGTCATTGGTGTTCATAACCTGGTCTTGGACAGCGAGCATAAATCATTCAGTCTTAGGGAAGAGACTGAAAGATTCATGTCTGCACGGCTAACAGTGGTATCGTCACCGTCCTCCCCGCACCGGAATGGAAAAGGCCCGAGTTCGAATCCCGTCAATGACGCGAGGAACTTTAATAGCCTTTTTTCACTCCGTGGCTGAATTAGTTGGTCTCAGGCGTAAATAGTAAGGATTTTTTTTCTTGGGGTTTTCGTCCAGCAAAACAGGAAAATCAACCAGAGAACACGTGCAATTTACAGAAACAAAACACATGGGTAGATGTAATCAATTGCGGGTTGCCCGAATATAATAATTTGAAATAATTTTATTTGAATTTGATTCATATCACCACCCGAAGTCAGCCGTGGGGAGACTTACGACAGCTTGGAAATTAGGAGGAAGGGGCCTGGTAGAACTCATCAACCACAGAAGAAAGCGATAATGAACGATTTCTTCCAGAAAAACAGTTTCACTCTACCAAGTCATAAGGAAGATAGCCATGCGGCATACCCCACTCAACCTAAGCAACGATTCCCCTCCCACCCAAAAGGAACAAGTAGAGCTAAAAAGACGAACAAAGAAGACGCTCCATGGCAGACACTACAATGAGACCACATAAATAAAATGGCTTCCATTGCATAGGTCACGAGCGATTTTCTGGTAACATTTTCTACTTTAAATTTTAAATTTTGTACATCTAAACTAAATGGCAGTTTATGTTAAGCCCTGCCATTCAGTTTTGATGAAAAAAATTTAAATTAGCAAATGGTATGATAAATAAATAATTTTGCAAAAACGTTTTCCGAACTTGCACTAAACTGTCCGGCTAAATAAAAATACTTTGTGCTTTTATGAACCTTGGTTATGTTGTGGCTTCTTGATAACATAATGTTAATCATGGTTTATGATTATTTATTTATATATTTCTTCCTTCTATCTCTTGTATTCTATTAGCTGTTTTTCATTTAACCTAATACCATTACATTAATTTTTAATTAATACAAAGCCGACCGGGCTAGCCAGGTGGGTAAAGTGCCTGCCTAGTAACCCAAAGGTGCAAAGTGCAAATTGTGTTAAGTGTCTAACGGCACCAGGGGTTCCCCCCATCTCCGCATTGACTTCATTGTGAGTGTACCAGTTCACTAGGAAGGCCAGATATTTAAAAGTGTGTGGATCGAAGTTTTGTACCCTCACTGTCCACAGGTGGGGGGGAGCAAACAAATGTTAGAATGCACCTAAAGCAGTGGAATTAGTTCCCTATAGCGTTTTTGGGTTTTCTGAAGACGATGGTGATGCCAAAAACACAATAAAATTCACTGGACAAGAATTTGTTCCTCACCATGAAGAGTTTATGACGGGGTGGAGTTCACTAAAAACATATTTCTCGGCTGTTTAAGACACTTAAAAAGCACAAATTTTTGGAGCTCGCATTCAGCCAGATAAAAACACTGTTGGGGCACCCTCCCCAGTCAAGTGCACACTACTAACGTGGCCTCCGCGTCATAATCGGTGCCTCTCTATGGCCCTGCTACCAGTCACATGGTGACCATTGTAGTCTGGCAAACAAAGGATACAAATAAAAACGCTGGTAATTTGCTAAATTCCAAAAAGTCTGCAAAATGGTCTCACCTAGGGAATCCTCAGATGAATATCTTTCGACAGAAACACTTTTCTTGGCAAACTAAACACTTAAAACTCATATTTTAACACAAAAATCAGGAACTCTTAAAAAAGTGTCTACTCGTAACGGCAGCCACGTTGTAATTCTCCAACATAAAAGTAAATTGCAAAGTGTGTTTAGGGTTAAACGGCACCAGGGCCAAAGGTCGCGGGTTCGAATCCTGCCTCGGGCTTGGATCAGAGTAAAATGCAAAAACTTATGGCCACAGAAGCTGATGCGCCAACAACTAACAAAAAAAAAAAAAAAAAATTAATACAAAAACCATTTATTTATTAATTAAAAATTGTTAAAAGTGTAATTTATATTTTTATATATCATTGTACTATCCCCTCTTAGAGGCTTAGAAGAGAACAGGCATTCTGTATTTAATCAGACACTCAGTCAAAAACACTGATGCATCCAACTTCTTTCATTTCAGAAGATTTAGGAGAAGTCTGGCTGGCCTGCCTCCTAGAAATCCACTCATGTACACCTTCTCGATGGTAAGCCCTGTTACTTCACTTAGGTGGCAACGAACGTGTAGAGTGGTGCTCTTCGAGATGCATGAACAGCGTGAAGAGAAAAAGACGAAGCACTCCAGCACTTGGCAGCACGACGAAACAAACGGCCCTTAGTCTCCAGCGGCTTTCACTCCCACTCCTACGGCAGCAAGAGGATGCTAAGAATCGCTGGGTACGACCAGGCTGCTAGTCACGGAAACTGAACTTGGCCAGTTACAACGTAAGATCGCTCATCGGTGAAGATAGCATATGAGAGCTGGAAAAGGAATTAGAAAATGTCAATTGGAATGTCATCGGTTTGGCTGAAACAAGAAGAAGAAATGAATCACTTATAAATTTATCAAGTGGTAATCTGCTGTACCATATGAGAGCTGGAAAAGGAATTAGAAAATGTCAATTGGAATGTCATCGGTTTGGCTGAAACAAGAAGAAGAAATGAATCACTTATAAATTTATCAAGTGGTAATCTGCTGTACCACCTTAAGTGTAGTACCACACAGTTGGTACGTTTCTCTGGGGTTACTTCTACCCATATGCAGTACTTTGCATTTGTCAAGGTTAAACTTCAGTTGCCACTTCTTAGCCCATCTGCCCAAATTTTCTAGATCCTGTTGCAGTAGCACACTGCCATTACTCTCATTAACAACCCTGCCATCCTTTGTATCATCTGCAATCTACGACACTAAGCCTGATATACCTTCATCAATATCATTGATAAATATACAAAACAACAGTGGACACAACACCGAACCCTGTGGGACTCCACTAATAACATTAATCCACGAAAAGCAGCACCCATTGATTACCACCCCCCTCTGTCTTCTCCCACTCAACCTTCGTTTTATCCATTGTAGCAACTTACCCTTAATACCATTCTGCTACAATTTGTACAATAGTCTTTCATGCGCAACAGTGTCAAAAGCTTTCCTGAAATCCAAATATATGATATCAATTTTATTTTTTGCATCCAGTTCCTTTGTAACCACATCATAATATCCTATCAAATTTGTCAGACAAGACTTTCACTTAACAAACCCATGCTGTGTCTGAATTATTGCTGCAGTCTTGTCTAGATGATCCTGCAATGTATTGTTAATCAGTGACTCCATTATTTTACCCGGAACAGAAGTTAAACTAATTGGTCTGTAATTACTTGTGTCACCCTTCGAGCGCCCTTTGTGAATTGGGGATATACTTGCACATCTCCAATCCGTGGGGACCTCTCCTGAGTCCAAGAATGCTCTCATAATTATGGCTAAGGGTTTGCTTAGTTGCTTTGCCGCCTCCTTTAATATAACTGGATAGATCCCATCCACCCCCAGGTGCCTTTCTTATGTTTAACTTCAACAATTTCTCCTCCACTTTGCTCTCAGTTATTACAAAATCATTAAGCACCCTGCTACAATTTGATAACCTTCTGCCATTTTCAAACCTTAATAACTCCGCATGTGTGAATGTAGATGAAAAATACTGATTCAGTTTGTTTGCTATCTGGGCAGGATCATCAACAGTCGAACCATCGATATCAAGTGGACCAATCAGATTCATCCCCTTCCTTTTAGTGTTTATATAAATAAAGAAATCCTTGCTGTTTTTCTTAGCATCCTTCGCCAAAGATTTCTCGTAATCTGCCTTCTCCTGCTAACCTCCTTTGTGACCTGATTACAGACTAGCTTATATCTGCCATAGGTTTCTGAGTCGCTTGATAATTTATATGCATCCCATGCATTTTTCTTCTTTGTCACGAGTCTCTTTAGTTCATTTGATAACCATTTAGGCCTAAACTTTGAACAATATTTCTTAATGGGTATGAAACTTTTAGTACCTTCCACGATTAATTCCTTGAATGCTTCCCACTTAGAATTTATTGTTGGTAACATCGTCAGTTGATCTCACTGTACAAAATTTAAAAATTGTCTGAGACCACTGTACTCACCTTTACATAAGCAAAAACCCTTTCCTTTACCCCTGATGGTAATTATATCTTTAAATTAAATCCCACATCAGTACACTGTGATCACTGCCACCTAGTGGTTCCTTTATCTGCAAATTCTTAATACACGAATGATCACTGCTGATAACCAGATCAAGAGTATTACCCTCTCTGTTTGCCTCTCGAACATGCTGCTGCAGAAAACAATCATCCAATAAATCTACAAAAGTCTTACTAGTGTGTGAATGACCAACCCACAAGTTCCAGTCAAAATGTGGGAAGTTAAAATCCCCCATTATAACACATTCTGATTTACTAGCCCACTCTATTTATTAGTGATTAATGATTCCTGTTATTTTCTGGCATAATTTTAGAAATCGCATAATTTATAATCGTAATACGTTATAAATTTTTTTTTTTGTGTTTTAGGATAGATTAATTTTATTTACCGTTCTGCTGTTGTAATTCTCAGTATTTAAAAATCACTTTTATGATTTTTTTAAAAATTTCCTTATATAGGAATGGTGTCAATTTCTACCACCAGAGTGCACGCTAGTGTTTAGCGCAAGGTTTTAAAGATAAGCATGTGAAAGATGATCTTAGTTGTGAACTTGTTTCGTAGTGGTCGTAGTAGTTCATTTTTTAATTATGGCCAAACTTATAACAAAAATCTGCACATGTTTTTTGGGATGTTTAGGAATTGCACTATGCATTGCAGGGGGAATTTTATACTTTAAGTGGCCTAACATGGTGCAAAGGTTAATCGAAAAGGTTTGTTCTGTTTTTTTTTTGTGTACTGTATTTATTTATTATTTAAATTAAACAAGTTTAAGTTTATGAAGTGCGGTACATTTTTTTTAGTTAAAGTTATAATATCTAGTTAATCGCTGATTGTTTAAAAAAAAAAAAAAAAAACATTGATTTTCATCGTTAACATTTGAAAGGCCGGTGTATAGTGATATTGTTTATCATTTGGTGAAACTGAAAATTCCCAATTAGCAATACAGTTCGGGTAGTTGTAAAATCAGAAAAAAAAAAAAAAAACTTCACCCATGAACTTTACCAGAAACAAAATCAGCGTCGGACCCCTTGATAACCGATTAGAAAGTCGAAAGTAGTGAAAAAAGTAACATTGCCGAAAATATGGGAGGAGATACATCCTGTTATTCTCTCCTTCTGATGCGCGTGTGGTAATCGTGATGTTTAATGTTTCAGTTATTTTCATCAATTTATTACTTGCTTTGAAATGCGCAAAATATAAATTTATACTTATAGTTATATACACTGTACTCCATTTGCCAGGTTACGAAAGCTATACTACATATTCTATAGAACGTGCTTATTCTTTATTAAGTAGTCTGCTTTATTTCTGTTTGTTTTTTTCTTTTTTTGTTTTTTTTAATACACAGTCTCTCTCTCAAAAAAAAAAAATGTTTTTACTTAGCCCAAATGATGGGCTGTTTCTACCCACTTCATCTTTCTTTGATTGTATCGTATTGCTTAGAACTTTCTTTCTGTAGTCTTCATCAAAATTCGCCTCGACAAGCTTCGTCCTATGCAGATACCTCTTAGGTATTACATTGAATATAATTACTGTCCTCCCCACACCAATTGGAAAAGATCTGAATTCGAATTCCATCAATGACAAAGTCCTTTTATTATTTTATTATTTTTTCCTTCGGAATTCCGGTTGTTCGCCCAGCAAGCAGGCAATTCGACCACAGATCACACGCAATATACGGACACAACATACTAACGCCCCAGTTGACCATAGCTTTAAGTTGCTTTGGCGATTAACAGATAAAGTAAATAAACAAACAAACCTTCTATGTAGTAAATATGATCATTTGCGGCACTGTATTAATTTTGTCTGTACTAGCGGGTGTGTGTGTGTGTGTGTGCGTGCGGGCTTGGGTGCTTTTGTTCACTGCCCAATTTGCGTGTTGTGCATGCTGAATAAATTCTGGAGTACCTCACAGGAACAACCCCTGTTTCTTTCGTCCGAGATCGACTAACACAGCTCCGATCGAAGAGACCTTTTAGAAATTCCTGCAATCAATGCCGGAATTCGAATCCATACCTCTCCAACCGAAAGACAGGTGGTGAAACCATTATGTTGTCATGGAGGACCATGTCTTATTGTGTATGTATAAATTATTACTTCCAAGAAAATGAATATCAAAAATAATAAATTCCAGGAAAATAAAGTTTCGTATTTCCATCAGTTTCGTATGCCGCAGCGGATAATTGCAAACTAGATATAAGAAATTTTCCTTTTAGTCAAAAAGATTACTACATAACATAGAGGGATTGGAAAGTCGATGCGAATTTAATGTAAAGTTTATCTCATATAATGTTGTGTTTCAGTCCATACATTATACTTATAATAATAATAATAATAATAATAATAATAAAACTATTATTTAAAAAAAAATTTTTAGACGGCCCGAATAATTAAATTCATCTGCCTTTTTGTGCGTCCGTTTCCTCCGTTCAGCTTTGTTTTGAGCAGGCTTTTATGATATGTGAGGCAGGCCTTGATTTCTTGTGCTCTAACTGCTGGGCCTGCATCAACCCCAGGTATTTGTAGGTCTCTCCCCCGACATGGTTTCGATATCTTTACCAGTCTGCAGTGGCACTGGGACACCGCAATTCTTCAGTGTCCCAGAGTAGTTGCTTCTCGTTGTTGTTGTTACTGTTGAATTGCTTACTTGATGTCGTTGAGCACAGTGGATAGAAAGTTGAGTGCTAGACAGAACCACAGTGGGCTCAGGGTATCTCCTTGAAAGATTCCTCTTCTGATGGGAATCGGTCTGGTTGTGATGTTTTCGACTTTGATGCTAGTACCCCATTTCACCATGGTTGCTTCTAGAAAGTTTGTCACTGTCGGATGGACTTTGTAGATCTTCAGCTTCTCTATTAGCCAGCTATGAGGCATGGAGGCGAAGGCCTAGAGGTAATCGATATAGGCTGTGTACAGGTTCGGCGCTTCTTGTAGGCTTGCTCTATAACTCTGGCATCAATGGTTAATTGCTCCTTGCCGGCTTGGCTCATCCAAATTTTTTCTCATCTGCTTCTTGGGCCATGATGTTCTGGATCTCAAAGTGGTCTAATGTCTTCATGATTATACAGCTGGTCATGATACATCGTTGGGAGACAGGTGATTGGTCTGTATTTCGCTGGGTTCTTGTATCTTGGTCTTTAGTGTTCAGATACGTGATTCTTTGAATAACAAACTCTGGCCAAATTTTGCCCAAACTTGGTGCTCTGCTAGGTGTGTGTGTGTGTGTGTGTGTGTGTGTGTGTGTGTGTGTGTGTGTGTGTGTGTGTGTGTGTGTGTGTGTGTGTGTGTGTGTGTGTGTGTGTGTGTGTGTGTGTGTGTGTGTGTGCGCGCGTGCGCGTTCGTGCGTGCAAGTAAGCTTCTTGAACCAGTAGTTGTAGACATTATCTATTCCTGAGGTTCGCTCGTTGTGGGAGTGAGTTCCTGATGGACTGTTGTACTGCTTACTCCCGAATCTCCCATCTCTGGTACGCCTTTGGTTTTCTTCCGTTCTAGTTCTATCCAGGGGGCTCGGCTGGTCTTACTTCGCTGCTCCCAGAACTCCTCGATTGTTTTCTAGTAGGGTGTTCCTTTTGCGCCTCTCCCATCTTCTCCGAGACTCCTGTAGAAGGCTTTTTGATTTTCACTGAAGATTCGGTTATTTTCCTGTGGGAACTTTCTTTGTATCGGCGTAGCTTTTTAGACATACTGAAGCAGAACTTCCTCGTAGTTGCGAGGAAGTTCTGCTTCAGTGTGTCTAAGTATTCTCCTATTCTCTGATTTTAGGTCTCGTGCTTGCTGTTGACGCCGTCTTTCTTGGGATGTTCTTCACTTTTCCAATCAATTTCTTATTTCTATTACCCCGTTGGTACTGTGTCAATTGGCCTATGTTGACTTTTAATTCTTCTATTTTCTACTGAAGTCTTCTTTCCCAAGCTGGCGGTTCCTTCTTTTTCCGGCTCTTCTGCTGCTGGTCTCGCGTTTCTTTTCCATTAATCCTAGTGGCTGCTATGGCAGCACAGTATAGTTGTGTGGATGGGCTCCAGTGTTGTTGTTGTGGAGGTAACGCGGTATTATTTGCTGATTGAGGTGGTCTGTGACTCGCCACAGGAATCTATTCGGTCTCTGCTTCGGTATCACGTGGGTCTTTCTGGGGTCCATTCCTTCGAATTTTGTTAGGACCATCTTCCACTCATCTTCTATTCTAGATATCATGACTGGAAGTGCTCTCTGTGCAACTGCGCTAGTGACTACCGAGGAAGGAAGAAAATGCCAACGCATTAAGTGGAGCGTCGAAATGAATACGTTCATCATGCGCGCATACTACGAAATAACCAAGCTAGAGACTGATATGGCAATGTACAGATTGAGACTACATTGAGACTACCAAGTGGTTGAAATGATTCCCGGATATTCAAATAACCGAACAGCGAATAGCGGATCAGAGAAGGACCATCGTCACGAAGAACCTGATAGCTCCTGCAATCTTGGAAAAAATCAAGCAGAACGTGAGCAATCAACTACAAAGAACATGGACAACACAGAACGAAAGGAGGAAGATCAAGAAGAAATACAAAACTGAGCAGCTGGAAGTGGAAACAGACGAGGTCATGATATCCAGAATAGAAGATGAGTGGAAGATGGTCCTAACAAAATTCGAGGAATGGACCCCAGAAAGACCCACGTGATACCGAAGCATATAGTGTGCATAGTATATGCTTCGGTATCAGGTGAGTATCAGATGAGAAAAAATTGGATGAGCAAAGCAGGCAAGGAGCAATTAACCATTGATGCCAGAGTTATAGAGCAAGCCTACAAGAAGCGCCGAACCTGTACATTAGCCAGCTATGGGGCATGGAGGCGAAGGCCTAGAGGTAATCGATATAGGCCTTCGCCTCCATGCCTCATAGCTGGCTAATAGAGAAGCTGAAGATCTACAAAGTCCATCCGACAGTGACAAACTTTCTAGAAGCAACCATGGTGAAATGGGGTACTAGCATCAAAGTCGAAAACATCACAACCAGACCGATTCCCATCAGAAGAGGAATCTTTCAAGGAGATACCCTGAGCTCACTGTGGTTCTGTCTAGCACTCAACTTTCTATCCACTGTGCTCAACGACAGCAAGTAAGCAATTCAACAGTAACAACAACAACGAGAAGCAACTACTCTGGGACACTGAAGAATTGCGGTGTCCCAGTGCCACTGCAGACTGGTAAAGATATCGAAACCATGTCGGGGGAGAGACCTACAAATACCTGGGGTTGATGCAGGCCCAGCAGTTAGAGCACAAGAAATCAAGGCCTGCCTCACATATCATAAAAAGCCTGCTCAAAACAAAGCTGAACAGAGGAAACACAGTTCAAGCAATAAACACCTACGTAATCCCAGTGCTAATATATTCTTTCGGGATCATAGATTGAGCTAACACCGAGCTGAAAGATATGGACAATGATGACCAAGAGCTGCCAACACCACCCAAAGTCATCCGTGGAGAAACTGACAATAGCTCGGAAGGATGGGGAAAGGTGCCTGATAGAAGTCATCGAGCAACAGAAAACAACCATAGCTAACCTGAAGGATTACTTCCAGAAAAACACAGCAGCGCTCTATCAGGCCATAAGGAAGATAGACAAGGAGCATACTCAACCTAACTCCTCCCTCTCAGACGGCACAAACGAAGCTAGAAAGATGGGCAAAGAAGACACTCCATGATAGACACTACAATGACCTCCATCAAGATCACATAGATAAAATGGCTTCCAGTACATGGTTCATGAGCGGGAGGCTCTTCCCTGAGACTGAAGGATTCATGCTTGCCGTTCAAGACCAGGTAATGAACACCAAAAACAATAAGTAATTAAGTGTAGTTGTTGCGGACCCCGTAAAAGTGGCTAATGGGTTTCTCCCATTAGCTGCTTTTATACTTCTTGTGGTGAGGCTTGCGCCATAACCGGTCATGTGTGTGTGTGTAGTGTTTGTTGTGTTTAAATTTTGTGCTCTGTTCTGCTGTCATCGTGACAGGTGCCTGGCACCTTACCAAAAGTCCCATCCTGGTATCAGAATCAGCAAACAGAGAAAGCTCCTCAAGACATTCTTTACTTCTCTGAGAAAATAGTCCAAATATCATGGATCACATTTCACACCATCAAACTATTAATAGGGAAAGATTCATCATTAACAAATGTATGTACTATGTACAATCAATATCAAGTCGTAGTTGGCGTCAATAGTACACCAAACAATACAAGTCCAAAAGGATAATCTACTGTAGTAGCATTACCAAGGAACAAAAAGTAGAATTTTCAGAGGCAGTAGACATCTAGTAGTAGTTCTAATATATAACATTGTTACCATCTAATACAAGTAATCACTGTGAGAACTCGTAGTTAAAGTCACCTTTCTGTACACCAACCCTGCGGTACAAAGAGTCATAAAAATAACAGTCTACCTTGGGTTAACTGACCGAAGTTCATCTCTCCTTTTGAAGACACGTGTAGCAAATGTATTAAGTGCATTAAATGCAACCTGCGAACAAGTAAAGGTTTATTTTTACTAGTGAAATGTCTTGCAGTAAGTTGAAGTTCTTATCTATAGTCAAAAAGATATGATCCACGTTCTCTTCAGCCTCCCCCCCCCCCCGAACAGACAAAGTGCAGTAGGAGACAGTCCTAGTTTAAACAGTTTACTAATAATGCTGTCATGACCCGAGAACAGGAACGTGCCGTGCAATCCTGGAGAAAACCATAAAAATTCTTTCTTCTTGAACTCTCTAACTAAAGGTAAAAATTCTCTCGTTACACTACCAAGATCTGAAGTATTCCAACCTCTTTGCCACTTTTCAATGTAGATGGAACGCAGTCTTTTCCTTTCAGAAGCCAAAGAAGCACCCAAATCAAGCTGCACATCTTCCAAGGAAATAGGACGTGCTTTCTTCAGGATAATTCATGTATCTGTATTGTATCTCATAATGTACTGGTAGTTTTCCCAACAGAATCTGTAAAGCCACAATATATGTAGCCCTACATGCTCTAGACATCATCAGGAGGGCAGCACGCTGGGCCGGTAACAACTCTTTAATCACAGCACACTTAGCTCTATAGCCCCAAGCACCAACACCATAAGTAATAATAGACAAAAAGACACAATTGTAATATAGTCTAACTTTTCTGGTTACTAATCTGGTTGATAATAGACAAAAAGACACAATTGTAATATCCTTTCTGGTTACTAATCGTAATCTTGCTAGAATTGATTTACATTTTACCTTACAGGAGGCAGAAAACTTAAGGTGTCATCAAGATAGATGCCTAAATACTTAGTTGTAGAATTATACTTAATGGACTGCCCTCGATACTTGATTAGTGGATTGCCAAGGAGCCCGAAGTGTCAGATGACCAGAATCATAGCGACCAATAGCTCTACTTTCGGTGCTAAGCAAAGTACTTGAACAACTGCTCAAACAGAGGATAGTAGACCACTACACCACAGCAAATTTAACTGCAAACAACCAATTTGGCTACAAACCTGGAAGATCTACCCTTGACGCGCTGGAACGAATCGTGGACTTGTCGGAAAGTTGTGACCAAAAATATTTCCTCCTCATGTCGATTGATTTCACGGGGACGTTCGATACCCTATGGTGGCCGAGCGTGCTTATAAGACAGAGCAGCCCAATTACCAACGAATCTACATGACTGTATGCAGAGTTACCTAAGTAACAGAAGCATCTTGGTAGATGCGCCCTACTGTAGGGTGGAGCGCTGGGTCTGTCGGGGCTGCCCCTAGGACTCAGCACTGGGCATTGTCCTATGGAACTGTGTACTTGAACAGTTTCCCTGCAAGGATTTAGGGAAAGTCAAATCACTGATTTGCTGATGATCTCTCCCTGGTACTGCCAGCTAAATCTAGGACTCAGATAGAAATTATCGCAAACGAAGCACTAACCACCTTCCGAGACTAGGCAGAACGACATCACCTGACCATCTCGTCAACCAAGACTAAATCCATACTCCTAAAAGGCTACCTAACCCCAACCAGACCGCCGAAAAATTACGTCGCCATGCTTGCCATGGTCACCCGCCGAGATTGGGGGCTGAAGAGGCTCAACTTCGCGCTCCTCTACAAGGCGGTCATCATCCCAGCAGTTACATATGCCTCCGGCGCCTGGTATCACAAGGCTTCAGAAGTGGTGAATCGCCGACGATTGGACATAATACACAGACCTGACCACGGAATTAAAATACCTAGGAATCATCCTTGACAAAAATCTTTCATTCACCCCACACCTCGTATATCTACAAAAAAAGATCAAAAACTACTCAGCCCTCATAGCAAGAGTCTCGCGAAAGGATTGGGGCTTAAGGAAAAGAACCTTGATCCTCTTTTACAAGGCTTTCTTCATTCCAGCCATCAGCTATGCAGCAGGGATCTGGTTTAAAAAAGCAACCACCGCAGTCAATAAAAGAAAGCTAGAAACGATACAGCGCAGTATCTTACTCACTGTCTCCAGAGCATGCTGCACGGTCAGCTCACATGCACTGCAGGCCTTTGTGGGGTTCCTACCCTTGGACGTGGAGATTGTCCGCTGTGGCATGCTATATCAACTATCAAGAGGAAACAGTGTAACTTGCATTGGCTTCACCACAGACCCGACCAACAACAGCAACGCAGAAAAGAAACGACTAACCAAATATCTTCAACAAACCTGGCAGTCCCGATGGGCGGACTCAACTAAAGGTGAGATAACCCGGAAGTTCATCCCAGACATTACCCAAGTGTATCCCGAACAGCCAAACTGGTTCTCACCGGGGCTCTACACCACCTTTCTTCTAACAGGGCATGGCTCTTTTAATGCCAAGCTGTCAACTTTCGGCATCAGGGATTCCCCATTATGCCACTGCGGAGAAAACCAAACATGGTCACACCTAATGCACGATTTTACCCTCTTTGAGGACATCAGATGTCATTTCATCACAAAGATACGCTTTAATCCGAAGGAACGGGAGCACCTTATATTACATGAGGAGCACTACAAGGCCCTCTCGTGCTTTGCACATGAGCTGTTTACCCGGCTAAGGGCAATGACCCAACCTCCCCAGGCCTGATGCAGGACCATGACCACGACCAAACTGGATGAGACCTTGATCCCATGACCAACGCCGGCATTCAACCGATCTGTGAACAAGTCAGTAGAGACCTTGTCCCTGGATGTACCTCCTGGTGGGGCCAGTGTTGTGATGCTGTCCTGAACCTGCTGGCCTAGCCACCACTCTGCAGCCAGGCTGCAAACACTCCATATTGGCGACCTGTGCCGGCTCCCTTGTCCGGCCCTTTCTATCCCACCCCCGTTGGGGGGTGGAGACGGTCATACTGTTTCCTCCCCTCCACCCTACCCCCATTCTTCCTTCTGGCAGGGCATGGGCATGCCCTGCTGACACCGAATTGAGGCCTCCTACTCTATTGGCCTTATCCTTCCCTCTTTAACCCCCCAGTCTTCATTCTCCCCCCTCTCTATATTTATTCAAGCAAATTCCCCCACACACATAAATTCAATGAATCCAAATTAACTTACGCCCATATTTCGGTCTATCCTTATTCAAGCGACATCACCCTACGCAATCGAGAGATATCACACATATATTTATACATATATGTGTAAAAAAAAAAAAAATTTTTTTTTTTTTTTTTAAGGTCCTAGCCACTGAAATCTCAGGAAATTAGGTAGCAGGACCTGCCAGAGTGAACTAAAGACTGTCGGGTACCTGGTCTGCCTCCACCGGGCGTAAGTGGGACAACGTTGGACCTCAGAAGAGGTCCAGCGGCTAAATGGCCAGAGGAACAACGGTACAAAACACCACACTTCCATAATCCATACACTTTTAAATCTCTGGCCTTCCCAGTGAACTGGTACACCCACAATAAAAGCAACGCGGAGATGGGGGAAACCCCTGGTGCCGTTAGACACTGAAAACACTTACACTAATACATAGACCAATCCTCCTAACCATACCCGAGCATGCAATACAGTATTTACACATTCACTGCAAGTTATCACGGGAACCCTGCCGCTCGACTTGGAAGTAATCCGGACAGGAATGCAGCAGCAACTCAGGCGTGGAAAAGCCCCAACGTATCTAGACCATACCACTGATCCGATAAATAACAGACAGGCAGAGAAGAAAAGCCTGGAAACATATCTACAAACAATGTGGCAGCTACGTTTGACTGACTCATCCAAAGGCGATATAGCTCGAAAGTTTCTACGTAATCTCCAACAGGGCTACCCACAATATCCGGAATGGTTCAACCCTGGACTCTACACTACTTACCTCCTCACAGGAAACGGAGCGATCCGCAACGAACAACCTCCTTGGCATCACAGATAACCCCATGTGCACACGTGGCTCCATGGAGACATGGGACCACATAATGTATGAATGTGAACACTAAGAAAACCTATGCGGACACTTGATCACACAGATAGAATTCAACCCCAAAAACCAGGAGCATTATCTACTGGGGAATGAAGCAACTTACAAGTTATTCTCTAAATTTGTCCAGAGCCTCTACTCCAGACGGCAAACCCTCCCGCCACCAGCAAATCCTGGGAAACCAGAACCAACATAGCTCACTGCTTGCACAACTACACCAAGCCGTACTGACCTGCAGAATAACCAGCACAACAAAAACAGGAGTCCCGACTCCCTATCTCCCATCGTGACTGAACCCAAACATCCTGACTTTAACTCCTGGACAGGATATAGGACCCACGGAGAAACCACGACTACCAAAATACAAGTCCAATCTGGAGCGTAAAAATGACTCTACTCAACCCAGGATGGGATCACAGCACGGAAACGAACATGTAAACACCGCCACTACGACAGGCACACATCCCACGAACAGTGGTAGTAAAGATCTGACACTCTCAATCCACAGCTGGGGCATTGTCCAATCTACAAAGACTAACGACCAAGCAGCTGTCGTGCTGCACAGACACCAAATGGACATGATTGAACTTTCAACGCAGATGAAACTCCCTCCCAACTAATGACAGAAAATTTTTTTTTTAGGTCCTAGCCACTGAAATCTCGGAAAATTAGGTGGCAGGACCTGCCAGAGTGAACTATTGATTACTGGGGCGAAAGTGGGGCACCGTTGGGTCCAGCGGCTAAAGAACCAGAAGAACAACGGTACATGACTACACGTATACAATATCCATACACTTTTAAATCTCTGGCATTTCCAGTCAACTGGTACACCCACAATAAACAACGCGGAGATGGGGGAAACCGCTGGTGTTTCTTGACCCTAAACACACTTTACACTTTATCTCCCTGTCCAAACCACGGCTTCCCGAGGTCTGGACAGGGAGATGGGAAATTTGGAATGTTTCCAAGCCCACTTACTAATCGAGGTTTCTATAACCAATATATTTTTTTCAGGCAGATGCTCCAGAGGTTGGCAGCAAACGTGGTTCCAGAAATATAAATACTGCATTTATATATTTTAAGACAATCTTCAAATTTGTAATTTTTGCTATATCTAACATCGCTAGTCAGAACCTTTTTTTTTCCGTATTCTTTTACTAAGATCTGTTTGCGTTTTGAAGGGAATTTGGAGTTTAAAAATATTTTAAGAACCTTAAATTCCAAAACTGCGCTTACAATCTGCTGACATTGGACAACAATTGTAAGAAAATACTTCAGCCTTCTCACATGTAACTGTTCCTGAGAAGTTCATGTATTAAGTGTTAGCTGAGTCCAGTTCCAGAACATAAATCAGGAAAATTACCTATGTAATTATTATCTTACCCTCTTTGTACGCTAGCCAAAACAGTTAGGGGAATCAATGTGCAATTGAACAATCTACAAACCGTATCGATATCTATTGCAGCCGCAGTGACAGCACTTCACAGACTGATGTGCAGATGTAAATTACTGTTTTCCAACAAATGCAAGCCGAGAGCGTGCAACATCAGGCGATAGTTTCGTTAAATACTCGATCATGTCGCAGATGTATTATGGTGTGTGTGCCATTGAGTTCCTGAAATCTCAGGGCCAAATGAATGTGGGCACTCAACCAGTCAGTTCGGTGGGGAGGGATTGCTGCTGTGAGATGACATTAATCTCTGTGCAGATTCAGCCCTCCACACCAACAGGAACGGAACCCTGACTGAACACGGATACAAAGAGAGAGAGAAAAATAAACAAATTTTATGCTTATACCCCTGGACGACCACATAGAGTCAAAGGAGTATACAAGATGGAAAGAATACAAGAACAAAACCATATTTAGCAATCGCGTATAACCACAGTCAACTCAACCGCGTGTACTACTGTACCCTCACGTTTGGTTGCCCAGCTACAACTGCCTGTGACCCAACATTCATTCCTGTGCTGGTGCTGTAGGCGAAGGGCTCAACCCTATAAGGCAGAACTGGTCATCATTATGTTGGAATATCAATCCATATCGTCCGTATGGATTGATCTATTTGCTCCGCAGAGCTGAATCCCATCGAGTGCGGCTAGACCCCCCCCCACTAACTAGGAAGACGTTTCGGCATGTCCACAGTGTACAGTGACAATTAATCAGCTGAAAATAGCACTTACGCAACAGTAGCGACTGTTCTTCAACAACTCCTCGATACCTTGATTTTATCGATGCATCGCAAGTATGGAACAGGTCTTGCGCCGCTTGATGGAAGACTGTATACCATACTGTCCTTGCACATGTTTTCCCACGATGACAAAAACTATTCCTTCAAGCTTACAGAACTTTTATTCTGATGTGTCATTTTCCATTAGAGCCACAATCACTGTTAGCTCTGGCGTTCTTTTTGAATATTTTTGATATACTGATCGAAACTTAGCTTCTGCTACATCATGCAATACGTATTATGTCATCATATTTACACAAATGATATTTACATATTTTGCACGTGCTGTAATCTAATACTGGCCAGTGTAGGATAATATAATAATCAACTCGTTGTTCTTTCTGGAAAAATTTGCCTCTATTATTGCTATATGCTGATGATTCTTCGATTTAATTTGTATTAATTGCTGGGTGTTAAAATTTCGCCAAAAAAAGAGTGGTGGGCAGAATGAAGAGGTTCTACTTCACCCAGTGAACGAATTTCCTTTTAAAAACTATAGCAAATTACAAGTTAAAATCTTAACGTCATCCTCTTCACCCTGTCTGCTGCCGATCTCTATCCCTTAAGATGTGGAAGAGAAAGGGTTGTTGCAATTCATGCAACTCTCCCTCAAAACTGGAGAGTTTTCAGTTAATTGTTTGCAAAATTTTCCTTAGATAATCTCAGCCTTCTCACATGTAACTGTTTAAAGCAGCGCTTCTCAAAGTCTTCAGCGCGAAGCCATTTAAGACGTCACAATATGGCAAGATAACTTAACTAATCATACAAATGACTATACTCAAGTTAGCCAATATCTGAGTGTGCATGAATCTGTAACATTTAGTTACAGTTTTTATTTTACATAACAAATAATTAAAAAAAAAAAAAAAAAAAACGTGAAATGCAAGATCATTACACCAGAAGTACGTTCCTTGATGGCAAAGCCCCTTTTTGCGGCCCCTCACCTATTTCTATATTAAATCTTGCGTTTTTCTCCCTTTAAATCCTCCCTGCGTTTTTCTCCCTGTAATCTTGCTTGGAGTTGTGGTAAATAAGGTAGAAGTCTTTTAAGTGATTGTTCCATAACAAAAGATCGTAAAAATTCAAACACATCACTTCTTTCCCCTAATACGGGTAAACAATTTTGTAGCTATAAACTCTTTTATCCCACATGTAAGCAAGCAACGCTACTTTTGCTTGATTTTCGACCTTGACAAAGCCTACATTCAGTACTATCGGAGAGGTCATTTCCTCCAGCATAGCTTCTGCTTTATTTTCAGCACATGAGCAGCCAAGCTTGCGCATTTTTCTTGTTTTTTTTTTTTTTTTGTTCTCTATGTTTATAAAATCGTACGAGGCTGTGTCATGAAAAAGGTGGGGGAGGGGGGAGATTTCAAGCGGACCACTTGAAAGAGTTGATGAAAAATTGAATAGCCCAGAAATACAGCTCGAAGATGTGCAAGGCTAAATCACTAATAAATGTTTTCCTTTATTGTTGTTTGATGCTATATAGTGTAAGGATAATAACTTGTTTTATTCGAATCTGATTTTATGGGTTGAAGAAAGAAAATGAAATTTAGCGTTTCCTTGGATTTCAGATTTCATTTTCTAATTTACTAGACTCGGATCAACTCGGAATATACTGAATAATAAAATATTTTTATTAAAAGGATTTTAAAAATTCTTAATTTAAACTAATGAAAGAAAATACACGAAGTTAAGAAATAAAAAAAACGTCCAAAAATTCACATGGGTTTAAAACATTATTTTAAAATTTTTTAAACCAATGTTTAAATGATTTTTAATGAAAACAAATTTAATTTATACTAGGGGGCTTTTCTCGCCCACCCCGCGCACGCTTTTCTAGGTAAAATATAGAGGTATTGGAGTAAGTCAAATCTGTTTTACGTAAAAGGCACCTGTCGAAACGCACTGATCGATATCTAATCAGGATATTACCTATGTAATTATTTACCTGTGCATTTGTAGTGCGCGGCTGTGGGGGGTGGAATAAATGTCCTTAATAAATATACATATCTTTACTCTTCTTTAAATTTTATTTTGTATATTGGTAATAATAATTCTTTATTAAATATTTCTTATTTGTTCTGTTGTTCCCTTATAACTATATAGACCTCTATTCCTTACACCTCCACGTACACATCTGACTTTGCTTCACAGGAGAATTCCAGATTCGAGGGAACTTCTCAATTGTGTATAATTCCCTTCGGAAAGGCTGAGTGTTCAGGAATAACAAACTCACAAATTAATAAACAACAAAGTTTATTTACATATATATATATATATACAATATAATATACAATTGAATAAAAAAACATGTAATATGCATACAAAGTTAAATCAACGATACCTTGCATAAATTATTCTTATTCCTGTTTCCCTTCACTAGCTAATCTAAGTTGACCATTATATGAAAACACTGATTCATTCTTCTTGCCCTAACTAACTCCTAAGACTTATACACCTTCACCATACCTATTTCACTTACTTCTGGATACAATTGTGTTCCTTATATTAACAATCAATATGCTACTTTCATCGTTATACTCTGTGCTCTCACCATTCTGTTACAATACACTGAAGACCAATCTTAACTTTCCTAAAGTCTCTATTTGTTATTAGTCTTCCAGATGAACCAACAATTCTTCATTAATACAAACACTATATTCAATTATCTATCCTTAAAACATAATCAAAACTTCTCATATAATCCTTATTACCCTTCTAACATATTATAATCATTTGAACAACAATTTAATCTATTACTCATCCTTCGTTTCTCTTGCAATTTACAATAACCGTTTTTAATTAATTAAACTCTGTTAGTATATATATAATTTAATTTCAGAGATAATTTATCTATCATTTTACTTCTAGTGCTACCCCCTTTTTTTTTTTTTTATTAATCATTATACTGTTTCGCTAACAGTCCTTGTTAACTTACAGTACTTATTAATATCTCACCTACTTCTATCTTTTTTCTTTCCTTTCCGGGGAGGTTCCAACCTTCCATTTTAGGCTCTCAGGGTACCTTCTGGGGATCTCCTTCATCAGCTACACCTGAATTTGCTACAGATAATTTTTAGGAACTCTTGGCTGCATGGGACTGGCGTTCTTTCTCCACCTTATTCGGGCTACTTCTATCTTTTCCATTCGCTGCTTCCTTCCTTCTCATCGAGCTACTAATTCCGCATTTTCTCTCCTTCTCTCGAGCTACTGATTCTGCGGATTTCGCTCCCTTTTCTCTCCACCTTATTAAACCTATCACAAGGAAAAACTCATAGGGCATCTCACACTAACTCCTTCTCCACTCCACTTTATTAAAACTTATCACAAGGAAAAACTCATAGGGCATCTCACACTAACTCCTTCTCCACTCCACTTTATTAAAACTTATCACAAGGAAAAACTCATAGGGTGCTACCCTCGTTTTTGCGCTCCACCTATTAAGAACTCTTTCAAGAAGAAAACTTCCCAGGGCGCTACCCTTCTCTTTTCCCACCACGACCAAACACTCCACTGTTAACTGACACATATTTCCTACCACAACAGAACCCTCAACTGTCCATGTTATCAACTCATTTTTACTTATATCGACGAAAATCTCGACTGCTGTGTCCGCAGACTATTTCATTTTCCCTAGTACCAACAAAAAACTCAACTTAGAATCCCACTAACCCATTTTCATAAACACCCACAAGATCTCAACTGTGGGTTCTGCCTCTACTCACATTTTATGACACGACAAAAAACTCAACTGTCTGTCCTAACTCATTTTCCCAAACGCCGACGAGAATCTAAACTTTGTCTTCCCCTAACTCATTTTCATAAACACCCACATGAATCTCAACTTTGGGTTCTGACTCCCTCTCTCCCTGTTCACTCGCTTTTTTTAACTGAACTACGTACCGCCCCTTTGTGTAAGGTCGCCCTTGTTCTGAGTCTTAACCAATCTTTCTCATTTTATCAACTTCCACTCTCTTCTTATTTGCCCGTTTTATTTTCTCAAGCTGATTCCTTATTGCTCGATCTAACTTCTTATTTTAAGAAGTTTGTAAAATTTCTCAAGCTGTCTGTACCTTTGATGTCAGCCGCTTATAGTTATACTTTAGCAGACTAATTTCCCACGATCTATAAAACTTGCCATCACTGTCAGTCTTAAATCTAATTCCCAGCATTTCCGTATTTACTACCTGTCTCTTCTCCAGATGTCACCGATTAAAGAAATGTCCCGACAGTACATGGTCCACCGCGCCATTGTTTTCCAGAGTTAACACCTTCTATTAATAGCAGTAGCTACTCGTTTATATTGTTTGGTTTGTCTGTGTGAGCTGGGAGTCGTAGTGTACCTAGGTTGCTAATAGCCATTCAGCCTACCGCTCCCCTTGTATAGACGTTGTCTAATTTAATCCCTTGCAAGTGATCTTAGTAATATTCTTGACTTGTAGGGTTTCGCTCCCCCATATTGCTATATTATAAGTTTTACTTTAAATTAATCTCACTTTTCTATAAAATAATATATTTGTAAGATTTTACATCTTACACGGCATTCTCAAGGTCGAATGAATATCACTATGTAAGTATTTACCTGTGTTTACATAGGCCACTTAAAGGAAGACTTGCAACTAGGTGGAAGGATGGGATCAGTGAACTTTTGGGCGCGACATTTTGCGATGCCACACGTATAGCACATGATCGATGCAGTTGAAGGAATTTGTTGGTGGCCACAACAGCTCCTCAGAGAACTGTGACTGGAAGAAGAAGAAGAACGTAGGTCACTTAGAAAAAGGCCTTTTGCATCGGGTTCCAAAATGCATGAGAAATATTGTTGCATCCGAAAGAGCAGAACTAAAATATTTAATTGAAATATTTACAAACTATACACATATTTAAAATATTTACATATATGTATATAAATTTTACTAAACAATTTTACAAAACTTTTTACTAAGCTATTTGTAAATAGTTTAGTAAAAAGTACTAAACTATTTACAAATACAATATTCATTAATATAAAAAAAAAACGTTACAAGGGAACATAAACGGTGAAGCACGTGCTCGAGGTTGGTGAAAGTTATGGAGGCAGTTGTCAATAATTATTGCAGTTGTAGTGACGTAATTGGTTCGCCCTCTTCTCCCATTGGTTCGAATAAATATCACTAGGATGAAAACAAAACTTTTTTAATATATAGAGAAATATTTTTGTTTTCATACTTATGCGATTTTAAAAAAAAAGAAAGATTGATTAACGCTTTGGTGGCAGCTGTGAACATTAAAGGTGACTGCAGTGGTCTCAGGCAGTTTTTAAATTCTGTACAGTGGGACCAACTGATGATGTTACCAACAGCAAATTCTAAGTGGAAAGCATTCAAGGAATTAATCGTGGAAGCCACTAGATGTTTCGTACCTATTAAGAATATTGTTCAAGATTTAGGCCTAAATGCTGTCAAATGAACTAATGAGACTCGTGGGAGAGAAGAAAAATGCATGGGATGCATATAAATTATCAGGCGACACAGAGGCTTATGGCAGATATAAGCTAGTCTGTAATCAGATCACAAAGGAGGTTAGGCAGGCGAAGGCAGATTACGAAAAATATTTGGCAGAGGATACTAAGAAAAACAGCAAGGATTTCTTTACTTATATAAACTCTGAAAGGAAGGGGATAATCAAATTGCTCCACTTGACATCGGTGGTTCGACTGTTGATAATACTGCTCAGATAGCAAACAAACTGAATGAGTATTTTGCATCTACATTCACACATGAGGAGTTATTAAGGAAGGAAAATGCCAGAAGGTTATCAAATGGTAGCAGGGTCATTAATGATTTTGTAATAACTGAAAGCAAAGTGGAGGAGAAATTGTTGAAGTTAAGCATAAGAAAGGCACCTGGGGTGGATGGGATCTATCCAGCTATATTAAAAGAGGCGGCAAAGGAACTAAACAAACCCTTTGCCATAATTATGAGAACATCTTTGGACTCAGGGGAGGTTCCCACGGACTGGAGATGTGCAAATGTATCCTCAATTCACAAAGAGGGATTGAAGGGCGACACGAGTAATTACAGACCAGTTAGTTAAACTTCTGTTCCGGGTAAAATAATGGAGTCACTGGTTAATGATGCATTGCAGGATCATCTAGACAAGACTGCAGCAATAATTCAGACACTGCATGGGTTTGTTAAGGGAAAGTCTTGTCTGACAAATTTGATAGGATATAATGATGTAGTTACAAAGGAACTGGATGCAAAAAATAATTTTGATATCATATACTTCGATTTCAGGAATGCTTTTGACACTGTTGCGCGTGGTTGAAGAGAGTCATCTCACCGGTTGATGAGATGACTCTCATCAACCGGTGCAATACCACCACTTTGCTTATTGGAGGCTTGAAGTGGCGAAACCCATGTTTAGTCTCTAGAGCAAAGTTTCCGGCATCCTCCCACCCCCATACTTCTCCTTCAACCCATGCACGGTACTAAGTACCGTGCATGGTTTTGATATCTTTCGTGTTTGGGGTTTTCTAGTTTGTACAGTTAAACTGTACAAATTGGAGCAGAATGGTATTAAGGGTAAGTTGCTACAATGGATAAAAGGGTGGTTGAGTGGAAGAAGACAAAGGGTGGTAATCAATGGACGCTGCTCTTCGTGACTAATGTTATTAGCGGAGTTCCACAGGGTTCGGTGTTTGGCCCAGTATTGTTTGTATATTTATCAATGATATTGATGAAGGTATATCAGGCTTAGTGTCCAAGTTTGCAGATGATACAAAGGTGGCCGGGTTGTTAATGACAGTGTGCTACTGCAACAGGATCTAGAAAATTTGGGCAGATGGGCTGAGAAGTGGCAACTGAAGTTTAATATTGACAAATGCAAAGTACTGCATATGGGTAGAAGTAACCCCAGAGGAACGCAACAACTGTGTGGTACTACACTTCGGGTGGTAGAAAATGAAAAATACATGGAAGTAATTGTGCAGTCAGATATGAAGTTTCTTGAGCAATGCAGATTGGCTGCAAGAGCAGGTCATGGGGTTTTGTCAATGATATACAGGAATTTTGCTAGCAGGGAAAAGGAGGTGATTATCCCATTGTATAAGGCAATGGTCAGGCCACGCCTTGAGTACTGTGTTCAGGTCTGGAGTCCTCATTTTAGGAAGGATGTAGATTTGCTTGAGCGTGTACAGAGAACGGCAACAAGATTGGTGAGAGGAATGAAGGGATCCTGGCCTAAGTTCTGCAAATTGCAGCAGCTGGAGAATAGGCACCTGCGAGGTGATGTGATTGAGGTGTATAAGCCTTTGAATGGGTTGAGCACGCTGAATTCTGATGGAATTCTTCCACTTGCTCAGATTACGAACCTAAGTGGGCATAAATTCAAATTGAGGAAAGATAGTTGTAGAATAGATGTGCGGAAATTTGCCTTTAGCCAGCGGGGGGTTAATTGCTGGAAACAAACTTCCATCTGTCGTTGTGGAAGTTGATTGCTGAAATAAATTTAAGGAGGAACTGAAGAAACATTTAGAGGGAATGGTTGTGTGAATTATTATTATTATTATTATTTTTTTTTTTTTTTTGGCTAATACGCTTGCTTTCTTGCATCACATGCCTCTATTACAATTTAAATCCTTGGGGCAACAAAAATACAAGAATAGATTAGAATGTTCAACTACTTTCATCCACACTTTTAAATCTCTGGCCTCAACAGTGTTCTGTTTCATATAAATAATAAATAAAATTTCTGTTTATACTTCGGCACGACAACCAAGCCAGTAGAGTTTACAATAAATCGTCAATACAAATATTTATCGTATTTAGTAGTCACGAGCTTGAACCCCGGTCCACTCAAGGAACGCGTGCTGTGCACTCTCGCTCCTGACCACTGGGCTACGTCTGGATACTACGCGGAGATGGGGGCAACCCTGGTGCCGTCGACAACTAACACACTTTACACTTTACTTTCATTATCTTTGAAAGATCAAAACATTCCGAATTTTATAAATTCAAAATTGGGGTTTCGAACGTTCCTTTTTAGGGCCGCTGTCGTATACAGTATATATATATATATATAGCACCTATTGTTTTCACCATCGTCCTCGTGTAATAACTGTACTCCCGGATGGATTTTCATGGACTTTTGGCTATTTTGACTTTTTTATATTTTGGTTCATATTTTGGTTCTTTTAGGCAGATTTGTGGAGCCTACCGAAATTTTATGAATATTGGAGAAATAGATATCCTGCAATTATTACTTTATTTATTTAATTATTTTTATATTATTATTTATTATTATTATCGTTTTTCATAATAAAAATATCATATAGGCCGCCCATTATGCCGTATAGTGTAGCTGATGCACTAGATATTGCCTTACGCGGATTGGGGGAATGAATTGTCAATACTGTATTTCGATGTATAGAAAAATATTCACCGTTCGTGCATATCAAATCGTTGCTTTTTGATGAGCTCTTTTTGTTATCAGTTTACTAAATATATAAATCATGAATTATTATTAGTTGCCCATCAACAATCTGAGACTTGTGTTATCTTTCTATTGTTATTAAACTCCAGGATGAAATAAAGGAAGAAAATTACAAAAATGTTGATTGAATATTATGATCAGCGGTATTCATTCAGTATCACGTGTTGCTATATATTTTTTATTTTATAAAAATAATAGATCATTATTTCCTTCTGTAGCTTTATTAAAAACACAGGATAAAATAAAGTATTACAAAACATTCATTATTAGCATTATTAGTAGAGGCATAAGATGCAAGAAAGCAAGCTTCCACAGCATTAGCCAAAAAAAAAAAAAAATAATTCTTCCTGTTTCACCCATCCATTCGCCCCAAAAGTTTGTCCAGTTTTTCCTTGAATTTTTTTAACTTTTCAACTTCTACAACGACCGATGGAATTTGTTCCAGAAATCAACCAACCGCTGGCTAAAGGCAAATTTCCGCACATCTATTCTCAACTTGAATTTATGCCCCCTTATGTGTAATCTGAGTAAGAGGAAGAATCCCATCAGCATTGAGCTTGCTCAAACCATTAAAAGCCTTATACACCTCAACCAGATTACGTCTTGGGTGCCTAGTCTCCGGACACAGCAATTTGCAGAACTTAAGACTTTCTTGGTAACAGCAATCCTTTGTTCCACTTACTAATCTCGTGGCACTTCTCTGTACTCGTTCCAGTAGCTCTATATCCTTCCTAAAATGAGGCTTCCAGACCTGTATGCAGTACTCAAGGTGTGTCCTAACCATTTTGCTAGCAGGAACCATTGCCTTGTATAAGGCAATGGTCTCTACTAGCAAAATTCCTGTATATCATTGACAAAACCCCGTCAGCTGCTCTGGCAGCCTGTCTGCATTAATAAACTTCATATCTAACTGCACAATTACCCCAGGTATTTTTCATTCTCAACTGCCTTGAGTGTAGTACCACACGATTGGTACGTTGTTCTGGGGTTACAGCTACCCATATTCAGTACTTTGCAATTGTCAATGTTAAACTTCAGTTGCCACTTCTCAGCCCATCTGCCCGACGTTTCTAGATCCTGTTGCATTAGCATACTGTCATTAAGAACCCTGCCAACCTTTGTATCATCTGCAAACTTGAACATTAAGCCTGATGTACCTTCATCAATATCACTGATAAATATCGAAAACAATAATGAGCCCAACAGTGAACCGTGGGGAGGGGACTCACTAATGATTCTCTGGGATTACGTCACTTCGTTGCATGACAATACGACAGTTCGATGTACGATATATTCATTTGGTGAATGACATTTCGCGGTATGTGACAATTTGGTGGCTACGACAATTATCTGGGAGAATTCGGTGTACGGGTATAGCAAAGCAAGAGAGAAAATGCAAACTTTTAGCATTATGTGCTCTGTGCTGTAAAAAAAATGGTAAATGCCACGGACATGTTAAAGATTGGCATACAAGAGAACCTTATTGGCACTTCGCTTTCTCTTCTGTAAGTTCCATTTTTTAGGAAATACACTTGGGGTGGGGAAGAGTTGTTCCAGAGACCAAAAGTTGAGATCATTAATGGATGCCGGCTCGGTAACGCACATGTTCTGACGTTCGGTTTCCAACCCACGTTATAGTTTTTATTGAAAGAAGTTAGTAGTAGGCTAGTACCGTGGATGGATTAAGGGTATGCGGGTTAGCTTCCCTGGAGATTGCGTAGAGGTCGGAATTGGAGTCAGAGTTCCCCACATCGAAAAGCGGTCTGACCCAGTGAGGCGTTTTCACTTGGGCCCATGGTGGTTATAATCAATGGATAAAAAATATATTATTTTCTTTTCTAAATTTCTGCATTCCTTCCTTCTAAGTCGACAAAATTTCTCGTTTCCTAAACCTTTTACTTAATTTATTTTGTTAATTTCTGACCTTGTGTGATTGCTAGCTACCAACTGTCTTTCACTCAATTGTCACATACAGCGAAATATCATTCGCCAAATTGCCATATCCCCAACTCTCACTCACCAAATTGTCATACACCGAACTGTCATGCACAGAATTGTTGTATACAGCGAACAACGAAGTGTCGAGCAACAAATTGGTGGGGGACCATAATCTCTATGTTGTTATACACAGTTTGATTATTAATAATAAAGATTTTCTTCTCGTTATGTTTAACAAATCATTGACGGACTATTTTCCAGACTGAAAAGTATGTTTCAAATATAGGCAGTTATTAAATCAAATATGCGTACAGGTAAAGCGTAAAGTGTGTTATTGTCATACGGCACCAGAGGATTCCCCCATCTCCGCGTTGCTTTCATTGTGGGTGTACTAGTTCGCTGGGAAATGCCAGAAATTTAAAAGTGTGCGTGAGTTGTTCATGTGTAGTTGTGTACCGTTGTTGGTGATCACCCTCCTCTCGATTTTGATGAATTTTACAACCATTTTTGCTGTTCAGATAGCCTTGTTCTTTAATCTGTATCATTCTCACGTAGAATAATAAAGTTTTTCAATAGTTTCAGTAATTGTTCATACACTTAATCAGTATGAAAATCCAGGCCTAAATGGATGTCAGATGAATTAATGAGACTCATGACAGAGAAGAAAAAGCATAGGATGCATATAAATTATCAGAAGCCTATGGCAATGAAGGCTATGTATATACCCAGAAGGCTACGGCAATGAAGCTCATACACTTGCTTTCTTGCGTCACATACTACTACATAGAATAATAAAGTTTTTCAACAGTTTCAAAGAAATTTCAACAGACAGATTAATATAACAGTTTCTGCCCTGAATTTATAATGTGTGTGTGTGTGTGTTTTAATATACCTCTGAATTGTTTAGATGTGAAAGATTTTTTTCTCTAAAACAAGATTATAAAGCTGCGCAATCAAATTTAAATTATACAGTATTAATTACCCTTTCTAACCCCCTTTCAGTGGGAACTATTATGTACCAAACTTTCCTCGTGTGCTACTTGTATTTTTATGGAAAACCATCAAACTTTCCTCGTGTGCTTCTGGTATTTTTATGGAAAACCATCAAACTTTCCTCGTGTGTGCTTGAAATAATTTACGTAATTGCTCGAAACCGGTATCTGCGAATATTTAAACCGATTCTGCGAATATGTGAAACCGATGGCTGTCCAGTTTTTCTTGTTTTTGTTGTTTTATAAGTTCCAACTATTGTGCTTAAAGTTAATTATATTATATTATTCAATTTCACACTGTAAGAAACTGCTAAGTATTTATATACTATAATAAACTTAAACCTGAATACTATAGTTATTTAAATACTTCGTAATGTCTTCCAGACTGAAATTGAACAATATATATTCATCCTAACTTGAATAAATTGAATGGTATTGCACTAGTAAATATAACAACTTGGTTTCATTTGTTGAAAATTAAACTATAAATTTACTAAATTGCCCAACGAGAATAAATATAAAGAACAGGTAGAATATGTACGGTTTTAGTTTGGAGTAAACCATAGTTTGTGCTTAGGCTTATTTTGTCTTTTGGTACTAGAAAATTAAATACATATCTTTTTAATTTGGTTCTTTCACTCAAGCTGGCTGAAATTGTATTGTTATGTTATTATTATTTATGTTTGGAACTTATTTTAGAACCTTTAAATTTTATTGTTCATTAGGCTTATTGGAAACTTAAGTGAAAATTATAAGCGTGAAAATTTCACTTAGGCCTAGTTAAACTGTAGTGCGGTGTCTGTCTAGTTTAGCTAAATTTATTGTGGAATGTAGTTTAATGTAACCTGCCAGTTTAAAATTTTGGTTAATTTCGCTTTGATCTAATGAAATGAAATCTATGTTTTGATGGTAATTATATATTGAACATAATGTAAAACTAATGAAATATATTTAATATTATAAATATGGGGTATTTATATTTAATATTATAAATTATTATATGGGGTCAACGTTTTTATTGTTTTGGCATGCAATTTTTACGGCCGGATGCCCTTCCTGACGCCAACCCCCACCCTTTATCCGGGCTGGGAATAATAAATTCCACTACCTTTTTTTTTTTTTTTTTTTATTGGTACTCAGGTCTGGGACAACCTGAATACGGGATTTTTGCATCCATAGTCACAAATCAGCATCCACTACCTCCAGTGGATGCTGAATTGTGCGTTTAGCACAGAAAAGGACTAATGCCTGGCTCCTCGTGCCTAGGACGGGCACCAAGCAGTAGCTGCACAGGTGTTGGCTGTCCCTGGTGGCAAAGAGGCCTGACACAGACAATACTCACAACAGTACACGCATACACTATTTATCAGGCCCGTTTTACAGAGTTTCTGTATGCCATCACAGAGATACTAGGTGGAGATGGATTTATGTTTGAGAGCCACCATAGATAGGGCATACATACATACATACATGTGCTTAAAGTTCGAAGGGCTGAAGTAAAAGTCGTTTGAAATGTAGGAGGGGGTATTCTCTTCTCCGGAGTGACCATATCGCTCTTGATCTTTATGTACCTATGTTTTTCTTTTAGATTTCCCTCACGTCTCTGAAGAATTCATTGGTATGAACATTTGAAACTGACTTGTAAGTTATTCTGAAATGATAAAATATGTATTATCAAGACTGCACAAAACATAAAAAGTAAAATAAAATAAAAAAGGTTACTAAATTAAATCTTTTAATCTATTTATTTTAGGATAATAAAATTCATATGCTTAAGAGCATAGTGAATAAATGTTTATTCTAGAATAAATAAGTATTGAATAGTAAGCGTAAAGAAAAAAGGATACGAGATTTATGCACTCTGGCCGGTTTTAAGTATAATTTACTTTAAAAATCACCTTTAAAGTTGCTGAAATTCTTTGGACTTTCCTTAGTTAATCACCAATACTATACAGTACTGGTGATTACGGTAGTGATCGAAATATTAAAAGTTATCTTACATTATGCAATATAAACAAATATAAGATCAATAATTTTTCTAGAAAAAAATATCAGATTACATGGGTCGTGAGTTCATAACCTGGAATGCGAATTGACATTTTAAACTCTCGATATTAAGTGGTTGAGAAAAACCAGATTTGACTGCTTTATAAGGTAGTTGAAGGCCGAGGAATAGATTCATTCAGAAGAAACGTGGATAGTTTTGACGAAACAAATTGCTCCACAGTAAAATTGGCTTTCCATCATGCTGTCACCCCTGCATTAAGTACTTTAATACGGTACTGTTTTGAAATATGAAACTGTCTTTACGTTTCCATTGGGCCTCCTTGGTGTACTCGCTCACATTGTAAACATTCCAAGTAGAAATGTCTAATTATATTGAAAATGCGTTTACATGGTTTCTGCTTTCAGTTTAAAAAAAAAAAAAAAAAAACTCCTGTATTAACTAGTCCAGTATACAACTGAATACAGTATTGATTTTTGTGAGAAGGATCACACAGATGATAAATAAAATAGTTAACTTTCCTCCACGTAAGAAGTTTAACACATGTTTAGAAGCTTATTTGCGATCTGTTTTTATGTAAACAAATTAAGTTTATAAGCATAGTTTATTTTAAAAATCTACTTTAAAATTGCTATATTTACAAGATTTTGATATTTCAATTTGAAAATTATTAAAATATTTACAGAACTAGATTTTACTGATATAATAATAATAATAATAATAGCAATAATAATAATATTATTATTATTATTTCTCCTTGATTATAAACAAATCTTTATTTGTCCTACCATACTAAATAAAATGTTACATTGGTGAGTGACAGATTTCATTCACGGTAGTAATTGCAGGGGATTGGGGGGTTTTCACCCGTAAGGTAGTTGTTATGTTCAGCTATTGCAGGTGTTCAGGATTGCAACTTTGTGAAGTTGCAATTCTGAACACCTGCACTGGCTTGTAGTTGTTCTCTGGGGCGGAAGAAGGGGAATATTGCTGCTAGGCTCGTGTGTAGAGTACTTGGCACCATGCCAGTGACTGACACGGTGATAGGGATGGTCGTTACTTGTTCAATATGCACGTGTCTACTTCCTGATAATTTCCTCATAAGTTTTCTGGGAGTCAATCAGATCAGACAGGTAGCCTTTTCCTTCTTATCAACTAGGGTTATGTCCAGTCTGTTGTGAGGGATCGTCGTGTCCGTTATTATGGCGCGGTCCTAGTACACCTTGTGGGTTGGAGTCTCTAGTACAGCCTGGGGTTCGTACTTGTAATACGGTACCCTTTCTTTGATCAACTGGTATTTCTTCGCTAGCTTCTGATGTGTTATCCTGGCGATCGGTCGTGTCCATGAGTGTAGTGTACTCGGTCCTCCGTAATCATCCTGCGGTGATGTGTTGGATCGTTTCTGAGGCCAGATGGCATCATCGACATGCGTCATCGGTCACTCCAGGTTCCTCGACTACGTATTTTCTGATGTTTC
Organism: Mastigoproctus giganteus; assembly: GCF_048544385.1. Lineage (NCBI taxonomy): Eukaryota > Metazoa > Arthropoda > Arachnida > Uropygi > Thelyphonidae > Mastigoproctus > Mastigoproctus giganteus. The sequence continues at coordinate 168,865,146 of NC_143582.1, read as the reverse complement.
TGGTGTTGATTACCTGGTCTTTGATGGCAAGCATGAATCCCTCAATCTCGGGGAAGAGCGTCCCACTCATGAGCCATACATTGGGAGCATTTTATGTATGTGGTCTTGAAGGAGATCATTGTAGTATCTGCCATGAAGTGTCTTCTTTGCCCATCTTTCTATCTTCGTTTCGGCCACTTGCCTATCTTTCTTACGGCCTGGTAGAGTGGCGCTGTGTTTTTCTGGAAGTAATCCTTCAGGTTCTCAATCGCTTTCTTTTGTTGCTCGATAGGCTCTGTCAAGTCCATTCCTTCTATTTTAGTCATGGTCAGTCTGTTCACTTCCGAATTTGAGTGGCGTTGGTGGCTCTTGGTCATCATTGTCTTTCTCGTGATCTCTTTCAGCTCAGTGTTAGTTCATTCTATGATCCCGAAGGAGTATGTTAGCACTGGGACTACATAGGTGTTTATGGCTTTAACTGTGTTCCCTCCATTCAGCGTGATGGTATTTTTCGATCATTCTTGAGCATGGATCATCCACAGGTATTTGTAGGTCCCCCTTCATGACTTCAATCTCTTTACTAATCTGCGGATGGTAGTTTCGGCCCACTAATTTTCCCTGTTGCAAACCGGGGATCTTGTATTTGTATTCTTCGGTGATCTGGAGTAGCTGTTGCAATTTCTTCTCGGTTGCACCGTAGAGCTTGTTGTAATCCATGTACATCAGGTGGGAGAGAGTATACAGGTTGTTCCCTCCTTCTTTGAGGGTACATCCGTATTTGCTATTGTTCAGCATGGTGGACATCGATTTGAGTGCTAGACAGAACTAGAGTGAGCTCAAGGCATCTCCCTGAAACATGGAGTGTCGGTCTAGTTGTGATCACCGATCTAGTGGTGATGACCTTGGTGGTAGTACGTCATTTTGCCATGGGAAGTTTGTCAGTGTCATTTTGACTGTGTAGATCTTCAGTGTCTCTATTACAGGTCGAAAGCCTTGAGTTAGTCGATATAGGCCGTGTCAAGGTTCCAGTGCTTCTTGTAGGCTTGCTCTATAACTGTGGCACCAATGGTTAATTGCGCCTTGCCTGCTTTGCTCATCCACCTACATTCCTTCTGCTCCTTGACCATGATGTTCTGGTCTGGTGTCTTCTTGATTACGCAGCTGGTCAAGATCTTGTAATTTGCTGGGAGACAAGTGATCGGCCTGTATTTCGCTGAGTTTCTTGTATGTTAGCCCCGGTGTTTGTGCAAATGAACTTTTTGTACCAGTAGTTTTTGATGTTATCTATTCCTGGGAATCTCCAGTTGTATGACTCCTTGATCGCCTGTTGTACTTCTTTCTCATAAATCTCCCATTCTGTTATTTCTTGTATGTCCTTGGCCTTTTTTCGTTCTAGTTCTATCCAGGTGGTTCGGATGTTATATCTTACATCAGTGCTCCGTATGTTGCCCCAAAACTCCTCGATCGTCTTCTACTCGGGTGGTCCGTTACCTTCTTTCTCCTATTCTCCGCTACTACTGTAGAAGGCTTTTTTTTGGCTTTCATTGAAGATTCGGTTCTTTATCTCTTGCTGCGTGTGAGGAGGATTCTCTATTTTCTGATTTTTGGTCTCGTGTTTGCCTTTCATTGGAAAAGTGAGCTCTTCACTTTTCCAATCAACTTCTTACTCCTTTTAGCCAATTGGTACTGGATCAATTGCCCTATCTTGACTCTTAGTTCGTCTATCTTCTGCTGAAAACTTCTTTCCCAAGCTTCTTTCCTTGCTGGTCTCTCGTTTCTCTCCCACACGACTGTGTGGATATCACACACACACACAGTCGTGTGGTGATATCTGGATATCATGACCTCGTCTGAATCCACTTCAACTGCTCTGGATTGTATTTCTTCTCGCTCTTCTTTCTCCTCTGGTTTGACGTCCATATTATTTCTTGCTCACATCCCGCTCGATTTTTTCCAAGATTGCAGGTTCTTCGTGACGATGGTCCTTCTTTGGAACCGACTGTATGTGTCGTATGCAGTTCCGTCCTATACATTTTCATATCGATCGTTAGCTTTGTTACTTCTTATTATGTTTGCACGATGAACGTATTCATTTCGATCTTCCATTTAATACGTTGTGTTTCTTTCTTTCCAGCTGCTCACTAGCGCAATTGGGCAGGAAGCACTTCCACTTGGTTTTGTTGGATGGTCTTGCCCTGCCCTTGGTATACAGTGTAACTTGCTCCACTGTCTTCCTTGGGAGACTGTCTCCGACTTTTTCGAACCCATCCCTGTGCCTAATTCCTGAACGCTATTGATTTTATCCGGCACTACACTCCATGCAGTATGTTCATTACATCTCTTCGATAGGTGGATCCATCTATTGAAGTGGATCTCTTTAGCTTGGCTTTCGTTCAGTGGTGGTGTTATTTTTTGTGAGCGACCCGAGATGACGCCACTCTCTGTTTCAGCCGTCAGTTCAATTTCACAATTTTTTAAATTATTATTAGTACTGTATCTTAATATATTTTATTACTACTATTATTATGCCTGATATCCAGTGTGATGGACACGCGTTTGCTTCCATTTCATTCGGAGCGAATCGTAAAGTATTGTTTTCACAGTAACATAATGCACAGATATAGTTTTTTTTTTTTTTTTTTTAGCATTTTATTCTCAAACAGAATGTTGCCATTTATGCCCTTACTCCCTATCTCAATCAGCAGACGGAACACAACTTATCAACAAATCTGCTTCTTTGGAACATGTACTCATAATGATGCAGTTGATAAGAGAGTGAATTGCTTATGGAGCATACTTTATGGAGGAATGAAAGTGTATATATTCCAAGGGCAGATTGAAAAGGAAGATTTGACTCTTATGGGCGCTGTCGCAAAAGAACAAACTACGAGTAAAAAAATATATGGCTCATATGATTTTTAAGAAATTACTTTAAGTAAAGAAAACTTGCTCTATTAAAAATTTTAGCGAAATTTAAACTTTTGTATCAAAATATACTATACATTGAACGTAGTATAATCAATTAATGATGTCTCAAATCAAAGCACAGCTCTCAAATCAGTCTCAAACCAAAGTAAAAATCAAGGAACATTAGGGTCGCCCGGTAATTTCTTACATATATCCATGTGTATTGCGCCTGAAATAATGATAGGAAACTCTATCCCTGCACTAGTCCATACGCGCATATCAACACTTCTGGGAGAAGACAATTTAATACAAAAGGTTTGAGAAACCACAGTAACAAATTCATCACGGGGGAATCTGCTACGTAAAATTTGGACATTCAGTACGTGACTGCTGAGGTTGGCCATGGTTCCTGCGCAGTTGTGGCGTACCTCCCCGTGGTGTAGACGGACATTGGGCAGGCTTTCCAGGTGATCGCCTGCCTGGTGACAAAACGGCCAGAAACAACTAAACAACACAACAACACACACTGCACGAACATAACGTTACACACATTTCTGGCCTGTTACAGTGCTTTCTGTAACCATCACAGTGTACAAAGACGGAGTTGAACTTTCGTTCAGGTGCCGTCCTACATAAGATACTATACATGTCTACATGTCTACGTAAAAATTCCAGAACATTCGCATTGCAAAGGCCTGGTTATTACCATGCAACGTGCTGCGGATGGCCTGGACAGTAAAGACAGATGCAACTGAAAACACGCGCTTAAAACCAGTTTACACTTACAAACTAACCAAACTATTATATTAGGGTAGCCCGGTAATTTCTTACATATACCCATGTGTATTGTGCCTGAAAATTGCTTGTGTTCTCTGGTCGAGTTGCCTGTTTCGCTGGACAAAAAAAAACCTTGCTATTTACGCCTGAAACCGACTAACTCAGCCACGGAGTGAAAAAAGCCCATTGAAATTCCTTGCATCATTGAGGGATTCGAACCCGGCCTTTTCTACCCAGTATGGGGAGGGCGGTGACGATACCACTGTGCTAACCGCGCAGGCAGTTTACACCTATCACCAGAAAAAAACTAAAAAAATCAGTTTTGGACAGCGGTTTCGTCTTATCTTTGCAGGATTCAACCGCTGTGCTTGCCGGAGGAGGGGGGTAGTCTTACATGTTAATTTTTTTTATTTTTTTTATTTGTAACTTCGTTTTTTCTCTTTATTTGGGTTTATTTTAATTGCTTGGTTGCAGGTAGTAGTTAGTACTTCAAACACAACTTGTTACATTTAGCATCAATTTTCATAAGCGATATAAAGGAGTTTAACTTGAGACATCATTAGTTAAACTCTTGAGTTAGTATTAGTAGTAACAAATGATGCAAAGAAGCAAACTTATACAGCATCAGTCAAAAATAACTCTACTCTCGTTTGTAAAAAAGTTGTCTAATCCTTAAATTTATTGAAAGTGCCCACTTCCACAACATCATATGGAACTTTGTTCCAACAATGAATTAGTCTCTGGTTGAAAGGAAATTTTTGCACACGTTCCTGCAATCATCCTTTTTCAATTTAAATTTATGTTTCCTTTGGTATGTGGTCCGTGGAAGAATAAGGATGCCATCATGATTTAGTTCACTAAACCAGTTTAAAATCATTACGCTTCTGGACTCCTTTTTGTGTTACTGACTAATTTTATTGCTCTTCTCTGCACTCGTTCCAATAGATCCACATCTTTCCTGAAATGAGGCTTCCAGACCTGTATGCAGTACTCAAAGGGTGACCTAACAATTGCATTATACAACGAGATTAACATCTCTTTATCCCTGCTGGGAAAATTCCTGTATGTCATTGCCAGAACTCTATGAGCTTTCCTAGCAGCACTGTTCGGAGAACTTCATGTCGGACTGTACAGTTGCCTCTATGTTTTCTTTATTCTCTACCACCTTGAGTGTGGTACCACCCAGATAGTATGTTATTCTGGTATTGTTGCTACCCATATGCAGTGCCTTGCATTTATCAATATTAAGCATCAATTACCACTGCCCCACCTGCTTAATTTTTTTAGGTCTTGTTGCAGTAGCATACCTTGATTCCTCTCATTAACTACTCATCTGCAAAGATAGATATTAAGCTTGACATTCGTTCATCAATATCGTTAATAAATATTATACAGTAAGGGGCTCACTACTGAATTCTGGAGGACTCCACTAATAACATTAGTTCAAGAAGAGCAGTGTCCATTAATAACTGCCCTCTGTCTTCTGCCACTCAACCATCCCCTATAAATAGCAGCAACTTGCCCCTAATGCTGCACTACGCCAATTTGTACAGCATTCTCTCATGTGGAACAGTTCCAATAGCTATACTGAAATCTAAGTATATGATGTAAAAATTATTTTTTGCATTGAGTTCCTTTGTTACTGCGTCATAATAGCTAATCGAATTGGTCAAGCGAAATCTCACCTTAAAAATCTAAGCGCATTATCAAGATTACATATCTACTACAATTACTCACTTCCCCCTTTGATGATCATTTACTGGGGGGGGGAATATTTACACATTTCCGGTCTGTAGGGACCTCCTCTGAATCCAAGGATGCTCTCTTGATTATAGCCAAATGTTTCTTACCTCTTTTGATGCTTCTTTTAATATAATTTGGTACATTTTGTCAGTTATATGTGCGTTATTTGCTTCCAGCTTCAACATTTTATCATCTACTTTCTTCACAGTTATGTCGAAATCATTAAGTTCCCAGCTATAATTTAATGTACTGCTGGCATCTCCATCCCCAAAAACTTCTTCCCGTGTGAATTTAGATTCTAAATATATATATTCAGTTTGCCAGTAACCTGAAGAAGGTCATCAATAATTATGCCGTTTGTATATAGCGGATCAGTGTGGTTCATCAATTTCCTTTCAGTGTTAACATAAGCAAAGAATTCTTTGCTTTTTTTTTTGCATTATTAGCAATGCCGTATTGGCAGGTTTTGGCGACGGCGTCTCCCAACGATTTTGGCTCAATCTAAATCATTTATTATACCATGATTATTTGCTATAAGAAAAGAATTAAGAAATAGTGGATGACTCGAATTTGCTGTTAGTCATAGCGACGATCGCCCCCCGATTCTTATCCAAAGACTTCTCATAACTTACCTAACTTTCTCGTTAACTTCATTTACAGCTGGTATCGTCACTAGCTGGTCCCACCGAAGAAAATTTAAAGGTTAGTTAAAAATTACCATATATTTAACTATACCTAGCTCACTCTGCTATATGCATTTAAATAAATAATGAAATTTATATTCGATATTTTTATCTGCATTTGATGAACTATAATTGTATTTATATACCAGTAGACCAAATTTAAACTAAATTGATTTCAACATGCAACAGATCAAATCATTCTTCAGAGCAATAAAATATTTGTCAGTGTTAAATCATACTATGCCGTTGAGAACTATGCTATCGAACAAGCATACTGTAAACAACACTATTCTTCAACCCATATTTGAAAATTTGATCAAGAAAAGTCACCACAAAAAGTAAATCTCGTGATAACAATAAAAAGCCATATTTTGCATATCAAGCATAGTAAGAGTTGCGATTCTGTTGCCAACTTAAATCGCTGTGTGAAGCAAGTGTGGTCCCCGGATAAGGGCAAAAGGAATATATCCTCCCCATGATCAAAATAATGTATATATTTTTACATCTACATGATGATTAAACCTTAATCAAGTTCTGAAGAGCTGAAAGGTGGTTCTTATTCTGTAGAAGCACCTCCTCCCGCCCTGGAGAGAGAGATCTGGAACGTCAGATCTCAGCTTCACCCTAAGATCGTCGTAGATTACACAGTTAAAGAGCAGGTGACTCTAATCTCCTGTATTCCCACAGCAGCAGAGATCTGTGTTATGCAAGCCAAACTGATAAAAGTTTTTGATTGAGAGAGTCATGTCCAGTTACCAGAAAGGAAGTTTCCATAGTTAAGGAGCACCAGGTTTTAACCGATTTAGAGAGCAAGAAAGTCACATCAGGGAGGAATTTTCTTGTGGCAGCTCCAAATGCGGTGGTGTCCCATCTGGTCTGCCAGATACTAATTAGCTCGTTAAAGCATCTGAATTTCTCTTTTTTAGGATCTTCATTTAAATTTAGCTGGATACCAAGTAAGTCTGAAGGTATGTATAAATATAGTGCAAATGCATCAGGAATACATAGCTATATCTGAATAAATCAGATTATTAATAAAACGGCATCGTTTTAAGTTATATCTCATATTGTGAATACCTTCACAACGAGTTGCCATGATATTGCACTACTTCGAATAAGTAACGCTTCACCTAAGGAGAAGACTAATGTTACTTATTCTCAGATGGATACCACCACCCAGACGGCACCGTTTCAGGGCTATTTGGCCCTTCTTCGGTGGGTGGGTAGGTACCCGAGTGATGCAATGATGGCAAAACAGTTATGAAGTATAACTCCACAATATGAGAGATGCCTGATGGTGTATCATGTATTTAGACTCAAGCGTTTAGGGCATAAGCCTCAAGCTATGAAGGAGTCTAGACTATGTATAAATATAGTGCAAATGCATCAGGAATACATAGCTATATCTGAATAAATCAGATTATTAATAAAACGGCATCGTTTTAAGTTATATCTCATATTGTGAATACCTTCACAACGAGTTGCCATGATATTGCACTACTTCGAATAAGTAACGCTTCACCTAAGGAGAAGACTAATGTTACTTATTCTCAGATGGATACCACCACCCAGACGGCACCGTTTCAGGGCTATTTGAGTCTGAACGCTTGAGTCTGAAGGTATTTGTTTTTTATGTCGATAGCAGAGGCCACGATAGATGACAAATAGATCCAAAGGAAGGGACCCCGCAATGACTTGCACTGTAGCGGTGGAAACTGTTCTACAGACTCTGAAAATATAAAGGAGTATACTCCGCTGGATGGAATTCAGTTTTAACTTCATTTTGGAATTGGTAGCCCGATGAAACCAACCTCCTGCGGCATAGGTGACTATGTGCAGGAAAACAGCATTATAGTAGAGAAAGAGTGACTTCCGTGGGGGGGAGAAAGAGACTCCCTTCCATTCCCTCTGGAAATTCTAATAATTGACCCTGTGAATTTTTTGATTTTATACTCATGTGAATCAGATGAGGATAGAAGGAAAGCTTATGGTCAATAATGACCCCTAGGAGTTTTGCCTCAATGACTATAGGGAGCCCCTTGCCAAACATTTTTACTTGTGGAGGCCGCCTGAGGTCCAACTTGAATTTAAAAAGCATCATTTTTGTTTTCACTCGATTAATTTTAAGTTTGTTAGCCAATGACCAGGTGGAAAGATCGGTTAAAATCAGGTTTGTATTCACCTCCAACACTGCACGAGAACTGCCTGAGACCACAATTGTCAAGTCATCGGCAAAAGCAAAAATTTTACAATTCTGGAGAGAGCGACCCAGCCAGTCTTAAAGCACAATGTTCCAGATAAGAGGCCCCAGGACTGAACCCTGGGGGCATTCTCGAAAGACCTTCCGAGAGACTTGAAGAAATTTTGATTTGACAATTATTGAGCGGTCAGAGAAGTAACTTTGAAATAATTTTTATATACGAAGGGAGCATCTGGCAGACCGGAGACGTTCAAAGGCGCTACCCCACCAGACAGTGTCGAAGGCGCCCTCGAAGTCGACCATAATAGCTAATTCAAATTTGGACTTAGAAATTTTAATGTGTCAGACGAAGTCAGACAACGCCTCCTCACAAGTATGACCTGGGGTGAAGCCATATTGACAGGTGGAAAAGAGATTTTGCTGCTGAAACAGGGCTGTTAATCGAAGAGCCATAAGCCGCTCCAAGATCTTCTCAAGATTAGCAAGCAGCGCAATTGGTCTATAGGCACGGTGGATTTGAGGCAGGCTTATCCGGCTTTTTGAGCAAAGAAACCTTCCAAGCAGAGGGAAACATGCCCTCCATGAGGCATTTATTGAGGAGCAAGAGCAGGTAGAGAGGTCTTAATTTTAACAGCCGGAGAATGAACACATATTCAATCATATCCATTCCTGGAAATTTCTTCACGTTGATCTTCTTGGCCACCGAGGTAAGTTCTTCTAAAGTAAATGGCTCGGTACGTTCTCCAGTGGTGTACTTGTTATTTGCCTTCCTAATTGCCATGTGCTCTGGAGAATCTTCAGAAGGATTATCCATAGGAAATAAGTTGTCAAGAATTTCGTTGATAGTCTGTCCAGCCAGAGGTTTCATGAGTCGCAGTGGTAACAGTGCCGAGGACATCAGAGGTAAATGTTCTCTTACGAGCTATCTTGTACATGAAGCCCCATGGGTTGTTGCTGTTGGATTCTTTTACAAATACAGTCCTGGTTTCTCTCTTTCTCGTTGCAATTTCTGTACTAAAGACTGCTCTCTTTCTCGTTGCAATTGCTTTACTAAAGGCGTCCTTTTTGACAATGTAGTCATCATATAATCGCATAACATCATCCGCAGGCCAGTCGCGATACCGCTGGTATAACCGTCGAGCATATGCGTGTTAAGATACGATGTGAATTAGGCATCGTTGCAAGGTCTTACAAAAAATAAAATAAAAATTAAATTAAAGTTTTGCCGCCGCCTCCACAAACGCTAGCGCTTGAAATTGGTTCTGTACAATTCTGGCTTTGCGACACAGCGCATTATTCCGTTGAAAGAACCGATTCGCAGACAGATACATTATAGCAATGTAAGGATTCGCCTTGTCGGAAAAATTTACAGATAACCTGTGGCATCCAAATGTTTCTTTAATGGAATCAAAGGGCCTACTGGGCAAACGAACGCCAAGTCATTACACTGCTGCAACCACAAGTCTGCATCGTTGACACTTGGCAGGATGGGTCCATGGACACATGCTGTTTTTTTTTTTTCGACAGGAGTAGAACCGCAGTTCGGTAGTCGGCTGGGATTTTCCCCCGGTGAACGAATTTTGCGTTCTGAAATTGTCCTTTGCCTACCACTGTGGTGTTGGATTGTTATTTGACTGATTGTAGCATTTGTTTCCTCCGCTGTTGGAACAATCTCGATGCACTTGAGACACAGTCGTACGTGAAAACTCCCAAAGGGGTTGGAGTTTTCGAGATAATTATACCTGCCCGTCTGGCGCCGATTATCACTCCACCTTCAAGTTTAAATCTTTCTTGTTGTCCATTCCCGCACTGAATTGCACCCATACAACATCCCTACGTATCTTTCCACCTGCATTATATTGCATGGTTCGAACACCTGATGCTGTTATTGAGGTAGCGCTCCATTTAATCTAATGTATTTTTCGGTTCATTTTATTGTGTGGAGCTTAAAAATATACTTACATTTTCTTATATGAAAAAAAAAAAAAATCACTATTTCTTCTTTGTGAATGAAACAGCCATGTTCCTTGATAAGATTTCATTTTGTCAGATTAAAGAGAATGAACAGGTATAGACGATGGCATTCTAACAATGGTGGACCTTGGAGTAATTGCTCTCTCTCTCTCTCTCTCTCTCTATCTCTCTCTCTCTCTCTCTCTCTCTCTCTCTCTCTCTCTCTCTCTCTCTCTCTGTCCTCCTTTCTCTATCGCCATACGCCCTTTAAAGGAAATTTCCACAAAGCTGTCCTTGCTCCTTTGTTATGCCTGTATGTCTTTGACCTAGTTGAAAAAACTGTATCATGAAAGTTAATATTTGAAGGCAGAGCTCTTACTATATAGTGAACAGGTTTCTCAAGAAAAAGCTATCCTTATTGAAGATTTGTATAATGTAGATCCATATTGTAAACAATGGCGTTTACAATTAAATGTCAAAAAAAAAAAAAAAAAAAAACGGAAACGGAATTCTCAGCCTTTACTCTATCTAATCATCCCATTATTAAATTTAGAAACCAGTACCTTAAATTTAATAGTACTCCAAAATTACATCTTCTCAGGACTACAACCAAACTGAAACCGTGAAATAAAACTTAGATAGGACTCTGAACCGGAAATGAAAGAAAACTCGGAGCATTCATTAAATTGGACTGCTTTAAACAGAAAATGACCTCGCCGGTTTCTAAGATTAGAAACCGGCAAGGTCATCTGCTATACTAAGTCGCCAACTCTATGCCCATCTGTGGTAGGGTTCGACGTGCTGTGCATACCAATATATTCCTTTGTACTGCACTGTTCTTTGACCGATTGTGGCCTGTTTGACACTGCTCGATTCTTTTCAACCTCCGTCAGCCTCTAGAATCAAGGAGCTATTTCCGGCCAAAGAATTGCTGTTGGCTGGTTGTTTTCTAGTTCTTAGATCGTCCTTAGCCAAAGATGTCATCATAAGGTTCATGACACTAGTTCAATCGAATTCTCGCCCCTATATAGCGTTCCTCAAGATTCATCACTAGACCCCTTCTATTTATCTTTTTTTATAAATGACCTACCAAAAATAGACATCGATCAGAGCGTCAGCATTTCTATGTTCTCTGATGACGTAAAGTGTTTCATGTCAATAGAAGAGTCAAAAGATCCCATCGCCTTTCGAGATGGATGAGACAAATTCTCTTCTTCAGCAGAAACAAACAACCTGAAAGTAAATTCACGTAAATATGCCGCACTTTCCTTTACATATCCAAGGAGAAAAAAAAAGTTTTGAATCATTATGCCATCAGACAAAATTCTATCACACTGGTAACACAACGAATCTCTGGGTTACATTTGCACATAATTGCAGCTTTGTCATCCATATTACATAGCCGGCTAATTAGGCAAATAAGATGGTGAGGTTCATCAAAAGAAATACCTCTAAATCCATTGATTCTAGATTCCTGTCTTATTACGGAAAGCTCTTGTTTTTCCTGAGCTTCTAGTTGGTTGATAAAACCCATCCGATGTGCGTTTCTTAACATATCTGGAACCTAGATCAAGTAGGACTTATCAGCAACTAGAGAAGAGGCAAAAAAAAAAAAAAAAAAAAACCATCAAACATCTCATAAATCATGAAGCAATGTTTTACCATAGGAAATATTATACTCAACTTTGTGAATATTTCAAGTTTCAACCACTACTAGCAGTGAAAGAAGAAATATTCAAGACATGAAATTTCTCTACAAATTAATTACAAATCATATCAGTAGTCTACCTTCTACAGCAAGTTCATTTTCATTGCCCCTACAGAGTTAAACAAATGACAGAAAAATTCTATACTAAAAAATTAAATGATGAGGCTGTGAGTAATAGTTTTATCCACAAAGCAATGGAGAATGGCGAACTGACTGGACATCGATATTTTCTTAGTGGCAGTATCACAAATGGAATTGTGATACCGCCACTAAGTCGCCTATTTCTGTGCCTTACCTTACTGCTAAATGAAGAGGTGTTCATAGAAATTACTAATTTACAAACTCTTGATCGACTTATCCAATCGGCCTTTCCTGCATAAATGTCTCGATTTCATACTGAGTAATAGTATGTTTGATTTAGTTTATGTAAATTGTTCATGTTGTTGTTGTAGGGTTTTAGGAGCATCAGCGACTAAGGACATATTGCTCCGTGTTCTGAGGTCGATTTTCTGTTTACTGGACGAAAAATCCGAATTTCCGCTAGAAAAAAGCAAAAACAAAACCATGCTACCCTCGCCTGAGACCGACTAACTCAGCCACGTTGTACACACTAAATAAAATACATCCTTATGGCTGTATTATATTGTAAAAGTAATTTACATTGTTAATTTAACTGCAAAAAATGTTTTTTTTCCCCTTAAGCCTACATTGTCAAGTTAAAATCCCGTTATGTAGGCGATGTATTAACAAATAAATAGGTCCCGAATAAATTGTGATGTCCTGTGTTTTTTCTGGAATGTTCAATATTTATAATTTCGTCAATTTATGATTTTTTTTTTTTTTTTAATTTTTAACTTACGGGGTCCATTACTGTTTTGTTTCGAGGCCAAACACTATTGCGCTTTTAGATTGAAGCAGTATGCGGCCTGGGAATGTAAAAAGCTGAACTGTGGTGAAATGATTGTAACACCTCCACTGACGGTTGTTCACTTATTATGCAGATTCAGTCTCTCATTCCTACACTTTGTACTTTGGATCTATAAATACAATTGTTCATCACATACACAGGACATTGTGTCACCATCTGTAAATAATGATTGGGCAAGGTACATAAGTAAAGAACTCTTGCAGAGTTGTACGTGGATGCTGCTTTCCAATATTGCGCAATGAAAAAGTTTACAACATACTTGGCAATGAACGTTGCAATTTTTGTTTTTTCAGTACAGCTATTTTCTATCTTTGATCAAAATCGAACAAAAAAAAAAAAGTAGTAATAGCCTTAAATTTGAAAATAGGCAGTTTTCTGCGCAATCATTCCTGTTAGTTTAAATTTCTGTTTTATATGCGGGACTCCCACCCTCGCTGGTAGCGCAGTGCATATAATCCGTTCTTATCACACCCGGGTGGATAAGGCCCAAATTCGAAACGCGTCGATAACGCGAGGAATTTTTAGGGTTTTTTTTTTTTCGCAAGGTGGCTGAGATAGGCGATCTCAGTCAAGGGACTGGTGCGATAAATTCAAGAGTAGGAAACATTAACGAGCACAGGAATATGATTCCTAAAGAATGTAAAGAGAATTGCAGCAACGAAAAGTAAATAAAATTACATAAAAAAAAAAAGAAAAGGAATCTGTGAAACGTTTTTCAGATTGGAGCAAGATCAGTTAGGACAGAACAACAGTTATTTTCTGGAGAAACAGCAGCGGTCGACTTGGCTGCAGTTGGAAGTTAAAACTATTACAAAATGATTTGAGTGAATACCCTTTCAAAAAATCAATTATTGAGCAGAAGTACTATTTTATAAGCAAATTTCCAGAAAACGTTTAATTCAGTAAGAAACTTTCAAGAAAAATATTAAGTGGTACTTTTGTGTTGTACTATTATAGAAAAATTTAAATGTTTAGTGATTCGCAATGCCGCAGAAGCTTGTCTGTTAGGTGCTCCAAGAAGAATCCTGGGATATTATAACAATATTCAAAGAATGACTCACAATCTAGCAGGTAAAGAAAGAAAATCTGTAAATTCTTCTGTTGGTTTTTTTTTTTTTTTTTTTTTGTTATAATGCTAACGATCATCAAAAAGTGAACAAAAGAATTGCTCAACCACTAATAGTGAAAATTCGAAGTTTCACCACTAGATCAGAGGATAATATGAGTAGCTAAAGCCTGTTTACTGCAAGGATCTTGTACAATTGCAGAAAACTGCACTATGAAATAAGAATTTAAGAAGTCTAGTCTATATCACTGCTTCATACAGTTCAATGGTTAACCAATGCCTGGGTGGAAATTTAAAAAAAAAAAAAAACTATTCCAAGTGGTTCAGACATGCAGGAAATGCACTAAAAGGAAGAAAGAAGACAATGAATGGAAGAAAACGACGTGTACGCTAAATTATGGCAGTGAATATAAGGAAGACACTGGCCCAGCTGGAAATTATTTGTTCTCTTCCATTGAGTATTAACATTATCAATATTCCATAGCTTATTAACATCATCAACATTGCATTAATGCTCAATGGAATGTTGAAGATGCACTTATTGTCCATAAAGTGCTTACCATCGAAATACATTCTAGAAATTGAAGCCGTTTCCTAACCAATTATAGTGACGATAGTGACATTGATGTAGCCATGATGAATATGACGCTCATCAACTTCACAACTTGGGATGAACTTTTTTATTACTTCAGTAGCATTCAATAATAGCATTCAAGAACAGTGAGTAAGATAGTAACAAGGCAGATTAAGATCTGTAACTATTTTACTGTTAATGAAGAAACTGTTGGTCTGTTTTAGTTCGTATAATTTTATGTAATACTGTCTGGTTAGCAATGCTCTAAATGGTGTATATTTGATTAATGATTAAAATTCAAAAACAGGACATGTTTTTGAATTTTAATCACCATAAAAAAAAGATACTGTATCTCTTCCACATTCTCTTCAGATTCACTGATTTAATATGAAGCTTGTGGTTCACCCAGAGGTCAGAGTCAGAAACCAAAAAGCGCGTCAGTCAGCTTAACATGATGACCAAAGTGACACGGTACAATATTTATGTAGTCGCTATATAACGGGAAATATTAACATTATTTATGTAAACTGGCCATTCGCTTAAGTTGAAAGCATTCGAGTAGAACCGCAAGTGGCTAACACACACACCACAGGTTTTCACTGTACAGTACTTCTCTTCAATATCGTGTCATTTTTCTTTCTTTCTTGTAAAGGATGAAGTCATTATAAATGATTGAAGTTGTAGAAAAAAATGATTGAAGTTGCGGAAAGTTAATTTGTAATTACCCACTGTAATAAAACATTTATTACACTGGCTGCTTTTTTTTGAAAATATTCTTTTGAAAATATTTCTGTATATTAAGGACTTTTATATATATTTTTTTCCAATATCGGTATATTTGTCTTCCATAGAACTTATTTCGCCTCGTGTAGGAAGTAGGCTCTAAACCAGTATCGAATATTTTCTCTGATATTGTATCGTACCGATTTATTGATATGACATCCGTATTATTTTTAAATGTCTCTGTAGTACTTCCAAGCCTCTCTAGACGGCATTCCCTTCCCAGTGGTCAAGATGCATACAGACTTGGGAGTCGTCTTCGACTATAAATTGAGCTTCAACCCCCACATTGACAAGCTCACAGCAAAATTCTGTCAAATGCGCTGGACCACAAAACAACAACTGCTCCACGTTAGGGATCTGGATGTGACTCGTCGGTACGTATACACCTCAGTATACTCCGTCGTACTGTATGCCTCGGAAATTTGGGGGTCCGCGGCCCCTGCCAACATCAAGCGCGTGTACTCCGCCGAATACTGGCTCCTTCGTTGGATCACGCAAAAACATCGTCGTCCACCCCAGCAAAGAACAACTGCGATGGCGATGTCACTTCATTTTGCCCGACTTCCAGATCTTGTATTTGAAAAACGCCTCGTTCTCACTGTCAAGATGACAACCGGAATGGTCTCGGAGCCAAGCATCTGGGAACTGTGTGGCTGGAGGATCCCTCTACCCGGACTGAGGTCAGCTCCCACTCTCACAGCTCACTATAACAGACTATCGCTCAGTGACCGCTTTCTCCCCAGGGAGATGCTCCCCACAATCGTTTCAATTGACGGCGACCTCTGTAGGTTTGTGAAGGATCGGAGGTACCGAAGACAGATCCTTAAGAGCCTGACCTTGGCCAGGCAAAGTGCACATTGATAAGGGCAGCATAATAATGCCCAATATATTGTAAATAATGTTGAAAGCACGATGTCTTTATGAATGTGTTGTAAATAAAGTCAACAATATCTTTATGAATATAAATAACATAATTTAAATATGAATATCTTTATTATTTCATTGTAAATACTGTCAAAAGTATATATCCTGTAAATAATCTGACACTGATTCCATTTTATTGTTGGCTCTGGGGGATGAGCCCGAACTTCGATGTGGGCCCCATTCCCCCAAGGCTATTGTCTACCAACCAATGTAAAACCCCTGGCATTGCTGCTGTGAAGGGTCTATTGTATATACCATGTTTGTATACAATAAAGATTATATATATATATATATATATACTTTGGTATTATTCGTAAAAATTGGAATGTACTTGGATGAGTGTAAGATTTGTTGTAAGACACTTAACCTTACAATTGTATTGCTTTTAGAGAAAATATGTTTAGCGGCATGACACTTGAGAAATAAAGAGGAACAAGATCTAAGAAAGTAGTTTTCGAAATAAACAATTGACAACAAAACAATTTCGAATAGTGGGCTGCCTGGCACACTATTCGAAATATGAAGTGGAATTTTTACTAGTACTAGAGTTTTTATTAGCAGTGGATGATAGAGGACGACATCGATACCTTAACAATAGACGGAATGGTGTTCCTTCAGTTCTTAAGATTAGGAAGTTAAAATTTAAATTGCAGCCATTATCAATCCACTGTAGGATGGAAGCCTCCTCAACAATTCATGCTGAGGGAAATGGACCATAATTTGCCAAACTGGTTCAGTGTGCGGGTTGGCAGATCAACCGTATTTAGCAGTCAGGGGCTTGAACCCCGGTCTACTCAAAGAGCGTGTGCTACTGCACTCCCGCTTCTGACCACTCGGCTACGGAGTATACGGCTGTAAGTAGAAAGAAGGGGTCGTTTTAAAAGGACACTTAAGTATGTTAGGCAGATGAACAGCTTAATCTGTAGCGTACATCGCTTCTTTGGGACGCCGACATTTAAGGTGTTTCGGGTAGGACGTCGGAGTGTAGCAGCCTCATTGACACTGTCAGCGGGATGCCTGTGGTAATCAAAGTTTGCTGGCGTATAAGAATGGGAGTTTGGAGGAATAACGTTTTGATTGCAGTAAATTACAAATATTAAGGCGGGAATCGGAAAGTGAAAGTAAAATATATAAGGTTTTATAAAGTTTTCGAGCGGAAATCGGGGAGAGTTGAGGCAAGAAAAAAAGTGATGTGAGCGAGGGAGAAAAATGTGATAGGAGGAGTGTGCAGATTTTGTGTGCTGCAGGAGTGATGTAGTGTGTAGTGGTGTGAGAGTGCAGGCTGGTAAAGTATATTGCATGTTGTAGCTGGAAGAGAGAGAGAGAGAGATGTAACTGAAAATGTGTGGAATTCCGACAGGAAGAGAAAGGCTCAGTTCAGCATGAGGGCGAATCACAGAATGAGTTCCAGGAAAGGCTCCAAAAGACATAACCATAAGTCTTCAGATAAGAGATTTTCAGAACTTTATTAAATTTAGGGACAAAACTGACCAAACTTATGTTAAAAATAAGATGAATAATATAAGTTCCTACTTCACCCCTTGCCATATTGGTTTAACTAATCCTAATAAGGGACATGTCTTCTGTCTGTATAACATGTATGTTTACAAGATGATTTTCATGTGCGGGCAGAAAAGCCTGGAACAACTCACGGAGCAATGTGAGTTTTTCTAGTGTAATATCGGATAATTACAGCCTGGATCGAAAATTCCTAAGAAATTTTTCCGCTCGCAGATGAGATTCGTCCCAGATCTCTCCAAACGACTAAGTGTATCATGCCGACTAAACTGCCACAGAGGGACAACGTAAGATACGAAGTTTAAAATTTATGCGAAATACGATTAACGATTGCATTCATGATTTATTGTAAACTCCTCTGACCTGGAGGTCGTGCCGGAGTATAAATAAGAACATTTCTTTTTATATACTCACTATGGCTTTTTGCTTGAGGCCCTAGGGCGAGCGACCCGCCCGAATATTTCCCTCTGGTTCAATCTACCCTTGGTAACTGCTTTACCTTGGTTCCTGCTCTAACATTCCCATGAGTAGACTAGCACAGAATTTGTGCTAGGCTACTCATGAGAATTTAACTTCTTTTGGCGTCTTTTAAAATATCTGTTTAGAACTCAACCAACCACAGTTAAACCAGCTCATGTAGAATCTGAAATATTCTCCTCATGGCTATTCCAAAACTTTCATTCTTTGAGGTCTGTCTTTCTCCTACCTCTGTCTTAGTTTTGCCAATTTGTTAAAATTTCCCTTTCAGAGAACTTACTATTTCCGGCCTTGTTGTTTTTCTCCTGCGCTTACTTTCTTAAGTGCCAGACGATGCGCTTTCCTAATACTTTCACCCATTGAGGCGCTCATCGCGTAGAGGAAACTAGAGCGCGTCTTCCAGTGCATAACCCAGATAATTGTGGGCAGATAACTTGCGTGCTTAAATAGCAGCGTGCGTAGCTCTTTCACGTCTATTGCTCTGTTCTAGAACACTAATAAAAATAAACTGGATGGGGAATCTTATGGAAGGTTCTAACAAAGAAATAAAATTATCGGTCAAATAGACACTAATATATTGGTATCTTTTTTATATGAAATATCCAACTCGGTAATGCAAAATGTAATGATTGTTTTTAAGTATCATGCATTGAAGCTTTTACTGATTTACAAATAGCAAAATGTATTGGAGTCACGAAGGCATTTACTAATTTAAGCCGAATTTCCTTGACATACTACCCATGTGAGTTCGGAGGAAATATAATGAATGAATCCGTTTATTTCCCCATGAAAGGGCTCACTCCCTGAACAGTGCAAAGGCTAGAAGGATGTACATTTGTTATGTTATGTCTGTTTTTTTTTTTTTTTTTTGCTGTGTGCTGATTGGGGGGGGGGGGACTGAATAAGCAATATAGCGGCTGCGCAGAAAAGAAATATTCTCGGCTGGCGCATATGAAGTGGTTGTTTTTTGATGAGCTTCCTTTTTGTTATCAGTTTACTAAATATATAAATCAAGAATTATTGCTCTTGATTATATTAATCACAACAGAAATGTGAAATACGTATTATCTTTTAGTTGTTATTAAAATCCAGAGGAAATAAGTAAAGTATAATAAAAAAAAATATTGACTGTATGCTACGATCTGCCTGCTATTTGTTTTTTTGTTAAAATCACAGATCTGTGAAAAGCGTATTGCATGAATTTTTATTAAAAATTTGGAAGAAATAAGTATTAAAAAAAAAAGAAAGAAAGAAAATTTTTCTGTTTACGCCATATGGACCATATAAGGTCAGAGAAGTTCACAGGACAGACAAAATGCAAAAGTTGTACCGTAATTAGTAGTGTGATCATGCTGGCTTTAACCACGGTCATTCACAGCGCGTGTACTTGTATACTGTGGTGTTTGATTATTCGGCTACAGAGGCCATTACAGAACATTGTGTCTGAATTTTGCATTGTGAAGTATATGAAAACCTTTATAAATAAAAAAATAAATTGTACTTATTGCTGATAAGTACGATACAAGTACCAAGAACGATGATACGCATCACGGCGACATGCTCAGGAGTTATACACTGTATAGTTTGTATTAATATATTGAATAAAGTATGCATAAATTAATTATTATATTGAATATTAATATTCAATATATTAATACAAACTTATATATACTCTTGTATCCTTTAATGCTGCTTTGCGCTTTTAGGTGCATCTGTCATACCTAATTTATTAATCTTTCATTCATTGAAACCATTTCATCAACTGAATACCCTTTATCCTACGTAACTTTTTAAACTTTTCCTTTAAGGGGGGTTACATTTAATATTCATATATATATATATATAAGTTATATTAATATATTAAATTAAGTATGCATAAATGAATGTGAAAGTTACACAGTAACTAGAAGGGTGAGGAAAGTAGAAAAAGAAGTGTAGTAGATTTATGAAAGGTGCAAGAATGTTAATATCCTAGAGGTTATGATGAATTAAGAAAATTATGGGCTGAATTGTCAAGCCAATATAAAGTGGGGGAACTGTAAAGTAAAATTAATACATCAAAATACTAATAAAATGAAAATAAAAATAAAATGGTGTAGTTGTCATTAGATATGGGGGGGAAACATTTTTAGTAAATGGTCTAATATAGGTAATGCAAAAATGCTTGATCTGATGTCAGCTGAAATAAATATTGATACATGATCAGGTATTTCATCAGGGGACTACACCTGACCATGTATCAGGAACTGGGTTTCTATACTTGTCCATAGTAGTAGAAGAAAAGTGAAAGGCCAAAAAAAAACAACGAAAATGAAATTAGCACTTTATAATACGGTATGGACAAGGTAGTCCCAACGCAGTGTAATTTATATAGGTAAAAATACGTATCAAGTTGGGATAAAAATGGTTAATATCAATATTTTTAGTATAAATATGTAGAATTTAGTTTAGGATTTAATTTTATATAGATAGGAAATCAATGTATTTAAAAAAATAGATTTAAAACAAACAAATGGTATAAGGGTGTGGTATTAAATTGAGGATGGGGAAGGAAAAAAGGAGTATTTTAAATAAATAAAGACGAAAAATAGCAATGAAGTAGGATAGTAGGAAAGTTCTTGTCACCCTCGTATTGTACTAATAGTTTAACGAACGGGAAGAACTTTAGAATTAGACAAGAGAAAGATAAAAAGCAAAAAAAAAAAGTCATTAAATAACTAACTTTCTGGAGTTGTGAAGCCCAACCTTATAGTAAAGGCTCTGTCATTTGTAGGCATTAGTATAAAAAGAAGCTAATACCAAAAGTATTTAAAGGGAAAAAATGTGTGTCGAAACATGCCGAAGAGAAAATCTAAAACGAAACCGAAAGATAAGACGTTGAAAGTTTACGATACCTGGAGTATTTCAAGAAATACGAAGCGAAAATGAGCTGGCGGGAAAAATGAAGGCTGGGAGATGAAGTGCACATATTCAGTAGAGTACCTGTATGCATGCAGGCTTCAACCAAATGAGCAATATACCTACCTGCATGATAAAGCAATTTATAGCAGCAAAGTGGACTTGATAGTAAGCTGCGAAGTAATTCAAAATAGCTGGAAAATAGTGACCTCTATAGTCGTATTTAGAATACAAGTGCTTGAAGATAATTTATAATTAGCGTTGGAAAAAGAAAAAGAAACGCGCTTGGAATATTATAGTTTTTTATGAAAACCCCAAACACGAAAGGTATCAAAACCTATAGTACTTAGTACCGTGCATGGGTTGAAGGAGAAGTATGGGAGGAGGGGGATGCCGGAAACTTTGCTCTAGAGACTAAACATGGGTTTCACCACTTCAAGCCTCCAATAAGCAAAGTGGTGGTATTTCACCGGTTGATGAAAGTCATCTACCACCTGTGATAAAGTCACACAAAATTAAAAATTACCGTTAATATATAAAGAATTATACGGTGGCCAAAACATATGTATGTTAGACCAAGTGATGGGGGCTACGGTATAATACGCTGAATAGTAAACGTATCAGAATATGGTAAACAATAATAATAATAAATTAATAAAATAAAAATAGAATATAAATTAATTAATAATTATAATCAGTCCAAATTTGCATGAAAGTACATCCAAGGAAAAATAACTGGTTTAAATCGATAGAAACAAGTAACATAGTGACTTAAGATGCAAAGGTGATGTAGTTAAGGATCCGATTATAAAAGAACATGAAATAAGTCCATATATATGAAATAATTCCAAGAAAACATTTATAGTATAGCAGAACAGGAAATAATTCCATGTACAGTATATAAAACTAGACAAATCCACGTGCAGTAACAAGTGTGAATTTACTCTGGAAATAGTAGTAAATGAAACCAAGGAAAAATAATCAGTTCACATTACATCCAATGGTAGTGTAGTTAAGAATGCAATTATGAAGTGATATAATTCCAGGGATATATGTAACGTGGTGACTAAGATCCAAAGCTGGTGTAGTTAAGGATCCAATTACAAAAGAACAGGAAATAAATCGATAAATGAAATAATTCCAAGGAACCAAATACAGCATGTAAGAACAGGAAATAATTCCATGTATGTCAAATTAGATGTATCCACAAGTAGTATCGGGTGTGAATTCACTGTGGAAAGAATAGTAAATGTATTCCAGGATAAACAACCAGTTGACAAATTCATTGGTAATGTAGTTCAGAATCCAATTATAAAGAACCAGTTGATAAATCCATTGATAGTGTAGTTAAGAATCCAATTATACAAGAACAGGAAACAAGTCTATAGACATGAACAGGGCCTCTGAGAAGAATTTTACAAAATTTCTTTCGGATCCTCTTCCCTTCTCCATTAGTCATCCTGTTTTTATCCACTACGGTTTTATGCCATGAGCTGTAGCCTGTAAGGCCAAAAAGGGTATGGGAGGTGAGAGAGAGGCGGAATGGAGCACTCTGTTGATTTTCTGCATTTGAGGCCTTTTGCTCCTATACTCCCTCCATGATAAATATAAATAAAATAAAAGAGAATCAAAGAGAAGAACACATTTCATTTGAATATCTTTGTTTATGCTACAATACAGATAAGGAGAAAGAATTCACATTGAAACATCCTTTTATATTGCAATGCACATCAGATCATCAGAAGACATAATTATTAGTAAAAAGTAAAAAAAAAAAAAAAAAAAGGTAGTAGGCTTAGTAAGCTCTCCTTGGCTTTTTTTTTTTTTTTTTTTTTTTGTGAAAAATTTCGAATCACAGCATGAAAATTAATTGTTCTGGCAATGTTTGATTCAATACTTAGCCTGGCCAAATCCACAAGATATCATTCCTGAGACATTGTAGACCTTAAATAATTCTTAATCAGTTTGAGTTTGCTAAATGACCTCTCTGCAGAAGCTACTGCAGGCGCACAAATCACCATACACTGGAAGTAGTGGATGCTGATTTGTACCAATGGATGCAAAAATCCCGTACTCATATTGCCCCAGACCTGAATACCAATAGAAAAAAAAAAAGTAGTGGAATTTATAATATTATCTTTAATATTATTTCATTAGCTTTACATTATGTTCAATAAATAATTACCATTAAAACATAGATTTCATTTCATTAGATCAAAACGAAAGTAACCAAAATTTTTAGCTGACAGGTTACATTAAACTACATTCCGCAATAAATTTAGCTAAACTAGACAGACACCACACTACAGTTTCGCTAGGCCTAAATGAAATTCTCACGCTTATAATTTTCATTTAAATTTCCAATAAGCTTAATGAACAACAAAATTTAAAGGTTCTAAAATAAACTCCACACATAAGTAATGATAACATAATACAATTTCACCCAGCTTCAGTGAAAGAACCAAATTAAAACGTTATATGTATTTAATATATAACGATGTTATATGTTGATGATTAAAGCCGGCCCCTTTCAAAATCAGCCATGTGGTAGGCAATGGCATACCACCACATTATCTGATGCCACAGAAACCACAACAAAAACAACTCCAAAAACTGCTGTTAACCATATCCCGGATGCCACTGTCTGCCCTACAAAATTAAATTTAAGAAAGAAGAGGGTAAACGTGGCCACATGGAATGTAAAAAGTTTAAAAGAAGGCAAGATGGATATGGTCATCAATGGAATGGACAGGTATAAAATTGACATTTTAGGAGCAACCGAAGTCATGTGGACAAGACAAGGTCATTTCAAAACTGGAAATGGATTTTTTGGTTGTTTTTTCTGGAAGTGACCAAGTAAAGGAACATGGTGTCGCTGTCATTTTGAATAAAGAATGTTCAAGGTCTCTTCTTGGATACAATCCAATTAATAGTAGAATGATGACGGTTAGACTGACAGACACAGTTTTAGTTGCATATGCACCGACATCAATATCCATAGACGAAGATATGGACAATTATTATGAAAATCTCCAGTCAGCTCCTCTTGATCTGGTCCCAAAAAAGGATGTTTTGATACTATGGGTGATTTTAATGCAAAAGTAGGCAAGATAGTTTCTTCTAGTCTAGACTGTGATAGGTTTGGCCTTGGCACTAGAAATGAGCAGTGTGAAAGTTTAATTGAATTTTGTCTTCTGAACAGTCATATGTAACACCTGCTTTCAGCAGCACCCGAGAAGGCTCTACACATGGAAACCTGATCATAAAACAAGGAATCAGATTGATTATATCCTTATGTAGCAAAGGTGGCGTTCCAGTGTAATCACAGCAAAAACACTTCCTGGAGCAGATTGTGGCAGTGATCATCAGCTACTCCATATCATTCTCAAGCTGAAGCTGAAAAAGATCATGAATAACGTTTTCCCTAGACGATTGGATGTAAAACATATTCCAAACGATTACATGCTTGAAACAGACAATCGTTTTCAAGCTCTATTAGAATTAAATGACGATATGCTGCCTGAAGAAATGTGGGAAAATACAAAAAGCATTATTAAGGATTCAGCAAATAGACGCATTAGAGAAATGTCAAAGATCAGGAAGCCTTGGATTACAGATGCCACTTTTAAACTTATTGAACAGAGAAGAACTGCAAAAGCCCAGGGTGTACAAGGAAACGAAGAGTATCAGGAACTAAGGAAAGTCATCAAATGCTCTTTAAGCCAGGACAAACAGGATTATATCAATCGAAAGTGTAAAGAAATCGAATACCACAACAAACGAAACAACACTAAAAAGATGTCTGATGTAATTAAGTCCGTAAGACAAAAGGTCTGACCAAAACTTAATGTAATTAAGGACTCCAAAGGGGAAATTTTAACAGAGGAGAACACAATCAAAGAATACTGTGAGCAGCTCTTCAGAGCACCTGCTGGTACTAATGATCTGCCAACCCCTTTTGAAGAGTGTGATCATGAACCAGTTCCACTGAAGGAAGAAGTCGAAAAAGCTATCAAACAACTAACGTGTGGCAAGTCACCTGGATTGATGAAATCCCAGCAGAATTGATTAAAGCTACAGGTGAAGGGCGCCGAGTTTTTTCATAAAATGATTGTAAAAATTTGGGAAACGGGACGGTGGCCATCAGATTGGAAGAAATCAATTTTTATCCCATTACCGAAAAAAGGAGATCTGAAAATTTGCTCAAATTACAGGATTATTAGTCTAATTTCTCATGCTAGCAAGATTCTTCTTAAAATCATATTGAACAGAATCTCAAGAAAACTTGAAGAAGAAATGCTAGAAGAGCAAGTAAGTTTCAGAAGGGGTAGAGGAACCAGAGATCGGATCTTAAGTCTATGACTGATTATTGAAAAATGCAAAGAATTCAATGTTCCAGTCGTTTTGTGCTTTATAGATTATGCAAAATCATTTGATTGTGTTCAACATGAGAAACTATTCGATACGATGACTAATATGGGTTTCCCGATCCACATAATTCAGCTGATTAAGCTACTGTACCAGGAACAGGAAGGAACTGTGAGAAAGAACATGGGAAACACGGCCTTTTTCACAATAGGTAACGGTATCAGGCAGGGCTGTATTTTGTCACCTCACCTTTTTAATCTTTATGCCGAAGATATCATGCGTGAAGCTTTGGAAGATTTAGAGACTGGCATCAAAATTGGAGGACTGAAGATAAACAACCTTCGTTATGCATATGATACTGTGCTAATTTGTAATTCTAAGGATCACCTTAAAGAAACTCTGAGGAGAGTATCTGAAGCAAGTAAGAAAAAAAGGATTGTTTCTGAATGTGTGTAAAACTAAAATTATGATGATTGGTGATAATCTCGATTCCAGTACAGTGAAGGTCAATGAGCAAAGTATCGAAGAAATTGATGAATTTGATTACTTAGGGTCAAGAATAAATAAAAATAGTGACTGCTCAAACGATGTAAAGAGACGACAGGCAATTGCTAAAACGTTGGTCGCTAATCTGACAAAATTATGGAAAGATCATGATCTGCCCCTAAAGACGAAACTGAGAATCACTGATTCGTTAATTTTTCCAGTTGCCACTTATGGATGTTAAGGATGGAATCTGAAAAGAGTTGACAAGAAGAAAATTGAGGCATTTGAAATGTGGTGTTACAGGAGAATACTGCGTATTTCATACTTGGATCGAAAAACAAATGAGTGGGTATTGAATAAAACTGGCAGGCCTAAAATTCATAGCATCAACAAAAGAAAACTCAATTTTTTTGTTAAGAAGGGAAAACTTTCTGTTGAAGAATATCATGGAAGGGAAAACCGAGGGGATCAGGTGCAGAGGAAGACCTGCAACTGGGTGGAAGGATGGAATCAGTGAACTTCTGGGCATGACACTTTGCGATGCTGCTCGTATAGCAAACGATCGATGCAGTTGGAGGAATTTGTTGGTGGCCACAACAGCTCCTCAGGGAGCTATGTGACTGGAAGAAGAAGAAGAAGAAGATGTATTTAAGTTTCTAGTATACCAAAAGAGAAAATAAGCCCAAGCACAAACTATGGTTTACTCCAAACTAAAACTGTACATATTCCACCTGTTCTTTATATTTATTCTAGTTGTGCAATTTAGTAAATTTATATTTTAATTTTCAACAAATAACACTAAGTTGTTATATTTACTACTCCATTACCATTCAATTTATTCAAGTTAGGATGAAAGTTAGTATATTGTTCAATTTCAGTCTGGAAGATACTACTAAATATTTAAATAACTATAGTATTCAAGTTTAAGTTTACTATAGTATTTAAATACTTAGCAGTTTCTTACAGGATGAAATTGAATAATATAATATAATATAATTAACTTTAAGCACAACAGTTGGAACTTATAACAAAAACAACAAAAAAAGGAATCGGATGGATTTTTACACGCAGATACCGGTTTCGAGCATTTGCGTAAATTACTTCAAGGTTTCAATAAAAATACCAGAAGCACACGAGGAAAGTTTGGTACATAACAGTTCTCACTGAAAGGGGGTTAGAAAAGGTAAGTAATACTGTATAATTTAAATTTGATTGTGCAGCTTTATAATCTTTTTTTAGAGAAAAGATCCTTCACAACTAAACAATTCACATCTAAACACACACACACACACCGTATAAATTCAGCGCAGAAACTGTTATATTAATCTGTCTGTTGAAATTTCCCTGAAACTGTTGAAAAACTTTATTATTCTATGTAGTAGTAGTATGTGACTCAAGAAAGCAAGTCTATGAGCTTCACTGCTGTAGGCTTCTGATAATTTATATGCATCCCATGCATTTTCTTCTCTGTCACGAGTCTCATTAATTATCACTAGGTGGTAGATGACTTTCATCAACCGGTGAAATACCACCTCTTTGCTTATTGGAGGCTTGAAGTGGTGAAACCCATGTTTAGTCTCTAGAGCAAAGTTTCCGGCACCCCCCTCCCCCCATACTTCTCCTTCAACCCATGCATGGTACTAAGTACTATAGGTTTTGATACCTTTCGTGTTTGGGGTTTTCATAAAAAAAAAAAATTATCTGACATCCATTTAGGCCTTGATTTTCATATCGATTAAGTGTATGAACAGCTTACTGAAACTATTTAAAAACTTTATTATTCTACGTGAGAATGATACAGATTAAAGAACAAGGTCTATCTGAACATCAAAAATGGTTGTAAAATTCATCAAACTCGAGAGGAGGAAAAACTATAAAGGACACTGAATGGAACTCAAATTAACAAACCTATATAATTATGATATTCGTAAAACTTACTTAATTACAAAATACATTTACATGTCTGTTATTTTCTCAATTTTTACCGGACAGTAAGCTCAAATACAGGACTGCCTGAGTCAAAACCGGATACTGTATAAGGCAATGGTGAGGTCACGCCTTGAGTACTGCGTACAGGTCTGGAGGCCTCATTTTAGGAAGAATGCTTGAGCGTGTACAGAGAAGGGCAACAAGATTAGTGAGGGGAACGAAGGAGTTCTCTTAAGTTCTGCAAATTGCAGTGTCTGGAGACTAGGTACCTGCGAGGATCTAATTGAGGTGTATAAAGCATTGAATGGGCTGAGCACGCTGAAATCTGATCGGATTCTTTCGTTTGGTCAGATTACGAACCTGAGGGGGCATAAATTCAAATTGAGGAAAGACAATTGTAGAATAGATGTGCGGAAATTTACCTTTAGCCGGTGGGTAACCTGGAACAAACTTCCATCGTCGTTGTGGAAGTTGATAGGTTAAATACATTCAAGGAGAAACTGGAAACTCGACAAAATTTTAGGGGGAATGGAGGCCTGAAATTTTTTTTTTTTTTTTTGGCTGATGCTACATAAGCTCATACTCTTGCTTTCTTGCATCAGATGCCTCCATTACTATTACTATTATTACTATTATCTGACAAGCCCACACAACAATCTGAAATGAAAATACTAGCCCCTATCAAAAAGTTCTGAGACTAGTAAAATTGTACACAAATAGAATTACTAACAGGCTATTGATATGTATCCCCTCTCCCGAAAGTAGGCTGCTTGCTACTGAATTCAAGTGCTTTTGTCCACTGGAACGTAGGATAACTTTGCATAACTATTTAAGCAAGCTCAGAGTTATACTTTTGGAATGATTCACATGTTTTCAATTAATGTCCGATATGTTTGTCAAATCCCAATTCTTTCGGTGAATAAATCATCAAAAACGTCACTTTGACATCTGTTTTTGTCTGCCACGTTTTTGATTTTATCGTCGTGTTAAGAGAGGAAGTAATCAAATCAATCTTTACGGAGAACCTTCACGAAGGAAGCAACTTGCTCAACGTCTCCATCTTCGGAATGTTGTTGAAAGGTCGCTTTATCGCCGAAGGCTGTTTCCAACATTTGGTATGTTTCCCAAGCTGCTTTCCAGAGTGCAAAACCTCGCACGTACTCATTGTTCTTTAGAATCGCCATTCCAAACTGCTACACAAAGTTTACACATGCCCTTGTACTAACGCGTCCTCTGAGCGGAATTTTATAAGGGGGTACAGAGTTTCTTTCGTGCCCCCTTCCCTTCTCCATTAGTCATCCTGTTTTTATCCACTACGGTTTTATGCCATGAGCAGCCTGTAAGCCCACCAAAAAGGGTATTCCAGGGTAAAGAACCAGTTGATAAATCCATTGATAGTGTAGTTAAGAATCCAATTATACAAGAACAGGAAATAAGTCTATGGACATGAACAGAGCCTCTGAGAGGAATTTTACAAAGTTTCTTTCAGACTCCCTTCCCTTCTCCATTAGTCATCCTGTTTTTATCCACTACGGTTTTATGCCATGAGTTGTAGTCTGTAAGACCAAAAAGGTTATAGAAGGTGAGAAAGGGGTGAAATGGAGCACTTTGTTGATTTTCTGCATTTGTGGCCTTATGCTCCTATACTCCCTCTATGATAAATATAAATTAAATAAAATAAAAAGAGATCAGAGAGAAGAACATATTTCATTTGAATATCTTTGTTTATGCTACAAGGAAAAAGAATTCACAATGAAACGTCCTTTTATATTGCAATACAGGTCAGATAATCAGAAACATAATTATTAGTAAAAAAGTTAAAAAAAAAAAAAAAAAAAGGTAGATAGGCTTAGTAAGTGCTCTACTGGGCTTTTTTTGTGAAAAATTTCGAATCACAGCATGAAAATGAATTGTTCTGGCAATGTTTAACTCAATACTTAGCCTGGCCAAATCCACAAGACATTCCTGAGACATTGTAGACCTTAAATAATTCTTAATCAGCTTGAGTTTGCTAAATGACCTCTCTACTGTTGCTGGAATTGTTAATAATATTCTTAAGCTAACACAAACATTTGGAAACAGGTCACCAAGTCTGTACTCTGTTAACTAGTTCAACAGATCTAATGGTTTTAACTGTGCATTTACAAAATTTGCTTTATGTTCTGAGAGTAAATGTTGCATTTCTTTTCCAAAATCAGCACCGTTAAAGTCAGCAGGATATTGCTCTGATCAAGATAAATCTTTTCTCTCCACATCACTTTCAGACATGGTGAGATATTTCCACAAGAAATGAAAATTTTCTGCTAAGTGCTTAACAGCATTGAAGCGGACAGTTAATCCTGCTGTAACATTGTCTATCAAAACGTAAAACACACACACTTTCTGAAGTAGGCCTCTTCTGACGTATTATCTGTGTCATGCATTTCCTCCAAGTTAGCATCAGGTGTGCTGTCATCATGCGGTATTGTCCTCTTGCGCCTAACTCCACGACAACTACGGGAAAGTTTTATTTCTATCTTTAGGTTTGACGCAACCATTCCACATGCATTTCCAGTTGTTTCGAAGTTTTGTCAGATATGTGAGGAGAGTTTCAATGTTTGCTACTTCAACATCCAGTGTGGCCTCTCTAGCTTGGATGACCTTGTTGTAATTAACTCCAGGGGCTCACGTTTGGTGAGTATGGGCTTGGCACACCCAAGGTCCTGAGCTGGATATCATCATCATTCTTCTCTTTCTTGGTGATTCCCCCTCTACTTCTCTCTCTCTCTCTCTCTCTCTCTCTCTCTCTCTCTCTCTCTCTCTCTCTCTCTCTCTCTCTCTCTCTCTCTCTCTCTCTCTCTCTCTTTCATGTCCAGAAAAATGGTGTGAAGATCTTCGTTGTCATTCCAGGCGTGAAGTATTTTCAGTGATAATGACTGTAGGCAGGTTACGGTAGATCTATTAGGCATGGCATAATGGGTGTGTTCTGGCCTATGCGCAAAGATTGCGAGTGCTACATCATTATAGATGCACTTCTCGAGGCATTTCAGGAAGGGAGAGGCAATTGATATTGGCCTGAAGTCAGCCAGTCTTTTCGCATGAGGCTTTTTCGGAACTGCCACGACTCTGTATGATAACCAGCTTGAAGGTACCTGTGCAAATTTGAGAACTTTGTTGTAGAGTTGAGTGAGCTCTTTGCTGATGAAATAAGAAGCAATTTTTAGACTAAAAAGAGGTATTGCGTCAATTCCTATGGTGGACTTGTCAGGTAGAGAATTTATTATTTTTATTAGTTGTTCTTCGGAAATTTCTGTATTACTAGTAGGTGAAGAAATGTTAAACGCTTCGTTCCAAGGATATGCTTCGGACTCACGGTGATCTCGCTTAATACGGAGCACATGCTCACACCATTCCTGGACATCAAAAGATAGAGGGGTGCAAGTATGACTAGTGGACCACACACGTTTTCCCCTGGATAGCCGGCCATTCATGAAATTGTCAATAGAAAATTGTTTCCTCTTCTGGAAATCCATCCTTGCTTTGGAAAATTTGGTGTATGACTCTTGTGAAGGCGACTTCTTGTAAGAGGCATGGGCTGCCTGTTTTTCCCCAAAGATCAAAGATAATCTGTGCAACATGCCGTCCAGGTGTTATAATTGAATTGAACACATTTTAATATAACGGTCCCATAATAACTTTAATCTGCAGTGCAAAAATTTAAAAGAAAAAGTGTAAGAAAACAAAATTTTATTTTGATGTTGGAAAAAATATGTGTGCTGGGATGTGCGAACGATGTTCTATGTGAAACATCTCTGTAGAATTTATTTTTTTTAGTAAAGAAAAAAGAAATACAATTTTATTTTTTAATGTAATTTATTAATAACCAAACTTGTTATTACAAAATCTTCTTTCAAACTCTTTGTGTGCGGAACGATGTTTGTTATTTAAATAAAGCAAAGTAGGAGTGGATTCTTCAGAAAGTTTCAAATGTTTTAATCAAGGGAAAATATGTCGCATTGGATGCTGATCCGAACTAGCAGATGGTTAGTCCTGACTTGTTGATGGCTGATCTCGACTTGTAGTTGGCTGATTTAGTTCAGCAGAAGCAAAATTTTTCATAATTTTTGTATGTTCTCGACATTCCCGTTGATCTTCTGCACATGATTTTGCAATCGTCTTCGATTTAGAGGAATTTAAGCGAGCCTTATAAGCTTTTTGTCTTTCAGCGCCGTTTTTGCCATGGCCGTCTAAAATGATGTTTTCTTTCTTTCTTTTTTTTTTTTCACAATTTCCAAATTTTACGTTTTCCTTACCCAGAATGATGAAAGAAAATCACTACACTTTGAATTTTTCAACTCGGTCCGGTAGAACTGGAGTTGTCATAGAATGAGGTGATGCTGGCTAGTCACTCTATACTGAAGCAGTACATGGCGGAGACTGTACGCAATATCGCAGCCGACCGGGTGGTGGAGGGGGGCGATGAGGTAGTTACTTCCGTCACCCGATTCTGTGACATACGTGCTGCGAGTTTGCTCCGTGTCGAAAATTGGGTGGGGGGATGGCGTAAAGATGTTTCACATCAAAAATCGTTATAACCTTCATGATATACTAACGTATATCCTGAAGGAACTGAAAATACTACTAGCAACTGAAAGCAAAGCCCTTCTGTTCTGTTGAAAGTGTTTTGAACAGAAACTTTTCTGTTATGTTATTCACAGAATGATGGTGCACCGACATACTTCTCACTTGTCTTAGCCTATAATATAACTAGGACAGGACAGAAATTTGAAGTGTTATACAGTTGACCCTGATCTCTTCCACTCTTATTAATATCTATTATATAGTAGTTCGTCATTTTAAGTTCAATGTAGGTGTTGCCTGCTAATTATTGTTCGAATTGGTACATATTTAACATCCAGGAAGCTAAATATTTAGCACCAAAACCAGGATTATTTTATTTTATTAATTATTATTATTTTATTTATTTGTTTATTTTTTGTAAAAAGTTTATCTGTACATATTAAAGTCACCAATCTCATTGGTTCCGATTCGGATTTCAAGATTAATTACCACGTTCTTGGAACTTGTATTATCACAATGACCCATTTTGGGTATTTTTTTTTTCTTCTGGATATTTTAAAACTGACGCTGTGAGCTCAATTTGCAATATCAGATCTTATCAGATCAAAGGGCATTCCGGTCCAATTCAAGCACTGCTGTCAACAGTTAATACGTGGGCTGCTCAATATATTACGCCTCCGTAATAATCTAAGATCCGAATCATGGATTAACCAACATATGAATGATATCAAGTCAGAAAATATTAATCATATATTTTGCTTCCACGTTATTCACATTAATTGTTTGGTCATTCATTCTTGTCAATGATTTTTTCCTTCTGCAGCAAATCCGCAGAAAGGAAGTCAGCGAGATGTTTTTTTCTTTTCTTTATTTCTTTGGCATGATGAAAACCAAATTTAACAATCTCTTGCCGTACAAAAACCATTACATTTGTTATAGGTGGAGATGGACGTAAATCTGGGCGCCACCTAGCTACATGAATATACAATACAATACAAATTACATTTGTTAGAGGTCATGAAAATACATTTCTGTGATTGTGAGTTGTGATTTACGATCATGCCCAATCGTATTCTGTTATTTTAACCAATGTATATACACCGATGAGCCAAAACATTATGACCAGCGAGTCGTTATGCAAATCGAAGCAATTGCAGGTGAACTACGGCGTGTGCGCGGGTTGTGACACGGTATAAAAAACACCTGATACTAAGCTCCGTTAACAGTGTTACTCTTGTTCTTCAGATGGGAAAGGCAGCAGACTTGAGCTAGTTTGACAAAGGACAAATTGTGAGCACCTCGAGCATCGATGAGCCACGGCTCATCGATGCTCGAGGTGACCGAAGGCTCTCCCGGATGGTATGTGGCAACAGAAGGGCGACTGTGGCGCAACTCGCTGGTAATTGGAATGCTCGTAACGGGAGTAATGTGTTACAACACACAATACACCGAACCCTGTTGAAAATGGGGCTGCTTAGCTGCAGGCCACTCCAAGTGCCCATGCTAACCACGATTCACCAGCGACAGCACCTACAATTGGCACGCGAACATCGAAACTGAACCCCTCAGTGATTGGAAGAAGGTCATCTGGTCCAATGAATCGCATTTCCTGTTGCGCCATGTTGACGGCCGGGTACTTGTGCATCGTTTACCTGGGGAGGTGATGGCGCCTGGATGCACCATGACACGAAACCAAGCTGGTAGTAGTGGTGTCATTCTTTGGGCGATGTTCTGCTGGGATACCCTGAGTCCAGTCATCCAGACATCAGCCAAGCACTCTGACGTCTACCACCTACCTAAACATCATGGTTTAGTAATGGCTGCCTTCTTGATAACATGTGCTGCAAATCGCTCCGTCAATATCTACAGTTTTCATTTAGTTTAAAATAGTGCCAATTGCCAGCTTTTGTATTATTGCCATGCAAGGGTTTTTAATGAAGAGGAACTCAGGGGTGAGATCAGTTTCTTGTATCCAACGCTAGTTACAATGTGTCGGCCCACATTGGCGGCATTGTTGTAGAATTGGAGAGTGTGGCAAACACATTTCTGTTGCTATCAGGGCTGAACTGCACTATTGACTGGGGAGGGCGACCCCCCCCTGTGTGAGTACAATCATAGCTGAAGGTCACTTGCTGCTTAAGCCTCCCTTAGTGTACCCTGTTAGGTCGCATTATTCCGGCTCCGACACTAATTGCCCTCCCGCGACCACCTGCTTCCTATCACATTCCATCGTCCCACGTCCCACTATACTCAAATGAGTGACCTTTTTCCTGCATCTAGTGATAAACTATGTTCCACCCCCTCCACCATAGACTTTACAAGGTAAGATACAAACCTTTCTCTGATGCATCTTCCTGCAATTTCGATCTCACCATCGAATCCAGCGCCCCTGAAAACCTAAGTGGAAAGTAGCCCCACTTTCCTACGAGTATTTTTCCACTTGGGCGTCCCCCCCCCCCCCGCCATGTGACTAAGTGGTTAAGCCCAAAACTCTGCCAGCCTGCTGACAGGCACCAAATTTCACCACCCTCAACGTACTGGATTGAAAGCATCGATTAACCGAACCACCCTAGATAATACGGAATTCTGCGAACTTCGTGGTTCGCAGAATTCCGAAATCACGGCCGAGCTGAATGAACGAAGGCAGCCCGAACAGGGGACGATACTAACAACATGGAAGATAGACTAATTATTCAAAAAAAGAACAAGAAAACGGTGCGGAAGTTCAATAGAGAGACTAGGAGCCAAACTGAGCTCAGGGACGTGCAGGATGGAAACAGCATGCAACCCTATCAAAGCGAGGACCCAAAGCAACAGTACAAACCCCTGGATCCGACTCTCCTTGAGGGGCAGTGTCCTGGAAAAAACCCTGATACTTAGAACTTCCCTGGAAGATATTTTCAAAGACCAATTGAACAGGGTCACAACTGGCGTCAGGGGACAGATAAAGTGTGTGTGTTTAGGGTCAAGCGGCACCAGGGGTTTCCCCCATCTCCGAGTAGTTTACATTGTGGGTGAACCAGTTGACTGGAAAAGCGAGAGATTTAAAAGTGTATGGACTTTGTATATATTTGATGCCTTGTACCGTTGTTCATCTGGTCATTTAGCTGCCAGACCCCTACTGAGGCCCGACGTTGTCCCACTTTAGCCCCGTGGAGGCAGACCAGGTACTCACTAGTATATAGTTCACTCTGGCAGGTCCTGCCACCTAATTTCCTAAGATTTCAGTGGCTAGGACCTTAAAAAAAAAAAAAAAAAAATCGCGTACGCGTCGCGGGGAGCGCTAGAATTCCAAAATGTTTGGCAAAATTAATTTAGATTGTGTGGGACGTGTTCACGTTGCTATCAGATAGAGTGAGGACAGATAGTGTCTGTCTGGACAAAACTGTAGACCATGCTCCTCCAGACTGACAAGGCAAGGGGAAAAGCTTTGGCAAAACTTGAGGCATAGCTAGAATGTGCGGAAAACCAAATGCTACAGCATGCTTCCACATACGCACAAGCGCTGAGGAATTCAAACACTGCAAATACTACAATCATGAGTGCCCAACCAAGGAAACTCCCACTGATCAAAACCCCAAACCTGGTAGTGATTAGACCTACAGAGACCAGCGAAGAGCTGAAAAACAAAGTTATGTCGAACCTCAAAGATAACTTCAAAACCACCAAGATTAAGGCAAGAAACGTAGATATTGTCATAGAAACGGAGACAGAGAAAGACATGGAGAATATCCTGACCAACACCAAGATAACTACAAATTATTATCTTTAATGTTGACAAAGAAGTCACCCCCACAAATCCTAATACAGGAAATATAGAAACATTCTCGAAAATTATTCCATCGTTAATGTTAAACTAAAATACGTTTGCTCTTACTGGGCGGATATTCGCCCTAATGCAGCCACTTTTAGCCAACATAGAGACGGTCTTGCCTTTAATCGCCCTACGTAAAGCTAGCAAGGACTCCCGCAACAAGTAAGACCCCCCCGTATTCGCGGGGGATAGGTCCCAAGACTTACTGTGGATGGCTGAAACCGCGGATATAAGCAAACACCTACTGACCCCATATATAACGTGATTTTCTTGTACATATGTATGTACAAGAAAATCACGTTATATATAATAAAGTTTAATTGATAAATTAAACACACAGTACCAACATTAATTTATGATAATAATAAAGTACAGCAGACTCTCGATTAACCGGGAAGCGGATTAACCGGAACATTTTGACTCCCAATTAAAAAAAAAAAAAAAAAACCAGAAATCATAAAATTCAAGTAATAACTAGAATAGGTATAAACAGATATTTTGCAAGTCGTAAATAAGCGACAAAAACCGGCGTTATAAGTCGTCATTGGGAGATTAGTGTACCTATTATCTTGCATCCGCCCCTGCTGTCTTCACACCTACCGCTCAAAACATTAAAAAAAAAAAAAGAAAAAGAGAACAAATGTTTATTTTGATTTAGTGCGACGCGTCGAGTGTTGTATTCCGTTGCACCGAAAAGGACAAATTTTGTTTCGTTATCTATATCAGGGATATCGGAATTTTTTTTTTTATAATAACTTTTTATTTATTTATTATTATTATCATTTATTTATTATTATTATTTTTTGTTTGTTTAGAAATCGCGAAAATGATGAGCAAACGCAAGAGTTGTGCTTTCAAAAACACAACAACTTTAAATTATTCAAAAGTTTGAAAACGGTGCATCCGTTAACCATTATAATGTTGGTGACCAAACCATACGCGACATTGTAAAAAATAAAGGGAAGCTATTAGATTTAAAATGGACATCGTACAATATAAAGGGAAGCATCGTATTGGACACGCGGGCAGTGCGTGGTAAGTTTTTTCGTTTTTTTCCTCTGGTTAACTGCGGGTAACTGAATCAGCGGATACAGGGGCACAACTGTACTGCGTGTATACGAAGAAAATAAAACATGAGCTACGTAATTATTGCGATTTTCATGGCTGAATTAATAAATAACGAATAGTTAGTTTCCAGGAATAAGTTCAAGAATAGTTAGTTTCCAGGAATAAGTTCACGAATAGTTAGTTTCCAGGAATAAGTTCACGAATAGTTAGTTTCCAGGAATAAGTTCACGAATAGTTAGTTTACAAGTTTTGTATGCAGTTTTTAGAAAGAGAGAGATTGAATATATCCTCGACTGTGCTAAAGGGCTAAAAACTAGTTTACTTACTAGTTTCTTAACAGCAGCAATGCCAATGTAGTGACCGAAAAGACTGCTGCATCTTGAACCTTGGAACCGTAAATTCCAACAATCGCCTGTCATCTGTTGCTGTGAGCTCGGAGTTTTATGGAAACCTTTAAACTTAAATGCATCTCACATGTTATTACATGTATATTTTTTCTTGTTTCTATCAGCGGAATATTTCGTACAATTTATCCTGTACAGTCAATCATAACTAAGGAAAAAAAAAAAAAAAAACCTGCTGCATGTCAAGGGCGCGAAACATTCATCGATTCTTCAGCGATTTTTTTCATTCTAACACCATTACGATGTACAACGATCTCGAAGTAGATCCAGAAAGGCTTTGCACAGAAAAGATGTACAGGTCAGGGAAATATTTTAGAATGTTTTTCTCCACTCATAAATGCTGCGGGCAAGTAAAGCCCACAGATGGAAACAGAATGAAGGAAATGAAGAGTGAACTAAAGTCGGGACGGCAAACTGAATGGTAAAATCGAATTCATCATACTGTTTTAGTTTTGCACTGGGGCGGACTTTGGCCTAGGCAGACTACGCAACTGCCTAGGGCCCGTAACTTTTTTGGGTCCAGTAAAACTGTTTTATTATACATTTTTTATACTATAAATGTTTATAGGCAGAGGACTCTTTTTAGCTTTCAACACAATGCAAGACCTGTATTTTTTTATTTAGCAATAGAAGACCTTGTTTTAACCCCATCAACTGTATCCTCCATTACAATTTCTGAAAGGTGGCAACCCTAGGTGGAGCCCGAAATGAGAATCTTGCCTAGGGCCCAATTTTTCCTTAATCCTCCACTGGTTTCGCACTGTTGTTTTTGTTATGTCTTACGTTTTGTTATCTCGCTGTAAATAGTCGTGCTGTTGTGTCTTAAATGTTCTTTAAATTTTTGTAAAATTGCAAATTATGCTTGGAATGTAAAATAAGTCAATGATATGTATAATATAATAAGACAATGACATGTATAATATAATAAGACAATGACATGTATAATATAATAAGACAACGGTATATATAATATAATAAGACAATGTATAATATTTATAATATAATAAGACAAGGATGTGTATAAATTATATATGTGGATAATTATATGTACAACTTATATTTGTATGTCTGTATGTGCACCCCCTGGTCAATAGCTGTGAGGAGAAAAAATAATAATAATAATAATTATTATTATTATTATTTTTGCTCTTATATTATTTCTCCCTGATTGGGAGATCCACCTCGTGACGGGTATTGCTACCAAGTACACAGGGTGGTTGTTGTTATGTCTAGTGTTACTGTTGGTCAAGGAACTCTCTGACTATCCTACAGGTGTCCAGGATTGCGACTTTCTGGAGTTCCTTGTACGTGTTCGCTGGGAGACCTATTGCTGCTAGGCTGTTATGTAGGGTCTTTGGCACCATACCTGTGGTTGACACGATGATCGTTACTTGTTGCGTATGCCACATCTCTTTGATCTCCTGTCTTAGGTTCGTGTACTTGATTTTTTCCCCATGGGTTTTCTGCAGGTTGCCAGTGTTGGGTACCGCTATGTCAATCAGATAGGTAGCCTTTTCCTTCTTGTCCACAAGGGTTATGTTCGGTTTGTTGTGTGGGATTGTCCTATCCATTATTATGGGGCGGTCCCAGTACATCTTGTGGGCTGGGGTCTCTAGTACTGCCTGGGGTTCGTACTTGTAGTACGGTACACTTTCTTCGACCAACTGGCATTTCCTTGTTAGCTTCTGATGTATTATCCTGTCTACCTGGTCGTGTCTATGAGTGTACTCAGTCTGGGTGATCACCTCGCATCCCGCAGTGATGTGCTGGATCGTTTCTGAGGCCATGTGTCATCGGACTTATTATTATTATTGCTCTTATATTATTTCTCCCTGATTGGGAGAAAATTTCACTGCACCAGGGAAAATTAGATGGCCGAAACTACCAGCTGCTGACTGGTAAAGAGATCGAAGCTATGACAGAAGGAGAGACCTACAAATACCTAGGGATGATGCAGGCTCATCAGTTAGAGCACAAGGAAATCAAGAAGTGCCTGATCGAAAAATATCATCAGAGACTCAGAAGCCTGCTGAAAGCAAAATTGAAGGAGGGAACACAGTTAAAGTCATAAACACCTATGCAGCTCCAGTACTAACACACACCTTCGGGGTCATAGATTGGACTAACACCGAGCTAGAAGATATCATGCAAAAGACAAAAGACCAAGAGCCGCCATCACCACCCGAAGTCAGCAGTAGAGAGACTAACAATAGCTTGGAAAGAGGGAGGAAGGGGCCTGATAGAGCAACAGAAAACACCAATAGTTAACCTGAAGGATTACTTCGAGAACAGCACAGCACCACTCCACCAGGCCATAAGGAAGATAGATAAGTGGTATACCCCACTCCACCTAAGTGAGGAACCCCCACCCGTCCAGACAGCACAAGAAACGAAGTTAGAAAGATGGACAAAGAAGACACTACAATGAACTCCATCAAGATGATATCGATAACATTGCTTCCAATGCATGGCTCACAAGCGGGATGCTCTTCCCCGAGACTGAAGGATTCATGCTCGCCATCCAAGACCAGGTAATCAACACTAGAAACTATAGAAAATACATCGCAAAGGAACCCGGAATGTCAGATGACAAATGTCGACGATGCCATCTGGCCTCAGAAACGATCCAACACATCACCGCGGGATGCAAGGTGATCACCCAGACTGAGTACACTCATAGACACGACCAGTTAGCCAGGATAATACACCACAAGCTAGCAAGGAAATACCAATTGATAGAAGAAAGTGTACCGTATTACAAGTACGAAGCCCAGGCAGTACTAGAGACCCCAACCCACAAGCTGTACTGGGACCGCGCCATAACAACGGACAGGGCAGTCCCGCTCAATAGACCGGACATAACGCTTGTGGACAAGAAGGAAAAAGCTACCTATCTGATTGACATAGCGGTACCCAATACTGCAAACCTGCAGAAAACCCATAGGGAAAAAATCAGGAGGTACACGAACCTAAGACAGGAGATCAAAGAGATGTGGCATATCCTATGCAACAAGTAACAACCATCTCGATCATCGTTGCAACCACAGGTATGGTGCCAAGACTCTACATAACAGCCTAGCAGCAATAGGTTTCCCAGAGAACACGTATAAGGAGCTCCAGAAAGTCGCAATCCTGAACATCTGTAGGATAATCAGAGAGGTTCTGGACCAACAGTAACACCAGACATAACAACAACCACCCTGTGTACTTGGTAGCAATACCCATCACGAGGTGGAATCCCCAATCAGGGAAAAATATTATAAGAGCAATAATAATAATAAGAAGAAGACAATGATATGTATAATATAATAAGACAATGTGTAATATTTATAATATAATAAGACAAGGATGTGTATAAATTATGTATGTGGATAACTTGGTCTCATCAAACCCCGTCATGAGGTGGAACCCCCAATCAGGGCGAAATAATATGAGAGCAATAATAATAATTCTTAATATGCAAAATTTTGCTGGACACTCTTCAACAAATCTCCTTCTTAATTGGGTCCCTAGTTCCCCAGATTTGAACTCTATCGCAAAATCTGTAGAATTTTGTTAAATGGACACTTAATACCTGTAGATTTGTCAATCTCCAATGTGGGACAATTATGTGGAACATTTATACAAATAGCATGGCGATTCATGCCACATGTGCAAACCGTTCTGTGAGTTCTGGAGGCCCGACTTGAAATTAGGTGAGTGGTACTATTTCAATGTCCTTTCAGTGTTAATAGCTATCAAGTTTCTGAGTATCATGCATTTCAGGTGCATTTATAGTTATTCAATATCGAATACAATTTATCAAGAAAAAGCACGACGGTTTGAACACTAGTGTGTCTGGCATTGGGAAATTTGGTCTCAACACATAAGACATGGGACTTTATTATTCAAGGAAAAACATATTCAACATTCATGTGATCCCTGTACACCCACAAGGTGCATGACTGCATACCATAACTGCAGCCGGTGTTTCTTCAGAAGTGTCCTTCAGTAGCATGTGGATTATTTCTGTAGATTTCGTCCTTCAGTAAACCTCATACGAAACAACAAAGATTGAGATACGATGGCCAAGACCGTCAAATCCCATTCTAGGGTAACGAAAGGGACAACTCTAACACTGTCATTAAAATGTTCCTTCAAGAAAAGAAGAATTACCGCGTTCGCTGTATATTATCTTGCTCCATCTCAGAAATTTTCGTTCATGTGCACTCCCATACAAATTTTATATCACTCGGTACATTTTTCAGCATGTAAAGGTTTCTCCATGACTTCCTTGGGATTCTCACTTCTCCTCACACGCATATTCTGTTTATTGATATAGATGCTACAATGGGAGTGCGTTTCATAATTGATACATATGAGGTAAATAACTACTACTTTATTTTTCAAATATTGACAAAATGAATCATAAAAGACAAATTACTTTTCTTTGTCAACGTTAGACAGGGGTTTTAGCATGTGCATATCTAAAAAAAGTTTTAAGTGTTTTCGAACCATTCTCGAACTTTTTCATAATCATATTTACTCATAATACTATTTTTTAGTGTCTTCAACCATACTTAAGGTTGATGTTTGTTTTAAACTCAGCTGTTGTGACAATCCTGCATAGATTTCTTTGGGTTATGTGCAATACAGGTAATTTGCATATCGTAAGGTAAGGTTTAGAAATATATTAATATTCAGACAACGAGAATCAGGACAAGATTGAAGTTCTGCATGGACAGGCCGATAACTTCATAGAGTGCCTGAATGTTTATTCATCCACTCTGCTAGTTGTGGGAACGTATGAAATTCTCAAGATTTTCATAATAATATTTACTCTTAATACTATTTTTCAGAGCCTTCTCTTTCTTTGGTACAGCTTTCAACTATTTGTTAGTTAAAACAGTATCGTGTTTTAACTAACAAAGCCAAAGACGTGTACTTTCAGACCAGCTTTATAATTTCCACGGCATCCAGGAACACAACATTTTCCAGGCATTATTAAAAATTTCAAAGCACTTTTATGAGATGAAATATCACAAACTCAAAAGTTATATCGTGTTTATAATATTCACAACAGTACACAAATAACACGAACAAAAGCATCACTACGACTACTAATAGTAACAAAGCGTAAATAAAGACCTTGGTCCATTTAACACAACGGATAGCGCACTGATGACGTAGTGATAAGGCATTACTAACTGTGGCGACAGTTCGAGTCCCATCGATGATGTGAGGATTTCTTTATGGGCTTTTTCACAACTTGGCTGAGTTAGTTGGTCTCAGGCGTGGTAGCATGTTTTTTTCTCTCTGAAACTCGTTTTTCTTCCACCAAACATAAAATCGACCATAGAACACATGCAATTTACAGTCAGCATACACGGAGTAATATGGCTTTAGTCGCTGATGCTGTTAAAACCCTACTGCTCATATTAAAGTTTCTTTTGTATTATTTGCATTAAATGTATAAAGTCATCACAGGTTTTGTGTGAAAGGTAATTTTGTTTTACCAGGTCAGAAATTTGCATACATTTCTATATTATGTTTTAAAAATACGTCAAATTGACTAATATATTTCAAAATACTTTAAAAAAAATTCCTTTACGTTTGGAATATATATTGTCATTACTACTTGTAAATGCAAGGTTACTTAATAACTGAAATGTAGTAATAACTCTTTTTAAAACATAGCGGCAATAATTTTGTTGGGATTCTATTTGTTTTATTAATCCCCCCCCCCCATTATCAATACGGTCTATTATTTGACTCAGTATGAATTGTTGAGGAGGCGTCCATCTTGCAGTGGGTTGATAATTTACCTTTACCTTTA
Organism: Mastigoproctus giganteus; assembly: GCF_048544385.1. Lineage (NCBI taxonomy): Eukaryota > Metazoa > Arthropoda > Arachnida > Uropygi > Thelyphonidae > Mastigoproctus > Mastigoproctus giganteus. Next base: position 168,821,584 of record NC_143582.1, on the reverse strand, counting down.
TTGTTTGACACAATTTCTTATATATCCATATATATTGGAGATGATCCAATGATAAAAAAATTGATTAATACATTTTTTAGTTTAATAAATTGTAATAAATCAAAATTTTATTTAACAACAACAACAACACTACTTTAAGATATAGATACTTACCTATATTTACCTCAATGTGTGCACTCTTGTATCACACTTTAAACTTTACACATCAACTGCTAAATTAAACTAAATTTCAGTGTTCAGGTCTCAGCTTAAAGTGGTAAAGTGCAGCCATTATCAACCCACTTCAGGACGGAAGCCTCCTCAACAATTCATGCTGAGGGAAATGGGGCAATGGACCATAATCTGCCACGCTGGTCCAGTGCGGGTTGGCAGATCGACCGTATTCAGCAGTCAGGGGCTTGAACCCCGCTCTACACAAAGAGCATCTGCTACTGCACTCCCGCTCTTGACCACTCGGCTACGGAGGCCGCTTCAGGTCTCAGCTTATAGATTCTGAAATCCATAGGTGGTCCAATTAAAACAGTTTCCGTAGAACGAATAAAATTTCCACATATTATGAACGGATTTCGAGAGACCTGGGTACGCATTGTTCACACCTTTAGGCAATAGAGCTGCTGCTGCTGTAGAAAGCACGACTTAAGAGCTAATGGGATTAAAATTGCACGATTTAATGGTATCCGTAACAACCGCCTGTACCAAGAAGTAGCGTCGGTCAACTGCTTTCTTGTGTCCATAGCCAGTGGGAAAGATTAAGACATATTTCCTACGCGGACAATACGCCATGGTCAACCAGTGTTCTACTCTAAGCACCCTTTAGAAAATTAGGAGATTATGATTTTCCTTTATCCTGGAAATTCCTCTGTTGTTTCGCAGAAATGAGTCTTTCCCACTTTCAGCAAATTCCACCTGTCTCTGTTTACATGCTTACAAGTGGGCCCTAGTTTGGATCAGGGTGTTAAAAAAAAAAAAAGAAATCGCTTTAAAAAATTGAGATTACATAGGCCCCTTTGTGGCGAGGCCCGAGTCTAGCGCCTCATTTGACTGTTCATAAGTACGGCTCTGGCAGTATGTTATCAGATATTTAGACATTGACTTTATAAAAAAAAAAAAAAAAAAAAATCAATTGATATTACATTTTCAGCATGTTTCGTTAGCCCTAGAAAGCTTTTAAGATCAGCATAGCTTCCCTGGCCCCCCGACCATACAAATATGTTAATATAAATGAAAATATATTTTGCATATTACCAAGGACCAACAGAACTTGGGTTCTGTTGGTCCTTGGGACAACAGAACCCAAGTTCTGTTGTCCCAAGAGTTCGAATCCCGTCGATGACGGGAGGAATTTTATGGACCTTTTTCATAACGTGGCAGAGTTAGTCGGTCTCAGACGAGGGTAGCATGGTTTTACTTCCAGAAACGCGGCTTTTCTTCCAGCAAACAACAACAACAACAACAGCTCTCGTTCTTCCCCACCCTCCACACAAAAGTTGACATATATAAAAGTTTCCACATTAATCGATAAGGAAATTACAGACTGTTACCAAAGTTTCAATGTATATTCTATTGGCTCCCTGGGCTGCTTTTAAGTTCAATTCCGATTTCATAACATTCTCTACCCAGTTTTCCCCTACAGAAATATTACTATAAAATTGGAACAGGAGTTCTGATTCATTTCTTTCTTTTTTTTTTTTTTTTATAAATTTTGAATTATTATTGTTTGCTACGCTGCGGAAATGCAGTGTATATTAACTAACTTGTTTATACTCTGATATGAATACCTAAAATTTGGGAACTTTCAAGATCTGGAAAGGATCAGGTCCTTGGAAACCAGATTTCAGAGGTTCGACTGTATTATTTGTGCTTTCTTGTTCTTGTTTCACCTGCCATCATGAAAATGTCCGTCCAATTAATTCTGCTTATTTCCTGTGCTGTCCAATTTCGCTCCGTAAAATTCCACTTCGAGTCCGATTTCTCGTCCATTGCTGCCGTTGGCGTTTCCGATTATTGGATTTGTTTTCCCGCTGTTCTGGCGCAATTACTGTACTACCATATATTTACTTTTATTATAAACAATCGGGAATGCTAAACCCATGTTTATTGACGTTTATTATCAATTGTTAAAAGCTGGCGGCGGTTTATTTTTTTAAGTCCACTTTCAGTGGGGCTTAGTGGCACCGCGAACGCCGGCGTTTCCGATTAGGAAATTTGTTTTCCGCTTTATTGTACTAACATCTATTCATGCTTCATGTGAAGAAACTAGGTCTATATTTATATTCAATTGTTAACAGAGGCAGTGGTTTTTTTTTTTTTTTTTTTTTCCTTTCTCTCTTCTTAAAGTCCGAATGTCTCGATTGTTTGCGATTATGAAATTTGTTTTCCTGGTATGCTGGCACAATTACTGTACTGCCATTTATTTATGCTTTTCATAAACAATTTGAAAAACTAAATCGATGTTTATATTTAAAACAGCAGGCGATTTATTTTATTATTTTATTTTTTGTCTGCACTTCTCAAGTCAGAGTCGAAACTGGCGCGACTGTCAGCGTTTCCGATGATAAAATTTGCTTCCCGCTGTTCTGCTATCCACAAAGAAGTAAGATATGTTACTACTCTGTGCTGCTATCCACAAAGAAGTAAGATATGTTACTACTCTGTGCTGCTATCACACTTCCTAAACGGATCTGAAAAACAGTGGATGTTTATTGATTTTATATTCAGCTATTAATGGCAGGTGGCGTTGTTTATTTTCGGTGCAGAAGTCACGAAATAATTTACTCTCAGTATTAGCATAAAATATTTGGTTATGTAGGCAAGTTCGAGTGAAGATCTTTCTGTTAGCTAAATTTCTGAGAAATTGTTAGACATTTTTGAAGAAATCGAGAAAAAAAAAAAAAAAAAAACAAACAGAAGCACTTACAAATGAGATAGTTTCCGACTTCCATATGGTGGACTGAGTTTAAGTTTTACATAAACAATCTCAAGGATTTTTTTTTTTTTTTTGGAGTTATCAACATGGAACTAAATAAAAAACAAACAAACGGTTATAAATAAATAATAGTTTGAAGAATGAAGAGAGAAATTTTCCACGAATGCATTTAGCAGGAAGAGATTTCTGCAGATATATTGGATGTTGCATCTCTGCCACCTGCAAAAGGACCAATTCAAATTAGGAGCTCGAAAGTAAAATAAATTATCTAGTTGAAAGGTTTTCTGAATATTTTCTTTCAGGAAGAAACATTGCATTGGAGCTTTTAAACAGTTGTCATGCTGTTTTCTATATTAACTGATGTCAACCCGAAAATAAATAATTTTTGAGCATCACATTTCACGTAGTAATTTTTTTGATTGGTAGAGCTGGACTGCATGGCGAAGACTGAAAATTATTCTGGACTGCAAAGGGTTAAAGGCCTTAAATACCTTCATGAGGTAACCCCAAAGATGTCTGTTCTCTAAACTCTGTAGTCCACAGCCGAGACGTACCTGAAAAGAGCAACTTTAGCACACCCAGCCCAGCCCAGTAGCGTAGCTACCCTTTTTCGGGCCCGGAGGCAAAGAACATGTTCGAACCTCTACTTATTTAAAAAATTGCAAAAACAGGAGATAGCCAAAGACGCCGGGCCCCTAAAGGGCCCGGAGGCAATTGCCTTGCCTACCTGCCTGTATGGTGGCTACGCCACTGACCCAGCCTCTCAACAAGTTGTGTTATCATTTAGGTGCCTGAAATGTAACATATGTTAACTAACTTTTTTTTTTTTTTTTATAATTGTCGATTTTGAAAGTGTGACAGCTTTCTTGGCCCACTTGACATCTGGTAAAGATCTGTTATTAATATAATTATATAATAGGTAAAATTAATAATGTAGAAATGAATAATAAAATGGCTTGTATAATAGACAAAACTTAGAGTTGCAATAAAACTTGGATGGGTGTCTCATAAAGGGAAAACAACGGAGAACAATTTCAGTAAGTGAAAGATAAAATAACAACAGCTGCTCTAATATACTAAGCTGTTAATATACTAAGTCCGGTTACTCTTGTCTAAAACTATTTCCACTTATTTCTAAATAAAAAAAAAATTATATATATATATATATATATATTCATCCTAGACATTCAGAAAAATTTCATGTACAAAAGTTCGGAATGCCAAGCTACCTGAAATGAAACTTATTTTTCTGCATATACTTATAAAAATCAAACTATTGTTTCTAAAGCAAGAAGCAGCATAAGTCAGTATGGATAACAAAATGATTTGGACATTCCTGTATCTTTTAACAGCTTTTAGAAAATTTGAAAACATGTTAAAAATTATTGACACTGCACCAATTAATAAACCCTAATTAGATTCAATAACACAAAGAAACAACGTTCAAAAATTTAAAAAAAAAAAAAAAATAAACCCTAATTAGATTCAATAACACAAAGAAACAACGTTCAAAAATTTAAAAAAAAAAAAAAAATCCCTTTATTTTGGTTCTCAACGTCATTCAGCCAAGGTATAACCACAATTAAAAAGTACTGTTACTTTGCAATATTTACCCTTATGAAGAGAATCACATTTTGGGACCTATATCAATCCCTTGATTATGTGCACAACTTTCAGTGTTCAGACAAGTAAGTTTGTTTGTTTGTTTGTTATTTGGTTTTTAGGAGCATTAGCAACTAAGGCCATATTGCTCCGGGAATATGCGGTGGTCATTCCCTTGACCTTTCCGCATCCTCCGTATCTGGTGGTGACGGGCTCGAACAGGCAAGTAAGAAAAGGGAGGATAAGAGAGTAATCCTCTTTCAGTTGGTCAATGAGAGAAATCAAGATGATCTGCCTTGCCCTCTAAAGATCAGTTCTCTTATTTTTATTTACATGAATTTTATAGCCTGAGTTAAAAAAAAAAAAAAAAAGTGAAAAAAAAAAAAAACCCAAAAAACAAAATAAACAATAAAGGGGGAAAAAAACTGAAAAAACATTTTTTACATTAAAAATTTATGTTCTGTCATCAGAGTTACACCCATAATGTATGTACAACCCTTACCACATTTTTGTTTATTATCTTGTCTTTAAATTATCTAATGTACATAGCTTTTGTAATTTTTAGTTTAATGAAATCCCTTCCCCTCTGTATAACTTCAAAATTTGTTTACATTAAACAACTATAAGCATGTCCATGATCTCTAATTTCTTGGTATTTCCCTTTTTTACTTGTTTACAATGCACCCCCATTCTCATGTCAAATAACCTTTCAGTCTCCCTGACAAATTTTTCCACAGTTGTGCTTTTTTCAAATAACTTGTCTGCATCTTGTTTGGGAAATTACCTATTTTATTTATTGGTTTGAAAATTACATCCAGTCCATATTTTTTATATATTCTTGTGGCAGCTTTATAGATGTTTGCATATACTGTATATATATATATATATATATACATCCATATATAGATATGGATGTATATATATATACATCCAGCATATATATATATATATATATATATGTGCTGGATAGCATCATTCTTCTCTTTTTTTGGTGATTTCCTTCTACTTCTCTCTCTGGGTCGCAGGGTAAATCAAATTTTTTTTGGCTGGTGCAGCATAAGCCTCAGGTTTCCTTGCACCATATGGCTAATAATAATAATAATAATATATATATATATGCATATGAGCCTATTGTTTTCACCATGTCCATCCCTCCAGCCATCCATCTGCACATAACATATTCATTTACTAGGAGTGAATATCCATTCATTGGGAATGGATATTCCTTTATAGCTATATACCTATAAAGCTGCCACAAGAATATATAAAAAATATGAACTAGATGTAATAAAAAATATGAACTGGATGTTCAACAAAATATTTGTTGAGCCATTCCAAATTTCATTAAAATCAGACAAATAGAAAGCTGGCAGTTATTATTTCTTTTTTTTCCATAAAAATTGTATGGAAAAAAGAAATTCATAGATTAAATGTAATTTTAATGCAGTGTTGTTAACTTTAAATGACATTCGTCATAGGTATTGTTATCGTGAATCGAGGTATTGTTATCGTGCTCTAATATACTAAGCTTTTCTCACTATATATGTATCGAGATACATATATAGTGAGAAAAGAAACTTAAACTTATATGGGAGAAGAGTAATAAATGTTATACAGTTGTTATTAAATTGAATGGCTAAAGTTCAGAGAATGTAAAACTATAGAGCTTTATTAAGTGTTCTATAAAGTTATAATCTTAGTAATTAATTAATAAGGAGATAACTATATTTACATTTCATTTCTGTTAATCATAGAAGAAGAACAAAAATTCAGTTAATTTAAGAAAAAAAAAAATTGAATGTTATCTATACCCTGATGGTGCAATGCCCTCAAAATCTGGCACCCATGGCCATGGACACATTTCACTCTCCTCAGTGTGGCCATGATCCAATGTAGCTACTTCTGGCAGTGCTTTCCATAGAATTTTCCAAATGGATATTTGGTTTCATCAACCGGTGAAATACCACCACTTTGCTTATTGGAGGCTTGAAGTGGTGAAACCCATGTTTAGTCTCTAGAGCAAAGTTTCTGGCATCACCCCCCCCCCATACTTCTCCTTCAACCCTAACCCAAGCATGGTACTAAGTACTATAGGTTCTAATACCTCTCGTGTTTGGGGTTCACATAAAAAAAAAAAAAAAAAATTCCCCATATTTTTTCTGTGGTCCTGTAGTCCTTTTCAGTTCCCACTGTATTAATATTATAAGTATTCTCAGTAGCAGTTTTTGTACTGTTGGGAATACTTGAATGATATGTATAAACTTTGCATTGATTTAATTTTATTTTAAATGCTGTTTCTAAAATGTACATACTTATATTTTAACTCTATTTTTATATTATAGAAATTGGTGCTAGAAGAAGGAAGCGAATTATTAAAGAAGTGGGAAAATTCTCCTGTGCCAGTTTATTTTACAATATATGTATTTAATATTACTAATCCTCATGAGTTTGCATCTGGTGATAAACCTATTTTTGAAGAAGTTGGTCCATATGTATTTAGGTAAGTATTATTATTAGGATGTTAGACTTATTTAGCATTGGGCTTAAAAAAAAATAAACAATATGTTTTTACAAAATTAGGTGACAGTTTAGGTAAAATTGGAAAATGGGTGCAGTAACTAACACTTGCAACTTTGTTTCTCACTAAACACCATTTAGATCCAGATTTAGATTCAGCTTTCATTGTTACACCTGTTCTGTCAAGCCAAATCATTTTACTGATAACAGATTTGTTTTAGATGGTCTATAACAGGGGTGGCCAACGAGTCGATCACCGCGAATTTTAAATATACAGTCATCCCTTGATTTGTGCACCTTGTGCAATGAAATTTTCGAGATGGTAGATCATGGCACATTTTGAAGGAAAAAAGTAGATTGCATCACAAATTAAGTTGGCCACTCCTGGTCTATAATATTTTACTGAAATTTAGCAAGCACATGTAAAGAACATTATTTGCAGATAAATATAGAATCAGTTACGTGCCATATATTTATTTAAGATTTCTGAAAAAAGTTTAAATATATTTATTTAATTCCTAAATTTGGTATATATACCCAACGTTTCTTTGTCTGTTGGTTAGCATTATATGATGTCTGCACAGCTAGCTGTTGTATAATGAGAATTAACTCCATTAGCAGGGAGAGCCAGTTTGACCATGTGACAGATTTATATCAGCAAGTTGTTTCCACAAGTTCTGGTGACCGAAGTGATCTTTTGTGATAGTCATATTGCAAACACAGTAAGTGTAGATAAAACACTGTTTACCTACACTTCATTCCACTCAAGGAATACCTTAGATTTACTAAGTTATTTTTGCCTCATTGGAGAATTACTTGAAGATAAGCATTTAAGGAATTGGTGAGGGATATTTGACAAGATGAAGCTGTTTGTGCAGATCAAAGTTTCTCAAATTGGAAGGTGGATGCAATGTGCTGTCATCAGAAAAACTATGGATAAGATTTACAATCAGTGGAAGGTAATTAATATACAAGAGGAAAAGTATGGGAGAAAGAACTGAACCTTGGGGAGCATCAGCATTAGTGGAAAAGTTAGAACTTGGATGCCCTTGGACAATTGGTAAAACACATGGGGGAATAAAAGTTAAAGCTAGGTATCCTCTTATGCCATTAGTAAAAACTTAAGGGTGTTTGGTGTGTTACTTTGATGAGTACAGTATGTGACATTTGGGAACGTTACTAATAAAATAACAATATAAATGCAGGATGTTTCCAAAATATGTGCAAAAAAATTCTGGACCATGTATAGGGTCCAGAATAAAAGAAAAAGAAAAGTCATAAATGTGATAGATTCTGAAAGATTATGGAGTTATAGCTGTTTGAATTTAAAAAAATGGTTATGAAGATTTAAATGGTAAAAACACAATAAATATAATAAAATAATAAAAAATTAATAAAAATGAGCAGACACATACTAGTTTTAATATTAAGTATGTGTTTGTTTATTCCTTTATTTTAAAATTATGTTATCCCTTTTATTGTTTTTACTATTGAAAACTCTATGGCCATTTTTTTTATGAAGTTCTAACAGCCATAGCTCCTTAACCATTCAGAATCTAATCCATTTTATGTGATTTTTTTTCTTATTTTGGACCCTAGAAGTTTTTTGCACTTACATTTGAAACACCCTGTATATACAGGTGTTTAAGAAAAAGAGGATAGTGCCATGTAGTATAAAGGAAACTCTCAGAGTGCTCAAAATTGGCAACACAGTACACATCAGCAAGATTGAAAAAAAAAAATGAGGAGTGGTATTACTAGGTAAAATAAAAACCTGAAACCCTCCAACTTACTTGTAGATAAAGAAATATGGTAAAGAAAAAATATCAGGACCTGTTCAACAAAATCAACATTACACAAATTTATGATCTTAATAATTGAGAACCTTTCTCCCCCTTTTCCATTTTTGTAAGTATAAAGGTGCACAAAGAGGGTCATCCAGTTCATCCCATAATGAGCAGTAAGTGGCTCAAAGGATGCCACTCCAGATAACTTGAGAAAGTTATTTCCAATATTCTTCACTTATATACACTAAAAAGACTCCAAAGACCTTTTTGAAAGACTCAGGTAGACTTCTGAACAATATAAAGGGAGCATATTGGCAAACTTCTACATATAAGCTATATATATGTATATACAGGGTGTCTCAAAAATATTGGTACAAATGTTTAGGGGAGGTAGGTAACATCTAAAGGAATGTGAATCGCATAGGAACCCATAACCGGAAACATCACCGTAAGTCGGTATATGGCGCTGTTCATCAGTTCGCGAGAGGGAAAATTTCTGGTTTACTCATTCAAGCAGTACTCGCTGCACGAAGAGCATGCATCGATATACGAACTGTGAGCTGGCAGACATGCACCTAGTGTATGGATTAGCAGAGGGACCACACGGTGTGCGCCCCCCCATGCAGCACAACATTGCTTCGCAATAAATGCGTGGGCAGGTATGGTCGGTGACTGCTTAATCGGCCCATACCTGTTACCATCCCGCATGAACTCCGCTAAATATCAGATCTTTCTTGAAGAAGTTCTACCAGGGTTACTTGATGATGTTCCAGCAAATGTGAGACGCAACATTCGGTTTCAACATGATGGGGCGCCTGCCCATTATGGAAGGTGTGTTCGTGACCATTTGAACAGGCATTTTGGGCGTTGATGGATTGGCCGTGGTGGAACCATTGCCTGGTCCTCATGCTTACCTGATTTATCGAGCCTTGATTTCTTTCTGTGGGGGCCCTCATATCTATCGTGTATGAATCGCCTGTGGAGATGGAAATGGATCTCGTGGCGAGACTTGTCTGCGCTGCTGCTACTGTCAAAGAAACTCCAGGTGTGTTCGACCATGTCCGCCAATCCATGCTGCGTCGGTGTCACGCATGCATCGCGTCTCGTGGTGGAACCTTCGAGCAGCTGTTGTAAAATCATGAAATGCACCCATCTCGTACTCCATTGTTAATATTATGTCAAATAAATGTTTGCCACTAATTACTGTCTTGTCATTTCTGCTTCTTGTGCCTCTGCTACTACTTTCCTGTGACATTTCTGATTATGGGTTCCTATGCGATTCACATTCCTTTAGATGTTACCTACCTCCCCTAAACATTTGTACCAATATTTTTGAGACAGCCTGTATACCAAAATTCTCCTCTGCAGATGTCAAACTAGTTTGGCACATAAATGCAACATGCAAAGCATGCACCAATCACCTTATATCTTGAAGAAATTTCCAATCTGATAGATCTAACAATAGAACAGTTGATTTCCAATTCCAGGACCAATTCTATTTCCAAAACAAGAAAGCTTGGAAACCCATTATCTTCCCAACTTTTGTAAGAAGTATTCATGTCAGATTTTAACACTTCTGCTCTTTCTGAATTGTTCACTCCTCCCAACCAAACTGAAGATGTATGCAGATGATATATTTGTCATCTGGGATCACATTGTAGAGAATCCCTAAATGAATTTCATATGTTAATTAAAGCAGGATTACAATATATATATATTTTTTATGGAGTTGAAGGAGAAGGAGCTCCTTCTTTTTTTAGACATTTTAATAAAAAATCATAGCAGTACTATCACCAAAACTGTATACAGGAAACTTGCATGTGGGGAGCATTCTTACTTATTATTCCAGTCATCTAGTAAGCATTAAAGCTGATATAGTTAAGAGCCCTACAAATTTGCAGTCCTCACAACCTTGAACTAAACCTTATTAAAAATATTCTCTTGTGTATTAATCTCCCCCCACTCTTCTCCTCCCATTTCATGATATAAAAAACTGCAATTTACTTCCCTCTCAACCAATGGCCCCCTTCACTTTCCCATGCCATCCCTATTAGGATGGGAAGAAAAGGTTGCTAGAATAGCGAAAAAAACATGAAATTTATTTTCAAATAAAGGAATTATAATAATAATAAATTATATAATTTCAAGGCCCCATATCACCATCCTGTAATATTAGAATATGTTTGCTTTGTGCTGAATGCTTCTCATATGCAAATTCTGTAATAGATACACATTTTTGCATCATAACATATATAAAGATGTCTGCCTTCCACCACATGCTATCAGAGTTGTTTAACAGAAATATAACATACAAATAGCTAACACATAGGAATAAAAGTGTAAATATTGTTCATTATAGGGAGGGCTTTTCTAGTCAGTATATTTCCAAAAAAATTTGGAAATTAGACTTTTGTATCAAGAATTCTTAAAAAGAAAGTGAGAGTGGAAATGTCAAAAAAAAAAAGAAAAAAAAATATGGAACAGGCCTGAGCTACACTAGCACAGGACAAACTTTTACAGCTTCTAAGCTTTCATGATTGTTATGCAAGCTCTAAAGACCTAAAAGCCGTGTGGAAGTAAGATTAGCATTAGCATAAGGCATATGATGCAAGCAAGCAAGCTTATTTAGCATCAACCAAAAAAAAAAACACTCTTACCGTTTCACAAATCCATTCACTCCAAAAGTTTGTCTAGTTCAGCCTTGAATTTATTTAAGCTATCAACTTCCACAATGGCAGATGGAAGTTTGTACAAACAATCAACCACCCACTGGCTAAAGGCAAATTTCAGCACATCTATTCTACAACTGTTTTTCCTCAATTTGAATTTATGTTCCCTCAGCTGACTAATCTCGGCAAGAGGAAGAATCCCATCGGCATTGAGCTTGTCCAAATTATTCAAGGCCTTATACACCTCACTCAGATCACTTCACAGGTGCCTAGTCTCCAGATGCTGCAATTTGCAGACCTTAAGCCTTTCTTTGTAAGAGCAACCCTTTGTTCCATTCACCAATCTCATTGCCCTTCTCTGTACTCATTCCAGCAGCTCTACATCCTAAAATGATACCTCCAGACATGTATACAGTACTCAAGGTGTGGCCTGACCTATTGTCTTATACAAGGGGATAATCACCTCCTTATTCCTGCTAGAAAAATTCCTATATATCATTGACAAGACCCATGACTCTTGCATTCTGTTTGCACTGCTCAGAAAACTTCCTATCTGACTGCACAATTACCACTAGGTCTTTTTCATTCTCACTACCCTGAGTGTAATACCATACAGTTGGTCTGTTACTTTGGGGTTACTGCTACCCATATGCAGTAACCCCAAAGTAGGTGATCAATATTATTAATAGATACGGAAAACAACAATGTACCCAACACCAAACCCTGGGTTTTTTTTTTTTTTTTTTTGATTTGGTAGTTGTTGGCGCATCGGCTGCTGTGGCCATATTGCACCTCCCAAGGTTTTTGCAGTACTTTGATCCAAGCCCGAAGCGGGAATCGAACCCGCGACCTTTGGGTTGCCGGGCAGGTACTTTACCCACTCGGCTAGCCCGGTCGGCCCAAACCCTGGGTGACTCCACTAGTAACATTATTCCATGAAGAGCAATGTCCATTGATTACTACTCTGTCTTCTCCTGCTCACCCATCCCTTTATCCATTGTATACAGTACTTACATTAAGGGCATCAAGTTGCCCTTAATGCCATACTGCTCCAATTTGTAGAGTAGTCTTCCATGTGCAACAGTATCAAAAGCTTTCCTAAACTCCAAATATATGATATCAAAATTATTTTTTGCATCCAGTTACTTTGTGACCACATTATAGTATCCAATCATATTTGTCAGACAAGACTTCCCCTTAACAAACCCATGTGCTGTCTGAACTATAACTGCAGTCTTGTCTAGGTGATCCTGCAGTGCTTCTTTATCCAGTGACTCCATTATTTTCCCTGAACAGAAGTTAAACTAACAGGTCTGTAATTACCAGTCCATCTTATGATCTCTCTTTGTGAATTGGGGAAACATTTGCACATCTCCAGTCCACCATGACTTCCCCTGAGTCCAATGGTGTAAATGCAATTAAAAGAACTGTCTGACAAAGACAGTTCTTTCGTAGTAGTCTGAAAAGCATATCTGTTGTAAGAAGCTTTTATTAACCATATCAAGAAGGAAAAAATACCTAATTGGAGCAAAAGACCATGCCAATTAGTTACTAATGAGAATCTGTAATTTCCTCTCAGCGATGGGAACTTTCAGCACATTTGCTACAGTCAGCACAGATTCTGCGATGCTGTTCACTAACTGCATTGAGTCAATAGTGAAGTTTCCATTGAGCCATACGATTGGGATGCATAACAAGCAAAAGATTGGGAAGAATAAATTTTTTGAATGGTACTGTTAATGTTGAAATTTTTTAATAAAAAGCTCTTCTTCCTGTTATGAGGGACCACTTTCAGGAAAGAGAAACTATTTTCCAGTATGACTTTAACCTTTGTCATACAATAATGATTAATTTGTACCAAATATTGTACTGTGTTCTCTTCATGCAAAGATGTCATATCCAATAGGCTCTCAAATGCTTATCATGGTCAGGAAGTAGATTCAAAACTCCACAGAAAGTTACTTGCACATTATGGTAAAATTTTTTGCAATGAACTGTTATTCTTGTTGGTTCGAAGAAACATGTAACGATTACATCAAGAATCTGATACCATGAAATACTAATATTTTATAAGAGACCTATGGGCTTATGTCACAACCTTACATATACTAGCACTGTCGTTTTTTTTTTTTTTTTTTTTTTAAATGTTCAATCACATCAATCACAACCGAAAAATGTTCACAAATCTTGCAGTGTATTTCCATACATTTTTTTCTAAATGTGTCTTTATAGTTCATAATTCCTTTTACTAATATAATGTAGTATTTAAATATTTTTGATCAGTTCAATAAGAAAATTCAGTCTATAAGAACAGTTATATGTTTTGAGAAGAAATTTTTAGTATTGCAATTTATGTGGCAACTATTGTATTTAGAGTTTCATCCCTGTTAGAAACTAGTCTCTGTATACAAAGTTTTTGCTAGTGCAAAGTCACACACTGCTTAGCTGTCTGAGAAGCCACTTACAAGAACAGCTTCTTTTCCATCTTGGAAAGCCAAGATGGAAAAGAAGCTGTTCAGATTTAAAACTGATCAGAGGGCCATAGCCATGAACCATCACCACAAGCAGCAGCAGTACAGAAGATTATTTTTAGAAGCTTCCCAGAGAGAAGCTAGGTTAGCTCATGAGGTTTCAATGATATACAGGAATTTTGCCAGCAGGGATAAAGAGGTGATTATCCTGTAGTATAAGACAGCAATATTTAGACCACATCTTGAGTACTGCATACAGGTATAGAATTCTCAATTTAGGAAGGATATGGATCTGTTGGGATGGGTACTGAGAAGATCAATGAGATTTAGTTTTTCTTGTTATCTTACCAAGAAAGATTAACATTTGTAAATTGCTGCTTCTGGAAACTAGGCACCAACGAGAAGATCTGATTGAGGTGTATAAGGTTTCGAATGGATTGAATACAAAGTTGATAGCATACTTACTCTTGCTCAGACAATACACATAAGAGGGCATAGATTTAAATTGAGGAAGGATGGGTGCAGGATAGATATGCAGAAATATGCTTTTAGCCTGCGGATAGTTGATTTTTGAAGCAAGTTTCCATTGGCTGTTGGTGGAAGAAATGGATAGTTTGAATAAATTTAAGGAAGAACTAGACAAATTATTAGAGGGGAATAGACATGTAATGTGGAATTTTTAAAATTTTTTTCTGATGCTGTGTATATGCTTGTTTCCTTTCATCATTTGCCACTGTTAATACTGATATTAATACTAATTCCACTTGGCTAGATCTGATCAATTAATTAATTTAAAAAAATATCCCTACAGATGAATTGATACATTTTGAATTGTTAGCCCAATCTTATCTAATTTTTATCCAAGTAAAAAATATGTTCATTTGATAATGATAAACATAATAAAAAATTTATGAGTAATACATTTGGTACATCTTGTATGTATATCATAGCCCACTTTGTTAGGTGCACCAGAAGTTCACATATAATAAATGCGCTGATGTATTATGCGATTGTGACATCTGACTCTTACTGTACATCCTAGGTGAATAGGAATATCTACAGTAGTCTTGGAGAAGATGTAGGTGACAACATCTACAACAAGAAACAGTATGACCTCAACACTTTTGAATGTAGAATGCTTATGAGTACCAGTACTTCTATAATGGCTAAAATGACCACACTGGCAAGATTAGGATATACAATAAATGGCAGATAGAACAAAATACTTCTATAATGGCTGAAATGATCATGTGCAAGGACCACACTGGCAAGGATATACAATAAATGGCAGATAGGACAAAAAAAAAAAAAAAGCATCCAGTCAGTGCATGAACTGTGTTTTTGTTGTAGTAGGGTTTAGGAGCATCAGTGACTAAGGCCATATTGCTCCTTGTACTCTGTCTGTAAATTGCATGTGTTCTATGGTCGATTTTCTGTTTGCTGGACAAAAATCCAGAGTTTTTGGAAGTAAAAACCATGGCAACTTCGCCTGAGATCAACTAACTCAGCAATGTTGCGAAAAGGTCCATAAAAATTCCTCATGTCATCGACAGGACTCGAACTCAGGTCTTTTCCACTCAGTATGGAAAGGATGGCAGTTTTACCATTGTGCTACCCACAAGTGTGCATGAACTACAACCAAAAAACTAGTAGTTGATCTCTGGACAAAGTTGAAGATTATCAGGATTGTATGGGCCAACAGATGTACCATACATGAGAGATAGCAATCCAGTTCAGTCAGAAAACACAATGGCAGGCATTTACACACATACTCTGTATCTCTGTATTTGGTCTGTCATTTAACCCAGAGAAGTCAAGTTATCTCATCTTTACTCCAAGTCGAATGACTTCTGCTGATACTGCATCTTCCCTACTTCTGGAATTACCAGGAAATGTTCTGACTCCCACTGACAGTGTCAAATTCCTAGGAGTATTTCTTGATGTGAACCTCACTTTCTATTCTCCTAGATCTCTGCCCTCAGGCAGGTTGAGGGGTCCATTGTTGTCATGCTTCTCTATCTTATGATTTCCTTTTAATAAGTTTCCCTGATTTATGACCTGAGAAGCCTTGTCCCCCTCTCCTGCCAAATATGACACTCACAGCTTCTGCCTGCTGTGTCCCTTTTCTCTAAAATTTGATTCAGATGTCATGGAGCTACTAGGAATAAATATACAAGGTGGTTTCCCATTGCCTTCCTTGCCAGAAATGGCCTTTTACGGGGTTGGGTGCACCAGCCGTTTCTCAGACTTCTGATCCCCTGCCACCGCTTTTCCATTCCACTGTTGTCACTTCTGTGATCTTCTGCTGGACAAGAAGAATGTTGTTGCTGCCCCAACATCCAGCTGGTTGTCAGCTTATTTGGGGCGGCCTACCCTTGCCATGTCACATCCATCATCATCGAAATTATATAGTTTTTTATAGAGGTAGACCTGCCACAGTCTACTCCACCATTTCCTGATGATGAATGCCGTCCCATTGTCCACAACTGTTTATTCACAGCAAGCCCTCCTTGAGGGCTGTTCCACTATCTGAAACCTGAGGATGCACTTGGTGGCATGGGACCAATTGCATCTGGGAAGTCACCCAGAACCAAGGAACCTCACCTATAAACAACAAATCCAAGCTCAGTATTCCAAAGCCTTGAGAGTCTTCTGGGGAATGAAAATAGAGTTATGCAAAACCCACTGTAAACAAATAATCAAGAAATACCTTGCAACTTACTTCAGTAGTGTGCTCTCCTATGCCGTGGAAGTTTGGTCTTCTGCATCTCCCACCAGCCTCGGGAAATTATGGGGCCTCGAATTCTGGGTGCTGAAGTGGGCCAACTTGTGGTCTCACCATATCTACACGACATCGAAATCTGCACTCTGCTCCAACCTGCAGTACACGCCCACAGTCCACAGAGCCCATGTACTAAAAACAAAGGCATTCTTTCATCTGTGCTCATCTAAGCATGATCACATCAACATCTGGGACATGGTTGGTTGGCGTTTACCAGGAAGACATCTCTCTCCAGTACCCCCTCCTTTTGCTCAAGGCTCCAGCGGTTACAGATATGACAGAGGTCTCAATGTGACTCTGGACACTCTAAACTTGCTCAACATCAACCTGTGGTCTATCGACAAGGTACATCACGATGACATCTTGGCGTATCTTTCTGTTTGTAAAGGACAATTGTGTAAGGACCCTGATGGCAGGATCCTAGTTAGACAATGTTATTTTATGTCCTGCTCAACTTGTAGCCCTTTTTCATTTTAATCACTATTATTATTTCTTTTATTATTTATTTATTTTTTTCTTTATTTGTTATTTTATGTAACTTCTCAATTTAGCTTAACTCTATCTCTGTATTTGTTCACTTGTATAGACAATGTATTGTAAGATTCCTATGGCTTTCTGTGTAAGGATCACTAATGTATACAATTTATTAATAAAGAATCTTATTATTATTATAACATGTCAGGCATTATGCTGCCTAAGTTACAGCAATAGGCTTCCTCATCGTGCACTGTTACTGTATGCTAACAACAGAAGAAATATCTACAATGGTGGATGAGCATCAATATGGGACAATAGGACTGGAAAAGGATCCTGCTTCAGACTGCATCATGATGATGGCAGGGTTTAGCATTAGCATTAGTTGAGGCATATGATTCAAGAAAGGAAGTTTATAGAGCATCAGCCAAAAAAAAACCTTCCCATTTCACCCATTCGGTAACTCCAAATGTTTGTCTAGTTCAGCCTTAAATTTATTTAAGCTATCAACTTCCACAACAACAGATGGAAGTCTGTTCCAGCAATCAACTACTTTCTGGCTAAAGACAAACTTCCACACATCTGTTCTACAACTGTCTTTCCTCAATTCGAATCTATGCCCTCTCAGGTTCTTAATCTCAGCAAGGCCTTGAATGGTTTGAGCAGGCTCAAACCATTCAAGGCCTTGTACACCTCGATCGGATCACCTTGCAGGTGCCTAGTATCCAGATGCTGCAACTTGCAGAACTTAAGCCTTTCTTTGTAAGTGCACCCCTTTGTTCCTCTCACCAATCGTGTTGCCCTTCTCTGTACTCCTTCTAGCAACTCTACACTTTTCTTAAAATGAGGCCTCCAGACCTGTATGCATTACTGAAGGCATTCAGGTCTTTGTATAAGGCAATGCCTGACCATTGCCTTATACAAAGGGATAATGTCCTCCTTGTTTCTGCTAGCAAAATTCCGTTATATCATTGACAAAACTCCATGACCTACTCTGGCAGCCCATCTGCACTACTCAGAGAACTTCATATCTGAAAACACAATTACCCCCAGGTCTTTTTCATTCTCCACCTCCCAAGTTTAGTACCACACAGTTAGTACGTTTTTATTTGGTTACTGCTACCCATATGTAGTACTTTTCATTTTTCAATATTAAACTTCAGTTGCAACTTCTCAGCCCATCTACCTAACTTTTCTAGATCCTGTTGCAGTAGCATACTGTCTTTACCATCATTAACAACCCTACCAATCTTTGTATCATCTGTAAACTTGGACATTAAGCCTGATATACCTTCATCAATATCATTAATAAATACACAAAACAACAATAGGCCCAGCACTAAACCCTGGGGTACTCCACTAATAACATTAGAGCAGTGTCTCCATTGATTACCACTCTCTGCTATCTCCCACTCAACCATCCTTTTATCCATTGCAGCAACTTGCCCTTTATGCCATACCACTCAAATTTGTAGAGCAATCTTCCATGTGCAACAGTACAAAAGCTTTCCTGAAATCCAAGTGTATGATAGCAAAATTATTTTTTGCATCCAGTTCCTTTGTGACCACAATTGTAGTATCCAATCATATTGGTCAGACAAGACTTCCTCTTAACAGACCCATGCTGTGTCTGAATTATTGCTGCAGTCTTGTCTAGAAGATCCTGCAATGCATCTTTAACCAGTGACTCCATTATTTTACCTGGAACAGAAGTCAAACTGGTCTGTAATTACTTGTGTCACCCTTCGATCCCCCCCTTTGTGAACTGTGGATACATTTGCACATCTCCAGTCCATGGTTACCTCCCCTGAATCTAAGGATGCTCTCATAATTATGGCCAAGTATTTGCTTACTTCCCTTGCTGCCTCCTTCAATATAACTGCATAGATTCCATCTGCCCCATGTGCCTTTTTTATGTTTAACTTCAATTTCTCTTCCACTTTGCTCTCCATTATTACAAAATCATTTAACTCCCTGTTAGAGTTTAGTAAACTCTTGTCCTCCCCTTCCTTACAGAATTCCTCATGTGTGAATGTAGATGCAAAATACTCATTCAGTTTGTCATCTATCTGATCAGGATCATCAACAGTCAAACCACCAACATCAAGGCCCCGAGTGCCAAGCGATAGTGACAAGCGATTTTCTTCCAGTGATTATAGAGTGATCTCCAAAGTGATATAGTTTCTTTATTTTCTAGTGCGGCTGTTATTTTATTTACTTGAAGTGGTTCTGTGCTTTAGAAGTCAAAAGTAAGAACCCAGAAAGGCAATCCACCTTTCTTTTCTTATTCTTTATATATATCACTAACCAAATCAACTAACTTAAACAACCGCTTGGTCACTGGTGGCACCGCTCCTGCCTCCACGTGGCGGGGCCGGTAACCTGGAGGAAAAACCAACCCTTGGGGCGAAAAGGAGCAAAGATGGAAACAAGCGAATTTCCACGTTTAGAGCCAAAGTGCTCTCAACATGAACTTGACAATGACACCGACCATGACTTCTCTTTTTCAAAGAGACTTAAAAAAGACACTAGGAAGCAGGAATCTCCAGCTTTCCTAATAATACACTCTTTGTCATCCCAACCTGTGAGCAAGCTCTCACCTTTCATCAACCAGAGATGCCTAGAAAACGCTGCAGGTTCACCAAAAATGGTTAAACGTCTCCAATCAGGAGATCTACTAGTAGAGACTTGTTACTCAAGACATTCTGAGTTACTACTAAAACTTACTTCTTTAAGCGGAATACCGATTCAGGTCACCCCACACAACACACTAAATTCTTCCAAAGGAGTGATCTCTGAATGGGATCTATTATACGTTTCTGAGGAAGAAATTGTCCAGGAGCTAAAAGATCAAAATGTCTCTCATGCAAAACGTATCATGATCAGAAAAGACGGCAACTTAACTCCCACGCGAAACATAATCTTGACTTTCAGTACTCCAAATCTACCGGATTCTGTCAAAGCAGGTTACTTGAATTGCCGCATTAGGCCATATATCCCAAATCCGCTCAGATGCTTTAAATGTCAAAAGTTCGGCCATTCTCAGACAGCATGCCGTGGAGACGCCATATGTCCAAACTGCAGCTGCAAGAATCACACACAAGCAGAATGCAAAGCTCCAACACCACAGTGTCCTAATTGTAGTGGCAAACATCCAGCCTACTCTAAAGACTGTGAACTGTGGAAGATAGGAAAAAAAATCCAAAAATATAAAATTGAAAATAAAGTCTCTTACCAAGAAGCGAAAAAACAGATCAACTTAAGTATGCCAAAACGCACTTATGCTTCTACCACTCTCAGACAGGAATCAGTGGCATGTCAGACTGAAGTATCCATCTCTCCAAATATATCAATATCAGACTGGGCAAGAACAGTACTCTTGATCCAGCATCCATCTAAACTGAATCTAACAGACCAAAGCAATAACACGCCACTCTCAATTCCAACCCAGAGACTTCCTCATCGTCAGGCAGCAGAAAATTTGCAAAAATCGTATTCTGCTGAGACGAAAGTATCAGGTCTAACAAGCATGGATACGGATGATTCTATCGGTCAAGAAGAACTGCTTGAAATACATGCAGAAGATGATATGGACGATAGCAATGAATCGGGACGCCCCACTTTTCCCCGAAAAGAAAAACAAAAACCGGACCGTCATAAACAGTCAACTTATAAAAAACAGTCAGATACACCTTCCACGAACAAAACCAAATAATGGAACACATCATTCAATGGAATTGTAGAGGTTTTCGTAGCAACATCGATGATATTAATGAACTAATTCACTGCTTCAATCCGGTAGCTATGTGCCTACAGGAAACCAACTTGACTCCCCAAGTTTCCACTACAGTCAAAAATTACACTATTTACAGACAAGATAGATCTGACACTAATAGTGCTCATGGAGGAGTAGCCATCCTGTTGGACTCAAGAGTTCCTTCCAGATGCATTCCATTGCAAACCTCTTTAGAAGCTGTTGCCGCACGCATAGTAATTGGAACCAATGTAACCGTTACATTGGTCTCAATTTATCTTCCACCTAATCGTCCATATTCTATTCAGGAAATCGAAGGTCTCATGTTGTAACTACCAGTTCCCTTCTGTCTACTAGGTGACTTTAATGCTCACCACCCATTATGGGGTTCATCCAGCTTAGACAGGCGTGGAAAACTTGTTGAAACGTTAATAGATAGACAGGATCTAACGTTGTTAAATACTGGCGCTCCTACCTATGTTCAACTTCCTACCGGATCAACCTCTGCAATAGACCTTTCCATCTGCTCTCCAGTGCTCTATCCAAGTATCCAGTGGGCAACTCTTAACGACCCTCACAACAGCGATCATTTCCCAATAATATGCAAAGTTCAAACTTCCTGTTCATTACCAACAGACAATCCAGTAAAATGGAAATTTCCAAAGGCTGACTGGATAAAATATAGCATGCTTGTCTCGTTCGACAACCATATCATACAGTGCTCTTCTATCAACCATGTTACTGAACATATTACAAACCAAATTCTAACAGCTGCAACCGCTGCAATTCCACAATACCAAGTCAGGAAAAGGTGAAAATTAAATTATTGGTGGAACGAAGAGTGCAACAATGCAAAAAAAGAGAAAAACAAAGCTTGGAATCAATTCCACAAACATCCAACCACTTCCAATCTTATTAATTATAAGCGACTTAGAGCAAGAGCCCGTTATATCAGACGGAAAGCAAAAAAAGAATCTTGGATTAAATTCGCTTCCTCAGTTAATAAAAATACAGACATCAGACTGATCTGGAATAAGATAAAATTGTTAAATGGCAAAATTCCTCCAACATCTACTCCACTAATTAACTGGAATGGACAGGAACTCTCTACTCCTGCAGAAATCGCAAATGCACTAGGAGCTGTATTTTCCCAGTTGTCCTCCTCAACTTCTTATGACCAGTCGTTTCAAAAAATTAAAGGTGTAACTGAAAAATCCAAACTGAATTTCACTGACAGATGTGCACTAAAATATAATCAACCATTTACCATGGTTGAACTTCAGCATGCTCTTACCAACACAAGGAATAGCGCTGCTGGCCCTGATGGGATATTTTATATAATGCTTAAAAATTTAAATACAAAGTCACAGTCATCACTGCTGTTCTTCCTCAATCGAATATTCACTGAACATACATACCCAAGCTCCTGGCGTCATTCCTACGTTCTGGCAATCCCAAAACCTGGTAAAGACTATTCTGTTCCTCAAAACTACAGACCAATTTCACTTACCAGCTGTCTGAGCAAAACCCTCGAAAAAATGATTCACAGCCGCCTGACTTGGTATCTTGAGTCCCAAAAGTTAATCAATAACAATCAATTTGGATTCAGAAAAAATCGATCATCATTGGACCTTATGATTAAAGCCGAAGCAAATATCAGAAATGCATTCATCAAAAAGGAGCATCTCGTTATGGTCTGTCTGGATATTGAGAAAGCTTTTGACACCACATGGCGTTTTGGCATTTTAAAGGATCTACATTCTCTTGGCCTGAGAGGAAATTTGCCATATTTCATCCAAAATTTTTTAGAACAAAGATCCTTTCAAGTTTGTTACCGGGGAACTCTCTCTAAAAAGTTTGTTCAGGAAGAAGGAATCCCTCAAGGGTCCGTTCTCAGCGCTACTCTATTCGCAATTAGAATTAATCACTTAACTGAAATTATTCCAAAAACAGTGGACTCATATCTTTATGCCGATGATCTAACAATCTCCTGCCACTCTCAAAACATGAACTACATTGAGAGACAATTGCAGATATCAATAAATCAGATCCAGATTTGGATGACACAAAACGGTTACAGACTATCCAGCCAGAAATCTACTGCCATTCATTTCTGCACCATGCGTAAAATGCATCCTGATCCTGAACTCCGATTAGATAGCCATCTTATTCCAATTGCCAATAGTATTCGTCTGCTTGGCTTAATTTTTGACAGTAAGTTAAACTATCATAAACACATTGAACATCTCCGGACAGCTTGCCAAAAGAAAATGAACATACTCAGAGCCTTATCAGCAACAACCTGGGGAGCAGATCGTTACACCTTGCTTCACTTATATAGATCCATAATTAGATCTCGTCTGGACTATGGCGCACCTGTCTTCGATTCTGCTAGGGAAAGTACCTTATCTCGTCTGAACCCTATTCAACATTCAGCTCTAAGAATAGCTATAGGTGCGTTCAGAACATCACCAGTGCAAAGTCTTTATGTGGAAGCCTACGAAGCTCCTCTAAACATCAGAAGAAAGATGTTATTACTGAACTACGCAACCAAGGTCCAAAGCCAGTTGAACCATCCCAATTGGTCAATATTTAATGATCCGCCACTTAAGACCTTTTATAGAAACAAACCACAAGCAATTAGGCCTGCAGGTATTAGGTTAATGGAACTAGCAGAAAACTGGAACATACAACTCAAAGTCCACCAAGAACCTATAGATTACGTTCCTCCATGGTCTGTCATCATGCCGTGTTGTGATAATTATTTTCACCAATGGGGGAAACACTCTTTAACGAGTACTAACATCCAGCAACTCCACATTGCACATTTACAATGTTATCCCGACTTCGCGAAAATATATACTGACGGTTCAAAGTCCGAGAATGGATCAGGTGCAGCAGTGGTATTCCATGACACTATCACTTCTGTGTCACTTCCAACAGAATGCAGCAGTTACACCACTGAATTATATGCCATAAAGCTTGCTCTGGAAATCATTTTCCATCTCTCAATCGAAAAGAGCATAATCTACACAGACTCGCAAAGTGCCCTATTAGCAATGCAAAAGATTTCCCCATCTAGTCATCCGATACTACAGCAAATCAGATCAGAGTTGATTCGTCTCCGAGATCATCGGCAAAGCATTGTCTTCTGCTGGATCCCAGGCCATACTGGAATACCAGGAAACGAAATTGCAGATGATGCTGCCAAGCATCCATCCAGCACATCCGCAATGAATTTTCTGGTCCCGCTCAGTGACTACAAAATCCATATACGAAATATATGTAAGGAAAGATGGACACTACAGTGGCAAACGCAGATGCATAACAAACTCCTTGAAATTAAACCTATACCCCAATTATGGGCCTCCAATGTTCGCACAAACAGACAAGAGGTTGTACTGGCCAGGGCCCGAATAGGCCACACCCATTTGACCCATCTATTTCTGTTATCAGGTAACGATCCTCCACAGTGTTCACATTGCCACAGGCCACTCACAATAAAACACATACTCTTGGAATGCACCTTGCATAACAACTCCCGTCTAATTTCATTCACTTCTCTGTCAAACTTACAAGAATTGTCACTTCGTCATATGATAGGCGAAAATTCAAACCTTACAGAATTTTTTTCCTTTCTGAAACGAATAGGTTTATATAACCAATTATAGAAGCCAATAAAATTAGTACTAACTACTATGATAGGTGCAATATGGCCTAAGTAGCCTTTGCACCAGAAAAATCCAAGCACAACAACAACAACAAGCACAACCAACATCAAGTGGACCAATCTGATTCATCCCCTTCCTTCTAGAGTTTACATAAGTAAAGAAGTCTTCTTTGCATCTTTTGCCAAGGATTTCTCATAATCAGCCTTCACTTGCCTAGTTAGGATATGATGATTTCAACAAAAGTCATAAATGCATTATGTAAGACTACACTTACAAGCTATTTTGGAAAGTTCAATTACCTTCAGAATCTGAAATAGTTAGGGAAGGAAGTTACATGGTTGTTTTCCATTAAGATTATTACTAAATATAATACCACTCTTATACCATGTAAAATTATTAATATAGTTATTATGCTATTTGCCTAACCTACTATACATTAGGGTAACTTTTCTTACTGGGTATCTTACTGATACCCATTATCAGACCATGCTGTTGGGGGAGACAAAAATAGAAAGGGTTACAAATTTCAATACAATTACCAACATTACAATTATCAATATTACGATTACTGCTCTTTTTTTTTTTTGGCTGATGCTGTATAAGCTTGCTTTCTTGCAGCATATGCCTCAACTAATGCTAATTACAATTAACAATATTATGAATATTACAATTTGCAAATAAACAATTCTATGTTTGGATTGTTGTTACAATAGAACCAGATATTAAATTATGTAAATGCAAGGAGATTAAATTCTTACTTGACCTACTGACAGACTCCTCTTGCTGATGCTCCTAGAAACCTGATGTGCATACAGACAAGTGGCAGGTATGTCGATGACATCATAGCTATCTGGAACCACGGTACAGAAAAATCTACATAAATTCTTTGAAGCTCTCAACAACCACCACCAAAAAATCAAATTCAAAATGTAAATAGAAAACAATTGCAACCTTCCTTTCTTGGATATCCTGTTCACAAGAAAACCCACAGAGCTACATATGGAAGTTTACAGGAAGCTCACTGATACTGGAATCATATTAAATTACAAGTCTTGCCATTCTTTCTCAACAAAAGTCAACATTCTAAAGTCCTTCATCCTAAGCACTCACAGAATCTATAAAGAAGACAGTCTACAACAGGAAATACAAATAATAACCAGGCTTACTATGAAGAATGAATTTCCGGTACACGTTATCAAAAAAAAGCCATAGAAGACACCTCCAAGACCATCACATAATCCCAACCCAGCAAGATAGGAGAACATCCATATGTATACCGTACATACCATCAGTCAGCACTAAAATAGCTAAAGAAGCCAAAAAATTTGGTATCCTCACCTTTTTCAAAAGTTCAGCCTAGAGGTCCTAGACAATCCTTGAGGTCCTATCTATAAAATAGACTGTAGGTGTGGGGGTAAATACATAGGAGAATCATATAGATGTCTACAATGCAGAATAAAAGATGTACAATATGGGAGAGTTCTACAGTCCGACACAGCCCTCCTTGCTTTCCAGTGTGGTGACACTTGGGATTTCAAGAACATGAGAACCCTTTCTGCAGATAGGCAGTACAACGGAAGGAAATTCAAAAATGCTTTTCTCATAAAAATATTAGGAGTCTCAGCTATCAATAGAAAACAGGGCATATATTTTAATTTTCATCTTTTTAAAACGAAAATAGAAGAAGAAATGAGAAACCAGGAAAAGAAAATAGGCCACTTGGCCGGAGGAGTAACCCACATACAGTCCCTTCCAGACCACCAGAACCAGCCTGCAAACCAACCCTGATGTCCAGATTAGGAGAGCAAAGGTCACCTCAGGAGTCCACTAAACAAGAATCGAGGATAAAAATCCTGGCACAATTCTATTGGAATTAATCCCTAATCTATAAATTTACTGCTGGCAGGCCTCTTGCCTGTATGCACATCAGGTTTCTGGGAGCATCGGCAAGAGGAGTCTATCAGCAGGTAAGAATTTAATCTCTTTGCATTTACATAATTAAACATCTGGTTCTATTGTAACAACAATCCAAACTTAGAATTATTTATTTGCAAATCGTAATTGTAATATTCATAATATTGTAATTGTAATCATAATATTGATAATTGTAATTGTAATATTGGTAATTGTATTGAAATTTGAAACCCTTTCTATTTTTGGTTTCCCCCTACAGTACGGTCTGATGATGGGTATCAGTGAGATACCTGAAACGTTACCTTAATGTATAGTAGTTTAGGCAAATAGCTTAATAAACTATATTATTAATTTCACATGGTATAAGAGTGGCATTATATTTAGTAATAATCTTACCTGCAGAATGTTTTGTTAGTTCATGTGTTTCTTGATTCCTGTTGCTTAAAGAATGTGAAATGATATTTAAACATCATTAGACCAGTTGAACCCTCTTCCCTTCCCAGTTAGTTACTTTCAGGAGAATGGTGCAGCATGCATCATGCTTGCATTGTATTGGACTGCTCTGAGGGCCATAACAGAAACATCTTCCTTCTTCAGTGGTCCCATACTTACCAAACCTCATTCCCATAGAATATTATGGAATTATATCAAAAAGATGATCCAACACCAGTAACTACTGTTGTCCACTCTACAGGAACTTCAAGACACTAGTAACATTCTTGTGCAGTATACTGCCAGAATGTTACTGGAAGTTAATGGAGTTCATACCAAGATGAATTAATGCTGTGTTGCTGGCAGAAAAGGGTTCCTGCACAATGTTAGTTAGGCATACATAATAAAGTTGGCGCTGAATGCACATAATAGTAATAAATGAAAGGGTTAATTTTTTTTCATCTTGATTAATTAAAATGATAATAGTCTCAGTTGGAATTCCTGCTGAGCATTTTGCTTGGAACAAGTTTTAAAATTTTCCCTATACTTTTTTCAGAGAAAATATAAGGAAGAACATTTTTAATCGGACAGAAGGTGCACTCCATTTTAAAGAACACAAGGCATTTTATTTTGAACCTTCATTGTCATTTGGAACTCAAGACGAAGTAGTTTATACATTAAACATTCCACTTGTGGTGAGTGTTTATGTAACAATTTTATAACAGTTTTACATAGTTGTGTAGTAAATTTATGTATGTTCTACTTTTTGTTGTGTAATTGTTGAAGTAGATGAGGAATGGCTACTCTCTTTGAAGTTTACAATCTGTTCACCAGTTTCAGTTGGTGTCAGATGCAATGATACAGTATGATGAGAACTTTTAATTTAAAAAAAAGTTATCACATCAATTCCCTTAACCAATGAGGAGTTGCAACTTGTTTTGGAAGCACTTGGGGTTCAACCAAATGTTGAGAGTTTAATCATTTATATCTCATTAATTTTTGATTATTTCTTAAGAAAAAGAATTATCAGTTCTTTTTCCTATTAATAAATGGTCACCAACTGTTGTATCCTATTAGCATTAGCAAAGGCACATGATGCAAGAAAGCAAGCTTATATAGCATCAGCCAAAAAAAAAAAAAAAAAATCCTTATTTCACCCATCCACTCACTCCAAATGTTTGTCAAGTTCTGCCATGAATGAATCTATTTAAGCTATCAAATTCTACAATGACAGATGGAAGTTTGTTCTAGCAATCAACTACCCGCTGGCTAAAGGCAAACATCTACACATCTATCCTACAACTGTCTTTTCTGAATTTGAATTTATGCCCTCTCAGGTGATTATTCTGAGCAAGAGGAAGAATTCCATCAGCATTGAGCATGCTCAAACTATTTAAGGCTTTATACACCTCAATCAGATCACTTCGCAGGTGCGTAGTCTCCAGACACTGTAATTTGCAAAACTTAAGCCTTTCTTCGTAAGAGCAACCCTTTGTTCCATTCACTAATCTTGTTGCCCTTCTCTATACTCATTCCAACAGCTCTACATCCTTCTTAAAATGAGGCCTCCAGACCTGTATACAGTACTCAAGGTGCGGCCTGACCATTGCCTTATACAAGGAGATAATCACCTCCTTATCCCTGCTAGAAAAATTCCTGTATATCATTGACAAGACACCATGAGCTACTCTTGCAGACTGTCTGCACTGCCCAGAAAACTTCATATTTGTCTGCACAATTACCCCCAGGTCCTTTTCATTCTCTACCACTGTCAGAGTTGATACGTTACTCTGGGATTACTGCTTCCCATATGTAGTACTTTACATTGGTCAATGCTAAACTTCATTTGCCACCTCTCAGCCCATCTGCTCAACTTTTCTAGATCTTGTTGCAGCAGTGTACTGTCATTAGTGTCATTAACAACCCTGCTAACCTTCGTATTTTCTGCAAACTTGGACATTAAGCCTGATATACCATCATGAATATCATTTATAAATACAGAAAACAACAATGGACCCAACACTGAACCTTGAGGGACTCCACTAATAACACTAATAAACTTGTTTTACTGTTTGTGGAAGACTGTCATCTCAGGACAAAGTAAGCAGGAAAAAGGTCTACTAATAAAGTTAGCATTAGCATTAGTAGAGGCATATGATGCAAGAAAGCAAGCTTATTCAGCATCAGCCAAAAAAAAAACAAAAAAAAAAAAAAAACACACCACTCCCATTTCACCCCTCCATTCGTTCGAAATACCTGTCCAGTTGAGCCTTAAATTTGTTTAGGCTATCAACTTCAACAACAAATGATGGAAGTCGGTTCCACCAACCAACCACCCGCTGGCCAAAGGCAAATTTCCGCACATCTATCCGACATCCGTCCTTCCTCAGTTTGAATTTATGCCCTCTGAGGTGATTATTCTGAGCAAGAGGAAGAATCCCATTGGCATTGAGCATGCTCAAACCATTCAAAGCCTTGTACACCTCTATCAGATCACCTCGCTGGTGCCTAGTCTCCAGACTCTGTAATTTGCAAAACTTAAGCCCTTCTTCGTAAGAGCAACCCTTTGTTCCATTCACTAATCTTGTTGCCCTTCTCTGTACCCGTTTCAGCAGCTCTACATCCTTCTTGAAATGAGGCGTCCAGACCTTTATACAGTACTCAAGATGTGGCCTAACCATTGCCTTATACAAGGGAATAATCACCTCCTTATCCCTGCTAGAAAAATTCCTGTATATCATTGACAAGACACCATGAGCTACTCTTGCAGACTGTCTGCACTGCCCAGAAAACTTCATATTTGTCTGCACAATTACCCCCAGGTCCTTTTCATTCTCTACCACTGTCAGAGTTGATACGTTACTCTGGGATTACTGCTTCCCATATGTAGTACTTTACATTGGTCAATGCTAAACTTCATTTGCCACCTCTCAGCCCATCTGCTCAACTTTTCTAGATCTTATTGCAGCAGTGTACTGTCATTAGTGTCATTAACAACCCTGCTAACCTTCGTATTTTCTGCAAACTTAGACATTAAGCCTGATATACCATCATGAATATCATTTATAAATACAGAAAACAACAATGGACCCAACACTGAACCTTGAGGGACTCCACTAATAACACTAATAAACTTGTTTTACTGTTTGTGGAAGACCGTCATCTCAGGACAAAGTAAGCATAAAAAAGGTCTACTTATAAAGTTAGCATTAGCATTAGTAGAGGCATATGATGCAAGAAAGCAAGCTTATTCAGCATCAGCCAAAAAAAAAAAAAAAAACACACCACTCCCATTTCACCCCTCCGTTCGTTCGAAATACCTGTCCAGTTGAGCCTTAAATTTGTTTAGGCTATCAACTTCAACAACAAATGATGGAATTCGGTTCCACCAACCAACCACTGGCTGGCCAAAGGCAAATTTCTGCACATCTATCCATCATCCGTCCTTCCTCAATTTGAATTTATGCCCTCTGAGGTGATTATTCTGAGCAAGAGGAAGAATCCCATTGGCATTGAGCATGCTCAAACCATTCAAAGCCTTGTACACCTCTATCAGATCACCTCGCTGGTGCCTAGTCTCCAGACTCTGTAATTTACAAAACTTAAGCCCTTCTTCGTAAGAGCAACCCTTTGTTCCATTCACTAATCTTGTTGCCCTTCTCTGTACCCGTTCCAGCAGCTCTACATCCTTCTTGAAATGAGGCTTCCAGACCTTTATACAATACTCAAGATGTGGCCTAACCATTGCCTTATACAAGGGAATAATCACCTCCTTATCCCTGCTAGAAAAATTCCTATATATCATTGACAAGACACCATGAGCTACTCTTGTAGCTCGTCTGCACTGCTCAGAGAACTTCATATCTGCCTGCACAATTACCCCCAGGTCCTTTTCATTCTCCACCACTGTCAGTGTAGTACCGCAGAGTTGATACGTTGCTCTGGGGTTACTGTTTCCCATATGTAGTACTTTACATTTGTCAATGTTAAACTTCATTTGTCACCTCTCAGCCCATCTGTTCAACCTTTCCAGATCCTGTTGCAGCAGCATAGCATCAGTAGTGTCCTTAACAACCCTGCCAATCTTTGTATCATCTGCAAACTTGGACATTAAACTTGATATACCATCATCAATATCATTCATAAACACCGAAAACAACAACGGACCCAACACTGAACCCTGAGGAACTCCACTAATAACATTAGTCCATGTTGAGCAGTGTCCATTGATTACCACTCTCTGTCTTCTGCCACTCAACCATCCCCTTATCCATAGCAGCAATTTGCCTCCAATTCCACACTGCTCCAATTTGTGCAGCAGTCTTCCATGTGCAACAGTATCAAAAGCCTTTCTCAGATCCAAATATATAATATCAAAGTTATTCCCTGCATCCAGTTCTTTTGTGACTACATCATAGTATCCAATCAAATTGGTCAGGCAAGACCTGCCCTTAACAAAACCATGCTGCGTCTGAGCTATAACTGAATTCTTGTCTAGATGATCCTGCAGTGCTTCTTTAACCAGTGCCTCCATTAATTTTCCTGGAACAGAAGTTAAACTTACAGGTCTATAATTACTTGTGTCAGCCTTTGATCCTCCTTTGTGAATTGGGGTTACATTTGCACATCTCCAGTCTATGGGTACCTCCCCTGAGTCCAAAGAAGCTCTCATAATTATGGCTAGGGGTTTGCTTACTTCCTTTGCTGCCTCCTTTAATATAACTGGATAGATACCATCCACCCCAGGTGCCTTTTTTATGTTTATCATCAACAATCTCTCCTCCACTTTCCTCTCGGTTATTACAAAATCATCTAGCTCACTGCCAATGTCTACTTTACCTACATCATTCTCCTTCCTGAATAACTCCTCATGCGTGAATGTAGATGCAAAATACTCGTTTAGATTGTTAGCCACCTGAGCAGGATCCTCAACTGTTGAACCATCAATATCCAGTGGACCAATCTGATTCATCCCTTTCCTTCTTGAGTTTAAATAGGTAAAGAACTCTTTTCTGTTTTTCTTTGCATCCTTTGCCAAAGATTTTTCGTAGTCTGCCTTTGCCTGCCTAATCTCCTTTGTGACTTGGTTACAGACCACAAAGGATCTGGAAGTTCCACAAAGGATCTGGAAATGTCAAGCATTTAACTTTGTTTAGTACAGAGATAACTCAGTTTGATATACATAATAAAAGATCATGCCTGACACCAATTTGAATAGCTGTTGTGAGGCTTTTGATATTGTTACACACGAATGATTTTTCTATAAATCGAAGCAGTGGCATTAGAGACAAGTTACTACCTTGAATAAAGAGATGGTTAAGTTGTAAAATATTGAGAATAGGTATAAATTGTCACTGCTTTTAATGGGCTAATGTTATGGGTGAAGTACTACAGTGTTAGGCTCACCTGCTGTTTCTAATATTTATTAATGATATTGATGTTAGTGTATCAATGTCTAAGTTTGTTGATGATACAAAGGTGTGTAATGAAATTAATCACAGTATGCTACCTCAAAAAGATCTAGATAAATTAGATGAGCTGGAAAATGGCAGTTGAGGTTTAATATTGATAAATTAGTAATTTCAGAAAAATAAATAAATAAAATAAATGATCTTTATTCCCATCATGGCAAATTGCCAGGGGTTTACAAAGTAAATCGATTAATGTAAAAATGATATATGTAGAAAAATAGTATATAAGAAAAACAAAGATAAACAAAATAACATATCCTGTAATGGCAGGAAGGTACAACATAATGAATTTGTGTACTGGGGGACTTAATAGTCCTATGGAGTGCTGTGACAGGTGTGGGTAGTTTGGCCTGAGATTATTGTGGGCTATCCTTCATATCTCTGAGCAGTACAGGTAGGCTGTAAAGCAGCTCATGGAGTTCTGTAAGTGATATATAGAAACTAGGGACAAAGAGGTGATGATTATCTGATTGTATAAAGTAATGGCTAGGTTACACATTGAATACTGCATGCAGGTTTGAAATCTCATTTTAGAAAAAACATAGATCTGTTTTAAAGGGTGCAGAGAAGAATAGTAAGATTAGTTGTAGACACAAACATGGTATTCATATAAAAAATGAGAAGGGGTTCTGTAAATTTTACCACCTGGGAACTGGGGATTTGTATAGTGACTGCTTGGAATGTTTACTGGCTTTTAAAAGCAAGTAAACTAAATGATGCATGCACGCATACGCATGCTCACACACACACGCAACACCCACCCACCCACGCACGCACGCACACGCGCGCACACCACACGCACACACACACACACACACACACCTCTGTTAGGATTACAAGGGAGATTACAATTGATCTCCAGTAAATGCTTCACAATTTCATAATCTTCCTTGGTATGATGAAATGAGTGAGTTGCAGGCATCATTAGAAACTTATTCTTGTTGTGCAGCAAAGAAATCTTTAGACTTCTTGTTGAGCTATGTGAACAAATGCTCTCTTTCAAACTGAGATCAGTGCAAGTTTCTCTGCTTTTTTCTCTAGGCAGTTGTCACACAACAAGGATCAAATAAATGTCCCTTTTAGATGAGGTGTATAGAGCTGTGAATCAAATTTGGTGTGACCTGTGTCTTTGATGAAGTCATCAAATTGCTATTAGTATTAACCATTTTTTTTGCGCTCCTGCTAATTAGATAAATGTGGAGATTTGCTTGGGCATATTTTCATTGAAATCTGTCCTACCCACCGGATGAGCTTTCCACCTTTGAAGTCTCTTCAAAGTAGACTGGAAATTGATAAATCTATACTGTAGGGTAATCAGGCAATGGAGATTGTGGTGTCCTTGTGTACATAATATTTCTTCTGTTTAATTAACTTGAGAAGGACATTATGTGAAGTTACTATTAAGTGGGTTTAGTGAAGACACTTTACCATGTGAAGTATTAAATTAGTTATTAGAATGAGAGAATAATTATTACAATAAACTCAAATGATCCCACAGACCAAATCAATTGGCTACTTTTCGGATTTATGTGTTGAAATCCATTGTAAGACTTGGATTTTTTGATTTAGGATAAGTTTAAAATTTCCTTTACTGATTTTTCTTTTCCTTCCAAATATCATGACTATAGCAGTCCACTTATAGAATTGCTCAGT
The DNA here is from genome assembly GCF_048544385.1 of Mastigoproctus giganteus. NCBI lineage: Eukaryota > Metazoa > Arthropoda > Arachnida > Uropygi > Thelyphonidae > Mastigoproctus > Mastigoproctus giganteus. The sequence continues at coordinate 168,787,461 of NC_143582.1, read as the reverse complement.
ACCCCTAAATTATGAAAGGAACAGAAAAATCAGTACAAAATTTTTTATTACACTATATTATTTGTTTGCACAGAAATTCGTAAAAGGTTCTTTTATGTGAAAGTATGTTGTCTAATGTAGAGATTTCTCTTGTAAAATTCTATTTTGTAATGTGAAAATTTCAGTTACTAATGAAGATTTTAATTTCATTATCATAATAGTATTAACTAATGCTACACCACAATGCTGTTAAGTGCATCAGACTAGGTCACAGACTAGATCACAGGACTAAGTTCCAGTAAATGAGCAGCTCTGTGTAGCCACTGTTCTGAAAGGAGAAGCTGTATACCATCTGGTTTCTCCTACTGTGAGACGTATTTTAGCTTATTAATGTCTCCTTAGGGAGGAGATAGAGAAATCTTTCCTCATTGTCAAAATCTTGCAGTGTGTTCATAACAGATAGCCTCAGCCAGTGACATTTACTGCAATGTATAGTAAAATTAAGTTCAAGAGTAAAGACTAATGAAAGTATTCTCTCCAGTAGTCATGTGCCCTTTCATAAACTTTGTTAGTCTTATAGGGTTCTATTCATAGGGCTACCCAAAAATTAGAAGCTTATAGTACAGTTGTATGTATTAATTTTTTTTTTTTTTTTTCTGGCAAATATTACTTCAAACACTAAGATTGCACCATATTTATTCATCATGTCAGTATATTTTTAAAAATATAAATGAAAAAAATGTTTTTTTAAATTTAAATTTTAGAAGTTTATTGAAATCTGTTTTTTCATTAATATTTCTGATATAAATTTAAGTGAAAGTTAATGACAGTCTAAAAGTTGCAGTTTTTGACCTTTTATCAGAATAATTTGATATACTAGTATTAAATTAAAGTAAGCCTGTAGAATTGAATTTGGACTTACAGTGCTGCAATAATATAGTTGCATATAATATATAGCTTAATATAATATAGCTGCATATATCTCACAGGAAATATATAATTATTTAAAAAATACCAAAACAGTCACTTAGATCATAAATTAATTGGAACAGAAAATAGGCCAATCCAAAAATTTATCTTGATACCCTTAATGGGTATCCAGATATATGCAAAGAGAAGCAGGCAGCACTATTGTCACTTGCTGCTTGCTTCTCTTTGCATATAACTGAATATTTTTTTGTTAGCCAGCCATTCCTTAGATTGTCATTGAAGTACTAAAAGTTTGAAAGTGGAAGGCTATGGTTTTTGTGCAAGGAAGAAGGATTGTCCAAGAAAGCAAGCTTATACGGCATTAGCTAAGAAAAAAAAAAAAAAAACCCTTTCCACATCATGTGTTCAACCACTCTAATAATTTGTCTAGTTGCTCCTTAAATTTATTCAAACTGCACTTCTGCAGCACCATACTGAAGTTTGTTTCTACAATCAATTCCCTACTGGCTGAAAGCAAATTTCCATATATCTGTTCTCCAACCATCCTTCCTCAATTTAAATTTATGCTCTCTTGTGTGTGTGTGTGTGTGTGTGTGTGTGTGTGTGTGTGTGTGTGTGTGTGTGTGTGTGTGTGTGTGTGTGTGTGTGTGTGTGTGTTGTATGAGCAAGAGGAAGGATGCCATCAGCATCCAGCTCTTCTCACAGGTGCCTAGTTTCCAGACACTGCAATTTGCAGAACTAAAGTCTTTTTTGGTAAGAATGCAATTTTTTCCCTCTCACTAATCTTGTTGATCTTCTCTGCACCCATTCCAACAGATCAACATCCTTCCTAAAATAAGGCTTCAAGATTTGTATGCAGTTCTCAAGGAAGTGGCCAAACCATTGTTTTGAGACTAGGACAACTCAGAGAATTCTACTTGCTGACAGAATTCTCTGAGTTGTTCTAGCAGCCTGTCTGTCTGTCAGAGCACTTCAAGTGAGACTGTGAATTTATTCCAGGCCTTTTTTTGTTTTCCACCATCCTGGGTGTGGTACCACACAATTGATATGCTATTCTGGGATTGCTGTACCCATATGCAGTACCTTGCATTAGTCATATTAAACTTCAGTTGTCACTTCTGAACCAATCTGCCTAATTTTTATAGACCTTATGGAAGTAGAATACTCTGATTACTGTGGATCAGTCATCACCCTTCCAACCTTTGTATCACCTTCAAATTTATACATTATGATATACCTTCATCAGTATTATTAATAAATATTGAAAAGAACAATGGGCCCAGTAGTGAAACTGGGGACTGCACCAATAACATTAATCAAAGAAGAGCAGTGCCCATTGATACACACACTTTGTTTTATCCCACTCAACTACCTCTTCCCGCATTACCCTGAGAAAGAGAGAGTCAAAAGTAGAAGGGAATCACCAAGAAGAGAAGAATGATGATATCCAGCTCAGGACCCATGTGCCAAGCCCATACTCACCAGATGTGAGCTCCTGGGGATAACCCGGAAAGCAGGGAAGAGATTGACTGACCTTGTTGAACAAAAGAAGTAGGTGATTAAGAACTTGTGGGATTACTTCCAAGAAAACACAGCACCAATCTACAAAGCAATAAGAAAGGTAGGCAAATGGCACACAACACTCAATCTTAACAAGAAGACCCCCCACTTATACAGACAAGAAAGAAAGACAGAAAGATGGGTGAAGAAAGCATTCCATAGCAGACTACTACAATGATCTTCATATCAAGACTGCATAGATAAGTGGCTTCCAACACATGGCTCATGAATGGGAAGCTCTTCCCCGAGACTGAAGGATTTATCCAAGGCAAGGTAATTAACACCAGGAACTAAGGAAATACATTGCTAAGGACCCCATAGTGATGACTCATGTCGATGATGCCACCTGGCCACAGAAACAATCCAGCACGTCATTACGGAATGTGGCACAGAATGTGGCTATATGTCATTACGGAATGTGGCTCTCAGACACAACCACGTAGTTAAGATAATTCATCAGCAGCTAGCTCAAAAACACCAGTTGATCAAAGAAAGTATACCATATTACAAGTACAAACCTCAGGTCATACTAGAGATCCCTACTCACAAACTAGACTAGGACCATGCCCTAATAATGGAGAAAACGATCTTAACAACAGACCAGGCATAACCCTCATTGACAAGAATGAAATGGCTATACCTGATCAACATAACAGTGCTCAACACTAGCAACTTCCAGAAAATCTATGAGGAAAAGATCAGGAAGTCAAAGAAATATAGCATATGGAACAAGTAATGACCATCCCAATCGCCGTTCAGCCGTCAGTATGGTGCCAAATACCCTATACAAGAACGTAGCAACAATAGGCCTCCTAGAGAATACCTATAAGAAACTCTAGAAATTTGCAATCCTGAACACCTGTAGGATAGTCAGAGAGTTTCTTGACCAACAATAATAGCCAGACATAACAACCACTTGGTACCAGTACCTGTCATGGGTGGAATCCCCATCAAGGAAATATAATAATAATAAGATAAAAATAAAAAAGAATAATAATAATAGTAATAGTCAACAGCATTAACAAAAGAATAAAGTAATAATAATAAAAACAATCAAAAGTAATAAAAATGTAAAGGAAGATCAAAAGTAGTCAAAAAAATAGAGAAATTATGTAATTTCCTCCTCATATAGGTAACTATTTAGTTGACCTTTGAATTTCTTCAGACCCAGTAATCAATAACTTGCTGGCTAAAAAAAAACTTATTCAGTCCAGTCTGAACCTCTTTTCTTGTATTATTAAATTTTTCCAGTCCTAGTTCTGGAATCCTTTGTAACAGCAAAAATTTTGCCTTCATTCATTTTACTATCCCTTCTCAAAGCCTTAGAGACTTCAGTCAGGTCCACTGTAAGGTGCCTGGTTGCCAAGCTCTGTAGCTCACATGATTGAAGTCTTTCCTCATGCAGATCTCACCATATTGGTTTCCTGTATTTGGACCCTGTAAAGATGTGCAATACCTTTTTTCAAGTGAGATCTCCATACTCAGACATAGCTCCCCAAGGATGAAACAGTAAGGATGAACAAATCAAAATGAAAGACCCTGCTTATTATTTTATTTGTTAAAAAAGGTGTTGCCCACTGATAATTCATTCCTGAAGCACAAAATGTTAATCAGAAATTTTACTTTTGATTTGTAAAAATGGTTTGGAAATGGTGTGAATTGTGACATACAAGTGGATGTTGCATAACCACGCTACACTGGTTTACTATATTGATTTTCATCTGGTTTTCTCTCAGAAATTGTTGCCTCAACAGTTTATGAGAAAAAACCAGATACTTCGGTGGTACATCTTTCCTCCTCCTCCTCTTCCAGCTTGGCTCCATCTGAGCTCTTTATATTTCCAAGTGTCAAAACTTTGCCAAAAGGAAATTCATTTTGAGACTCTGAAGGAAGTTCAGCTGTCAGTACCATTAAACAAGTTAGAGAAAGGCTTCTAGTCATGGAAGAACAGAATGACTTATGTAGAGCAGCCTAATGGAACTACTTTGATGTGGATAGAAGCAAGTAATTGGTAAGTTCAATTTTAACTTAGTCATAAATAATTCCTTGAATTCTTTAGTTGTACATTGTACATATGGAGCTCTTTGTAGGAGAAAGTATTTCCAAGAAGCCCAAGCAAAGTTGAACAACTTAAGTATATTGTAATTGAAGAAAATAAGGTCTATTCTCTAATCCCAGATTTATTGAAAACACCAGAAGATTTATTGGAGAAGGTTGTTGAAAACACTTACTGTTTTCAGTAACCTTTCAATTTCAGGAAGGTTGTGGAAAGAGGTGGTGACTATTTTAAGCATATACTACACAGTTAAAAACTTCATAAGATTTTAATTTATTTTTATAGATAACATTTAAGTAACATCTGAAAATAAACATTAAAAATAATCTCAGATATGAAGTATTTTTTTATACCTCTGCAAAATTATAGTATATTATATTTTGAAAAAATATTTTATAGGAAATATTAATTTATGCAGGTTTTATCATCCACTTTGAAGAAAAGAGCAGGACCGTACCTAAGTATTGTCGAACCTGTTGTTTCTGGGACATTTGGTACCTACAATGAATATTTATTTAAAAAACTCAAAGTTAAAGAGCTCTTATTTGAGGGTTATAAAGTTCAGTACCTCGAAGATATCCTGGGTGGAGCTTCCATTTTTTTGGGAAAACTTCCGACCATCTTGCCAAATAATACATTTGGACTCATGTATGGAGTGAGTTTTATTTATTTTTTTTTTACTTTTAATGGTAATGTAATACTACTATAATAAACTAATGTAAATAGCAGAACTTATGTCTACCTGTTGCTGAATAGGAAAAACAAATTTTGCTATTTAAAAGACGGCTTTTTCCTAATGGTGTCATTAGTCTCATTTTATGAAGTCATTGTAGTACTTCTTGTAAGAGAAGTATGCTGCCAATTATTTGTAAGCTGGTGCCTGTTTTGATGATTATAACTTGATGATTGTCATTGCATAGTAAATTAATATAAATAATAATAAAAAAACTGCATCTATTCACCTATGGAATAGACTACTAGCAAACCAAAGTTTCTTATATTGCTTTTATTTTATTTATTCAGTTTTTGTACAATGGCCATTTTAAAATGGCCTGTTAAAATATGAATGCATGTGAGGAAGACTAAATAAATTATTTACATCAGTCTTTTTTGGCATTTCAAAATTATTTGTATACTATTTTCTAATTAATTATATAATATTGGTGTATAATATTACGTATGTAGTTTAAATTTATGGCATTGTATTGTGGCTGCCTTCACAATGAGATACCAGGTATTGCACTACTTTGAATAAGTAACCCTTCTCTAGTAGAGAAGACTACTCTTATTTATTCTCAGTGGCTACAACCATCCAGACAGCACCATTTTAAAGCTGTTTGTGGAGACGCCTCCATAGCCAGGTGGGAAGGAGCAGCAGTGCGTAGCACACGCTTCTTGATTAGACCAGGGTTCGAGCCCGTCACCACCAAATACGAAGGATGCGGAAAGGTCAGGGAATGACCACCGCATATCCCGGAATAATATGGCCTTAGTTGCTAATGCTCCTAAAAACCAAATAACAAATAACAAGCTGTTTCTATATATGTGGGATAATAACTCTACTATCCACTTGTCCCTATTAGACTTAGAAAAGCAAAAAGTAGAGGGAAAGTTAAAATAAGAGTGGAAGAAGAAAAGAAATGGTGTAGAACAATGAAAGAGACAGTAATTCCTTCAACTCACAACACTCAAAAACTCATAAATTCCTCAAATAGGCAATGCTTCCCCAGTAGGGAAGACTGTTGTTACCTATTCTCGGAAACTCCTTGAATATCAGGACAGCACGGTTTCAAAGCTATTGGCCTATCATTGGTCGGTGGGCAGGTACCCTGGTAATGCAACATGCCATTACAGTTGTGAAGTGATTGCACAACATGAGAGATGCCAAATAGTGTACAGATAATTTATTTAATGATAAAATGCACAAGGCATAATTATATGTGTGTTTTTAAGTAATTAACTATATAATATTGGTGTACATACACCATAGTTTACCCATAAATTTAAACTATGTATGTAGTGTAAAAGGCATCGTTTTAATTGTATCTCATGTTGTGGCTGCCTTCACAAAGAGATACCAAGTATTAGCATTAGCGTTAGTTGAGGCAAAAGGCCTCCGTAGCCGAGTGGTCAGGAGCGGGAGTGCAGTAGCACACAGTCTTTGAGTAAATTAAGACCGGGGTTCAAGCCCCTGACTGCTGAATACGGTCGATCTGCCAACCTGCACTGGACCAGCGTGACAGATTATGGTCCATTTCCCTCAGCATGAATTGTTGAGGCTTCCATCCTGCAGTGGGTTGATAATGGCTGCAATTTACTTTTTTACTTTTAGTTGAGGCATATGATGCAAGAAAGCTTATACAGCATTAGTGAAAAAAAAAAAAAAAAAAAAATCCCTTCCCATTTCACCCAACTGGTCACTCCAAATGTTTGTCTAGTTCAGCCTTAAATTTATTTAAGCTATCAACTTCCACAACAGATGGAAGTCTGTTCCAGCAATCAACTACTTGCTGGCTAAAGGCAAATTTCCACACATGTATTCTGCAACTGCCTTTCCTCAGTTTGAATCTATGCCCCCTCAGGTTCTTAATCTGAGCAAGCAGAAGTGTCCCATCAGCATTTAGTCTGCTAAAACTATTCAAGGCCTTATACACCTCGATCAGATCACCTTGCAGGTGCCTAGTTTCCAGATGCTGCAACTTGCAGAACTTAAGCCTTTCTTCATAAGCACACCCCTTTGTTCCTGTCACCAATCTTGTTGCCCTTCTCTGTACTCATTCTAGCAGCTCTAGATTCTTCCTAAAATGAGGCCTCCAGACCTGTATACAGTACTCAAGGTGTGGTCTGACCATTGCTTTATACAAAGAGATAATCACCTCCTTGTCTCTGCTAGCAAAATTCCTATATATCATTGACAAAACTCCATGACCTGCTCTGGCAGCCCATCTGCACTGCTCAGAGAGCTTCATATCTAACTGCACAATTAGTCTTTTCATTTCCCTCCCCCCTTCCCTGAGTGTAGTACCACACAGTTGGTATGTTTCTCTTGGATTACTGCTACCCATATGGAGTACTTTGCAATTGTCAATGTTAAATTTCGGTTGCCACTTCTCAGCGCATCTGCCTAACTTTTCTAGCATATACTAGAAAAGTTGCAGTAGCTTTCTGTCTTTACTGCCATTATCAACCCTGCCAACCTATGTATCATCTGCAAACTTGGACATTAAGCCTGATATACCTTCATCGATATCATTGATAAATACACAAAACAACAATGGGCACAGCACCGAACCCTGAGGGACTCTGCTAATAACATTAGTCCACATAGAACAGTGTCCATTTATTACCATTCTCTGCCGTCTCCCACTCAACCATCCCTTTATCCATTGCAGTAACTTGCCCTTAATGGCATTCCGCTCCAATTTGTACAGCAGTCTTCCATGTGCAACATATGTTGCACATGGAAGACTACATCAAATTCATCAAATGGAAGTACATCAAAAATTCATGGAAGTACATCAAATTCATCAACAGTAGTTGATGAATTTGAGGTATTGCTCAAAACATCAAAGGCAGATATTGTTGGGATATCAGAGACGTGGTGTCACACAGATATAAGTAATGCGGAACTGGAATTTGGGGAATACAATGTGTATAGAAAGGATAGACAGGACAGGAGGGGAGGAGGGGTTATGCTATTAATTAAGAAACACATAAAGTCCAAGGAAGTGAAGCCAGTCGACATCGATGGACAGGGCAGTGCCGAATCAGTTTGGTGTGACATAAGCATAGGGAAATCAAAATTGAGAGTAGGAGTGTGCTATAGGCCTAATGACTCTGATGAGTATAATAAGATATTGTACAGGGAAATAGAGTGGGCCAGTAAATCAGAGAGTCTTATAATGGGGGATTTTAATTTCCCAGATATTGACTGGAATTTGTGGGTTGGTCACTCGCACACTAGCAAGGCTTTTGTGGATTTATTGGATGATTGTTTTCTACACCAGCATGTTCGTGAGGCAACAAGAGGGAGCAATACTCTTGATCTGATTATCAGTAGTGACTCTTCATGCATTAAGAACCTGCAGATAAATGAACCACTAGGTGGCAGTGATCACAGTGTGTTGAAGTGGGATTTACTCAAGGAGGTAACTACCATCAGAGGTAAAGGGAAGGGTTTTTGTTTTCGTAAAGGCGACTATGATGGTCTGAGACAGTATTTAAATTCTATACAGTGGGACCAACTGATGATGTTACCAACAGCAAACTCAAAATGGGAAGCATTCAAGGAACTAATCTTGGAGGCTACCAGGCTTTACATACCAACTAAGAAATATTGTTCAAGGTTTAGGCCTAAATGGTTGTCAGATGAACTAATGAGACATGTGGCAGAGAAGAAAAATGCATGGGATACATATAAATTAATGGGTGACATTGAAGCCTATGATAGATATAAGTTGGTCTGTAACCAAGTCACAAAGGAGATTAGGCAGGCAAAGGCAGACTACGAAAAATCCTTGGCAAAGGATGCAAAGAAAAACAGAAAAGAGTTCTTTACATACTTGAACTCGAGAAGGAAAGGGATGAATCAGATTGGTCCACTGGATATTGATGGTTCAACAGTTGAGGATCCTGCTCAGGTGGCTAACAATCTAAACGAGTATTTTGCATCTACATTCACGCATGAGGAGTTATTCAGGAAGGAGAATGATGTAGGTAAAGTAAACATTGGCAGTGAGCTGGATGATTTTGTAATAACTGAGAGGAAAGTGGAGGAGAGATTGTTGAGGATAAACATAAAAAAGGCACCTGGGGTGGATGGGATCTATCCAGTTATATTAAAGGAGGCAGCAAAGGAAGTATGCAAACCCCTAGCCATAATTATGAGAGCTTCTTTGGACTCAGGGGAGGTACCCATAGACTGGAGATGTGCAAATGTAACCCCAATTCACAAAGGAGGATCAAAGGCTGACACAAGTAATTATAGACCTGTTAGTTTAACTTCTGTTCCAGGTAAATTAATGGAGGCACTGGTTAAAGAAGCACTGCAGGATCATCTAGACAAGAATTCAGTTATAGCTCAGACGCAGCATGGTTTTGTTAAGGGCAGGTCTTGCCTGACCAATTTGATTGGATACTATGATGTAGTCACAAAAGAACTGGATGCAGGGAATAACTTTGATATTATATATTTGGATCTTAGAAAGGCTTTTGATACTGTTGCACATGGAAGACTGCTGCACAAATTGGAGCAGTGTGGCATTGGAGGCAAATTGCTGCTATGGATAAGGGGATGGTTGAGGGTTGAGTGGCAGAAGACAGAGAGTGGTAATCAATGGACACTGCTCAACGTGGACTAATGTTATTAGTGGAGTTCCTCAAGGTTCAGTGTTGGGTCCGTTGTTGTTTTCGGTGTTTATGAATGATATTGATGATGGGATATCAAGTTTAATGTCCAAGTTTGCAGATGATACAAAGGTTGGCAGGGTCGTCAAGGACACTACTGACGCTATGCTGCTGCAACAGGATCTGGAAAGGTTGAACAGATGGGCTGAGAGGTGGCAAATGAAGTTTAACATTGACAAATGTAAAGTACTGCATATGGGAAACAGTAACCCCAGAGCAACGTATCAACTCTGCGGTACCACACTGACAGTGGTGGAGAATGAAAAGGACCTGGGGGTAATTGTGCAGGGAGATATGAAGTTCTCTGAGCAGTGCAGACGAGCTGCAAGAGTAGCTCATGGTGTCTTGTCAATGATATACAGGAATTTTTCTAGCAGGGATAAGGAGGTGATTATTCCCTTGTATAAGGCAATGGTTAGGCCACATCTTGAGTACTGTATACAGGTCTGGAGGCCTCATTTCAAGAAGGATGTAGAGCTGCTGGAACGGGTACAGAGAAGGGCAACAAGATTAGTAAATGGAACAAAGGGTTGCTCTTACGAAGAAAGGCTTAAGTTTTGCAAATTACAGAGTCTGGAGACTAGGCACCGGCGAGGTGATCTGATAGAGGTGTATAAGGCCTTGAATGGTTTGAGCATGCTCAATGCCAATGGGATTCTTCATCTTTCTCAGAATAATCACCTCAGAGGGCATAAATTCAAATTGAGGAAGGACGGATGTCGGATAGATGTGCGGAAATTTGCCTTTGGCCAGCGGGTGGTTGGTTGGTGGAACCGACTTCCATCACTTGTTGTTGAGGTTGATAGCCTAAACAAATTTAAGGCTCAACTGGACAGGTATTTCGAACGAACGGAGGGGTGAAATGGGAGAGGGTTTTTTTTTTTTTTTTTTTGGCTGATGCTGAATAAGCTTGCTTTCTTGCATCATATGCCTCTACTAATGCTAATGCTAATGCTAATGTATCAGAAGCTTTACTGAAATCCAAGTATATGATATCAAAATAATTTTTTGCATCCAGTTGCTTTGTGTCTACATCATAGTATCTAATCATATTTGTCAGACAAGACTTCCCCTTAAAAAACCCATGCTGTGTCCCAACTATTACTGCTGTCTTGTCTAGGTGATCCTGTATCACCTCTTTAACCAGTGATTCCATTATTTTCCCTAGAACAGAAATTAAACTAACAGATCTATAATTATTTGTGTCACCCTTTGAACCCCCTTTGTGAATTGGGGATAGATACATTTGCACAAGTTTTTTAAACATTTGCAGATCTACAGTCCATGGGGGACCTTCCCTGACTTTAAGGATGCTCTCATAATTATGGGTAAAGGTTTGCATACTTCCCTTGCTGCCTCCTTCATTATAACTGGATAGATTCCCTCTGCCCCAGGTGCCTTTTTTATGTTTAACTTCAACAATTTCTCCTCCACTTTGCTCTCAGTTATTACAAAATCATTTAGCTCCCTGTTAGAATTTGATAAACTTCTGGAATTCCTCTCATTGAATAACTCCTCATGTGTGAATGTAGATGCAAAATACTCATTCGGTTTATCAGCTACTTGAGCCACATCATCAATAGTCAAACCATCTGTATTAAGTGGACCAATGTGATTCATCCCCTTCCTTCTAGAGTTTATGTAAGTAAAGAACTGTTTGCTATTTTTCTTTGTATTCTTTGTGAAAGATTTCTTGTAATCTGCCTTTGCCTGCCTAGCCTCCTTTGTGACTTGATTACAGGCAAGCTTATACCTGCCGTAGGCTTCTGTGTCGCCTGATAATTTATATGCATCCCATGCATTTTTCTTCTCTGCCACGAGCCTCATTAATTCATCCGACATCTATTTAGGCCTAAACCTTGAACAGTATTTCTTAGTTGGTATGAAAAGCATGGTAGCCTCCAAGTTTAAGTCCCTGAAGTGTTCCTATTTAGAATTCACTGTTGGTAACACCATCAGTTGATCCCACCATATAGAATTTAAAAACTGTTTGAGACCACTGTAGTCACCTTTATGAAAACAAAAACCCTTCCCTTTACCCTTGATGGTAGTTATATCTTTAAGCAAATCCCACATCAGTACACTGTGATCACTGTGATCACTGTCGTGTAGTGGTTCCTTTATCTGCAAATTCTTAATGCATGAATAATCACTGCTGATAATCAGATCAAGGTTATTACTCTCTCTGGTTGCCTCTCAAACATGCTGCCTTAGAAGATACCCTTCTCTAGTAGAGAAGACTACTGTTATTTATTCTCAGTGGATACCGCCACCCAGATGGCACCATTTCAAAGCTGTTGGCCTATCATCGGTGGGTGGGCAGGTACCCTGGTAATGCAGCATGCCATCACAGTTGCGAAGTGATTGCACAATATGAGAGATGCCAAATGGTGTAGAGATAATGTATTTAAAGATGAAATGCACAAGGCATAATTATATATGGGTTTTTAAGTAATTAACTATATGATATCGTTGTAGATACACCATAGTTTACCCATAAATTTAAACTATGTATTAGTGTAAAATGCATTGTTTTAATTGTATCTAATATTGTGGCTGCCTTCACAATGAGATACCAGGTATTCGACTACTTTGAATATAGTTAATTACTTAAAAACCCATATATAATTATGCCTTGTGCATTTCATCTTTAAATACATTATCTGTACATCATTTGGCATCTCTCATATTGTGGAATCACTTCGCAACTGTGTTGGCATGTTGCATTATCAGCATACCTACCCACCACCAATGATAGGCCAACAACTTTGAAACAGTGTCTTCTGAGTGGTGGTATCCACTGAGAATAAATAACAGTAGTCTTCTCTACTAGAGAAGGGTTACTTATTCAAAGTAGTGCAATACCTGGTATGTTGTTGTGAAGGCAGCCACAATATGAAATACAATTAAAACGATGCCTTTTACACTACATACGTAGTTTAAATTTATGGGTAAACTATGGTGTATCTACACCGATATTATATAGTTAATTACTTAAAAACCCATATATAATTATGCCTTGTGTATTTCATCTTTAAATACTATTTTCTAATTGAAATATAACTAAACTTTGTTAAGTGTAATTTCTACATAAATTTCTGTATACATGATCACAAGGAAATATTCTTAAATTACCTTGCAAATAATTGAATTTGTTCCGTTGGCTTTGTTAAATTTTCTTCTTTATAAATTTAGCTTATTTGACTCAACTGAGAAATTGCTTCTCTGACATATTTTAAAAATTTTAATTTCATAGTTTAGAAACAGTTTTATGTGAAGGAAAGGCACTTCACTGCATTCAGAACTGAATACTAGATTTGATTTAATATTAATTAAATGTAAATTTAAAATTTACATTTAATTACTTTGAATCAATGTGTTTCAGGCTCCTCTGCAATGGCATAATAATACAAGGTCTGATCAAAAGGTTCTAAGGCTATTTATTATAAAGAAAGCATCTAAGGTAGTAGATCAAGGCAATGAGTAAGCATAGGGGAGGGGTTATCACATTACTGGTTCAAGCCACTTCTTGCTAACTATACCAGTAATAAGCAGTGAGTGTTCAAGTTCAGACCTGTCTTAGGCCTCTTTCGAATTGTAATGTGTGTAGAAGTGGAATTGCATGTGTACATCATCAAGTTTTTTGTGAGGAATGGAATGGATCTGAAATCTTTCAAATGTTAAGAGAACTGCATTTGGTGGTGCTTGTTTAAGTAAGGCTATTGTTTATCATTGGATCAAATTTTTTCAAAATGGCCAAGAGTCTGTTGAAGATAACCAACTTTCAACTTCAAGCAGTAATAAAATGGCTGATAGAATGAGCAAAAAAAAAAATTACAGTGGACCCCCCGCTTTACGATCGGTTCACTTTACGATCAACTCACTTTTGATGAATTCTCCGTTCACTATATGATATGCAGTAAATGCTGGTTATTGTGATCCCGTTTGCATCTTGAATTTTAATTCTATTAAACGGTGATTCTGGTAAGTGAAAATATGAGGAATATTATCCACAGGCTCTAAAACTAAAGATATAAAGCACAAATTAACACTTTATTACCTTGACAATTAAAAGAATTAAATGTTACGTGAAAATTGGAAGGATATTTTCCACAGGTTAGCAAAATAAATATATATTTATGCTTACTTACATAGTTTAATTACTATTGCAATATGTATATGCTAAATGATATTTCTGTTCACTGACATTTTTTTTTTGTTGTAAATTTTAAAACAGTAAAAAAAGATAAACAATCAATAACAAAGAATATGGCATGTACAAATTGCAGAGTAACAAGTTTAAGAAAATTAAAAAATAGGAATGAAAAGAAGGTTCTGAAAATTTATTTATATTTTTTGTATGATTGCAGAGGAAGGGGAAAAACATTTTGCCATAATAATGACGTAAAAGCTCACAGAATTCCAGCTATCAGTACTATCGCAAATGCAATAAGATCGAGTTTACTACCCATTTATAATTAGATTGCACTAACAGAAAAGCCCAATAAACTGGAAACTGCAAATTGATTTTATTGTTTTATGGTTGTGATATTCCTGGAGGTGACCTCCAGGAATATCACACAGTCATTAAAAATTGGTTCTTATAACCGTTTATATGATAACGATGAAAGTGTAGTATATTGATTTCTGAAATTTTATTCTATAAAGTGGCTGATTCTACTAACCAGTGACCATGTTAGGAGGTGCCTATTTATTTCACTTTATGATGGACTTGGCTTACGATTGTCTCCGACCGGACGTGTGGTCCTTCCTCTCAGCCAATAGCAGCCTTTGTAAACGTGTTGGCCCTATGTTTTGTTTTGCATCCTTTAGTTGAAGTGATTTTTTTTGTGTTATGCTTTAATCAATATATTAGTTTTAGTCAATTTTTTTAACCTGATATGTACAATTTCCATTATAAAAATGACCTTTTAGAGAGATAAATAGCTTAGTTATATAGCAAATATTTCAACTTCTGAGGCTTTGGAGCGAATTATCAAAAAAACATGTTATTGGGTTCACATTACGATATTTTCACGATACGATACTGTCTCTGGAATGGATTAATATCGTAATGTGGGGGTCCACTGTATTCTGACATGTGATTAACTGAGAAATTGCTGATGAACTAGGAATCTCCTTTGGATCATTCCAGGCAATTTTATCTGAAAACTTGGCATCTGTCGAGTGTCAGCAACTATTCCATGATTATTGAATGATAACCAAAATTGTTGGTTCAGTGTTGAGAACTGTGTGAGGAACTGAAATGAAATGGTAGAAATGGATCCTATATCAATCTTGGGACTCTAGTTAGTTGATCTCAAGCATATGGAGCAGGACTTTTCCCTGTGACTTGTTCTTCTGTTAATCATTCATTGTTATTGTTTAAGTTGTGGCCCTGGGATTGAATATGCTATAGATTTTACACTAGGTTCCGCTAATCTATGTGCTACTGCAAGTAAGTTGCCAGAAGCATAAACCACTTATTCAATATGCCATATGCAGTGAAATTTGGCTCTGCCAACATGCCATAAACATTTCATGCTACTAGCATCACTTGACTTTCTCATGGTAATCTTTCTACCTGTTCTAATCTTTAACTATATTTACTAATATGATAATAATAAAAAAACTATATCTAATATCTATAAAATTATGACTTCTGGGGTGACACAGTTGATAAAACCATGGCTTTCAATTTGGCAGTCATATTTCTAATTCATAATAGCAGAAACTGATCCTTGGTGCAGTGGGTTCTTGCTTTCCTGTAGTTGTTATATATTTTCATTGGTTAAAGAGCCTTATGAGGAGTACACAATCTTTCAGTGACAAACACATTGTTTAAACACAGTCCTTTCCATTATAGTCAATACAGTAGTAGTAGTAGTAGTAGTAGTGGCATGTGATGCAAGAAAGCAAGTGTATGAGCTTATGCAGCATCAGCCAAAAAAAAAAAAATCAAAAAAATCACACCATTCTCTCCAAATGGCTGTCCAGTTCCTCCTTAAATTTATTCAACCTATCAACTTCCACAATGACATATGGAAGTTTGTTCCAGCAATTAACCACCCGCTGGCTAAAGGCAAATTTCCACACATCTATTCTACATCTGTCTTTTCTTAATTTGAATTTATGCCCCCTTAGGTTCGTAATCTGAAGAAGTGGAAGGATCCCATCAGAATTCAGCGTGCTCAACCCATTCAAGGCCTTATACACCTCAATCAGATCACCGCGCAGGTGCCTAGTCTCCAGCCACTGCAATTTGCAGAACTTAAGCCTCTCTTGGTAAGAAGATCCCTTCATTCCCCTCACCAATCTTGTTGCCATTCTCTGTACACGCTCAAGTACAGAGCGTGTACATCCTTCTTAAAATGAGGCCTCCAGACCTGTACGCAGTACTCAAGGTGTGGCCTGACCATTGCCTTATACAGAGGGATAATCACCTCCTTTTCCCTGCTAGCAAAATTCCTATATATCATTGACAAAACCCCATGACCTGCCCTGGCAGCCTGTCTGTTTTGCTCAGAAAACTTCATATCTGACTGCACAATTACTCCCAGGTCTTTTTCATTTTCTACCACCTTAAGTTTAGTACCACACAGTTGGTACGTTTCTCTGGGATTACTTCTACCCATATGCAGTACTTTGCATTTGTCAAGGTTAAATGCATTTGTCAAGGTTAAAAGTATTAGGGCTAAGAAGTGGCAACTTCTTAGCCCACCTGCCCAAATTATCTAGATCCTGTTGCAGTAGAACACTGCCATTACTGTCATTAAGAACCCTTCCAACCTTTGGATCATCTGCAAACTTCGACACTAAGCTTGATATACCTTCATCAATATCATTGATAAATATACAAAACAACAGAGGATCCAACACCGAACCCTGTGGGACCCCACTAATAACATTAGTCCACAAAGAGCAGCACTCATTAATTACCACCCTTACCCTTTGTCTTCTCTCACTCAACCATCCTTTTATCCATTGTAGCAACTTACCCTTAATACCATTCTGCTCCAATTTGTGCAATAGTCTTCCATGCGCAACAGTATCAAAAGCTTTCCTGAAATCCAAATATATGATATCAAAATTATTTTCTGCATCCAGTTCCTTTGTAACCACATCATAATATCCTATCAAATTTGTTAGACAAGACTTTCCCTTCACAAACCCATGCTGTGTCTGAATTATTGCTGCAGTCTTGTCTAGATGATCCTGCAGTGCATCTTTAACCAGTGACTCCATTATTTTACCCGGAACAGAAGTTAAACTAACTGGTCTGTAATTACTCACGTCACCCTTCGATCCCCCTTTGTGAATTGGAGATACATTTGCACATCTCCAGTCCATGGGGACCTCCCCCGAGTCCATGCTCTTATAATTATGGCTAAGGGTTTGCTTAGTTGCTTTGCCGCCTCCTTTAATATAACTGGATAGATCCCATCCATCCCAGGTACCTTTCTTATGTTTAACTTCAACAATTTCTACTCCACTTTGCTCTCAGTTATTACAAAATCATTAAGCACCCTGCTACAATTTGATAACCTTCTGCCATTTTCAAACCTTAATAATCCTCATGTGTGAATGTAGATGCAAAATACTCATTCAGTTTGTTTGCTATCTGAGCAGAATCATCAACAGTCAAACCATCGGTATCAAGTGGACCAATCAGATTCATCCCTTCCTTTTAGAGTTTATATAAGTAAAGAAATCCTTGCTGTTTTTCTTAGCATCTTTTTCCAAAGATTTCTCGTAATCTGCCTTCGCCTGCCTAACCTCCTTTGTGACCTGATTACAGACTTGCTTATATTTGCCATAGGCTTCTGAGTCGTTTGATAATTTATATGCATCCCATGCATTTTTCTTCTCTGTCACGAGTCTCATTAGTTCATTTGATAACCATTTAGGCCTAAACCTTGAACAATATTTCTTAATAGGTATTAAACTTTTAGTAGCATCCACGATTAATTCCTTGAATGCTTCCCACTTAGAATTTACTGTTGATCCCACTGTACAGAATTTAAAAACTGTCTGAGACCACTGTACTCACCTTTATGGAAGCAAAAACCCTTTCCTTTACCCCTGATGGTAATTATATCTTTAAGTAAATCCCACATCAGTACACTATGATCACTGCCACCTAGTGGTTCCTTTATCTTCAAATTCTTAATACACGAATGATCACTGCTGATAACCAGATCAAGAGTATTACCCCCTCTGGTTGCCTCTCGAACATGCTGCTGCAGAAAACAATCATCCAATAAATCCACAAAAGTCTTACTAGTGTGTGAGTGACCAACCCAAAAGTTCCAGTCAATATCTGGGAAGTTAAAATCCCCCATTATAAGACATTCTGATTTACTAGCGTACTCTATTTCTCTGTACAATTGTTCATTGTACTCATTTGAGACATTAGGCCCATAACACTCCTACTCTTATTTTTGCTTTCGCAGTGCTTTTGTCACACCAAACTGACTCAACAGTGCACTGTTCATCTATGTCAACTGGATGCACTTCTTTTGATTTTATGTTTTTTTAAATTAACAGCGTTACACCTCCTCCCTTCATATCCTGTCTATCCTTTCTGTACAGTAATAATGTTTTTTAGTGATATTATTGTTGTCTAGAACTTGGTTATAAAACCTTTTCAGCTGTATTAATTAGCACTTCAGGTTACTACACAATTATATGATAAATAAAAGAGCACAATCTTTTGGATTTATATCATTTAAATGCTGTCTACTGGCAAAAAATGAATTGCATTTCTTTTCTGTGCAGTGATTGTTTCTTTATAGTCCATGATCAACACCCACTGAATATTGCCCAAATTGCTTAACTGGTTACTCTCCACTTCTCTATCTTCCTTTACCTTTTGGCATTACAATCCATCTATGAAGTTAGCCTACTACAGCAATTAGTTCTACTTTTAGGTAGAACAGACAGTATAAAACACACATGACTGCCATCTCATGAGATGGTAATCTCACGTGGTGTGTGTGTGTGTGTGTGTGTGTGTGTGTGTGTGTGTGTGTGTGTGTGCGCGTGTGCGCGCGTGTGTGTGTGTGTGTGTGGGTGATGTCTTTGAACTGTATAACACAAGCGTGAATGTACTCAGACTAGTTTGCATGCTTGTGAGATGAAAACTCAAAACAAATTTCAGAGAAGCACTCTATGTCTCTGCTTTAGACTGGTTAATTAGAGTCCTGAGTAAAAGAACCTCTGTAAAGTTCCTATGTTTGGCAGTAGTGATGAAACCCAGAATTTACAGCTGACAGTTATAGGCTCCGCAAAAACGATAAGTGTTTGCCTTTTATTTACATGATTGTTGTTTTATATTGTACTTAATACGTAGTCATATAGTTATAGTTACGCTGGTTATTTTTTATTTTAATTTAGATAAAGAGTTTTTATGGATTTTACTTACGATAGGTAAAACCGTTATTTTTGTTCAATTTTTGTAGCCATTGTTTTTGTATATAGGGAATTCAAAGTTTTTGTAGGGAATTCAAATTTTTTAATTGAGGTAGCTCTAACGCATAATTATATAGTAATACGCTTCACTGTTTCTATTTCATAGTTTCTATTCAAATACTACTGACATTTAGTTTATTGATTTTATTAATTTAAACTACCATGCCCCGAACTAGAGCAGCAAAGCAACGGGCACAAAGTGGCAGGAGTGTTGTGACTCGGGGGAGAACTGAGGGGGGCGATTCTCCAACGCGTCACAGCCTAAAAAAATGTGCAACTTGTGAAATGTTTGCCGAACTCTCTGGAACGGAACATGATATTGCCATGGGGGATGTCTTTGTGTGTGCGCGATGTAAGGAGTGTACGGAAATCAGGCGACAACTCAGCGTTGTTATGGGCCTATATGAGACCTTGAAGGACAGGGTGGATGCCCTCGAAGGAAATAAATTGAGGGGCCCATCAAGCTCTCAGCTGCCCACATCAACGCCAGAGCTTGCACTTGGTCATCACGCAACACAGCGGCAACCCCCAAGGCAGATGCGCTGGTCCCACAGGAACTATTAGTTGTTGGTGACTCTATTGTCAGGGAAACGGGGAACATGCTATGTAAAAAGGATAGGTGGAACAGGACCAGGGTATGTCTGCCAGGGGCAAAGGTTGATGACGTTGTAGAGCGGATATCATCTTTCAAGGGCACAAAAGGTGATATAGTTGTACACGTTGGCACTAATGATATTAAGAGTAGGAGACCGGCAGAATTACTCAACAAGTACAGGTCACTGTTGAAAAAAAGCCGAGAATTAGGATTGAATTTGAAAGTGTCTGCAATTCTGCCCAGACACGATAAGAGGGAGTATATGATGAGAGCCTTGTCGATCAATTCGGCCCTGGAAAGATTGTGCAGGGCTCAAGGGGTAGAATTTTTTTCAGCCTGGACTGTACTTGTTAACAGGAGAGATTGCTTCTACAGGGATGGGATACACTTAAATAGAAAGGGTGCAAGAATATTTGCTGATGCTATCGAGGCAGTGTTAGGTGGGTCGGAAAACTGCTAGCTTGGGGGGATACAAAGACTAATAGTTTAACAGTAACCGCAGGCAGAGGTGAAGGTGATTCTTGCACAACTTCTATTAGAATAAGAAGCGACTTGGAGCGAGGGGTGTTGGGGGTTTCAGGGACGGATGGCAGTCATCCTGGAATAGTTGGGTATATGGGATGTGTTAGGGTAACACGGAATAGGCATAGGAGCATGTATGCTTGCATGTATACCAATGCTAGAAGTATAGTAAATAAATTTGATGAATTTGAAGTGTTGGTCAAGACATCAAAGGCGGATATTGTTGGGATAGCAGAGACGTGGTGTCACAAAGATATAAGGAATGCAGAACTGGAATTTGGGGAGTACAATGTGTACAGAAAGGATAGACAGGACAGAAAGGGAGGAGGTGTTATGCTGTTAATTAAGAAAAACATAAAATCAAAAGAAGTGCATCCAGTTGATATAGATGGACAGTGCACTGTTGAGTCAGTTTGGTGTGACATAAGCACTGCAAAAGCAAAAATAAGAGTAGGAGTGTGTTATAGGCCTAATGACTCGAATGAGTACAATGAACAATTGTACAGAGAAATAGAGTGGGCCAGTAAATCAGAATGTCTTATAATGGGGGATTTTAACTTCCCAGATATTGACTGGAACTTGTGGGTTGGTCACTCACACACTAGTCAGACTTTTGTGGATTTATTGGATGATTGTTTTCTGCAGCAGCATGTTCGAGAGGCAACCAGAGAGGGCAATACTCTTGATCTGGTTATCAGCAGTGATCATTCGTGTATTAAGAATTTGCAGATAAAGGAACCACTAGGTGGCAGTGATCACAGTGTGCTGAAGTGGGATTTACTCAAAGAGGTAACTACCGTCAGGGGTAAAGGAAAGGGTTTTTTTTGCTTCCGTAAAGGGGAGTACAGTGGTCTCAGACAGTTTTTAAATTCTGTACAGTGGGATCGACTGACGATGTTACAAACAGTAAATTCTAAGTGGGAAGCATTCAAGGAATTAATCGTGGAAGCTACTAGACTTTTCATACCGATGAAGAAATATTGTTCAAGGTTTAGGCCTAAGTGGTTATCAAATAAACTAATGAGACTCGTGACAGAGAAGAAAAATGCATGGGATGCATATAAATTATCAGGCAACGCAGAAGCCTGTAGCAGATATAAGCTAGTCTGTAATCAGGTCACAAAGGAGGTTCGGCAGGCAAAGGCGGATTACGAGAAATCTTTGGCAAAAGATGCTAAGAAAAACAGCAAGGATTTCTTTACTTATATAAACTCTAAAAGGAAGGGGCTGAATATGATTGGTCCACTTGACATCGATGGTTCGACTGTTGATGATCCTGCTCAGATAGCAAACAAACTGAATGAGTATTTTGCATCTACATTCACACGTGAGGAATCATTACAGTTTGAAAATGGAAGAAGGTTATCAAATTGTAGCAGTGTGCTTAATGATTTTGTAATAACTGAGAGCAAAGTGGAGGAGAAATTGTTGAAGTTAAACATAAGAAAGGCACCTGGGGCGGATGGGATCTATCCAGTTATATTAAAGGAGGCGGCAAAGCAACTAAGCAAACCCTTAGCCATAATTATGAGAGCATCCTTGGATTCAGGGGAGGTTCCCACGGACTGGAGATGTGCAAATGTATCCCCAATTCACAAAGGAGGTTCGAAGGGTGACACGAATAATTACAGACCAGTTAGTTTAACTTCTGTTCCGGGTAAAATAATGGAGTTGCTGGTTAAAGATGCATTGCAGGATCATCTAGACAAGACTGCAGCAATAATTCAGACACAGCATGGGTTTGTTAAGGGAAAGTCTTGTCTGACAAATTTGATTGGTTATTATGATGTGGTCACAAAGGAACTGGATGCAAAAAATAATTTTGATATCATATACTTGGATTTCAGGAAAGCTTTTGACACTGTTGCGCATGGAAGACTACTGTACAAATTGGAGCAGAATGGTATTAAGGGTAAGTTGCTACAATGGATAAAAGGATGGTTAAGTGGGAGAAGACAGAGGGTGGTAATCAATGGGTGCTGCTCTTCGTGGACTAATGTTATTAGTGGAGTCCCACAGGGTTTGGTGTTGGGTCCACTGTTGTTTTGTATATTTATCAATGTTATTGATGAAGGTATATCAGGCTTAATGTCGAAGTTTGCAGATGACACGAAGGTTGGCAGGGTTGTTAATGACAGTAATGGCAGTGTGCTACTGCAACAGGATCTAGATAATTTGGGCAGATGGGCTAAGAAGTGGCAACTGAAGTTTAACCTTGACAAATGCAAAGTACTGCATATGGGCAGAAGTAACCCCAGAGAAACGTACCAACTGTGTGGTACTACACTTAAGGTGGTAGAAAATGAAAAAGACCTGGGAGTAATTGTGCAGTCAGATATGAAGTTTTCTGAGCAATGTAGACAGGCTGCTAGGGCAGGTCATGGGGTTTTGTCAATGATATATAGGAATTTTGCTAGCAGGGAAAAGGAGGTGATTGTCCCTCTGTATAAGGCAATGGTCAGGCCACGCCTTGAGTACTGCGTACAGGTCTGGAGGCCTCATTTTAGGAAGGATGTAGATTTACTTGAGCGTGTACAGAGAAGGGCAACAAGATTGGTGAGGGGAATGAAGGGATCCTCTTACCAAGAGAGGCTTAAGTTCTGCAAATTGCAGTGGCTGGAGACTAGGCACCTGCGCGGTAATCTGATTGAGGTCTATAAGGCCTTGAATGGGTTGAGCACGCTGAATTCTGATGGGATCCTCCCACTTGTTCAGAATACGAACCTACGGGGACATAAGTTCAAATTAAGAAAGGATAGATGTAGAATAGATGTGCGGAAATTTGCCTTTAGCCAGCGGGTGGTTAATTGCTGGAACAAACTTCCATCTGTCGTTGTGGAAGTTGATAGGTTAAATAAATTTAAGGAGGAACTGGACAGGCAATTGGAGGGTATGGTGTGATTTTTTTTTTTTTTTTTTTTGGCTGATGCTGCATAAGCTCCTGCTTTCTTGCATCAAGTGCCACTACTACTACTACTACTACTACTATTTTTCAAATGAGTAGTAGGTAGCAAAGTTGCGATTCCTGATTTTTCACATGCATTTGAAAATAGGTTATTTAATTTGACTCACCTTATTTCACTTTTCTCTGTAATTATTCTAAAAATGATTCTATTAATATAAACATTAAATAAATATTAACATTTATGTAAATGTTAAATAAATAAATTAACATATATGTATGTAACTCGCTTCTCTGTACTCTCATATTTGTTGCTATAGACATGAAAAAGACTGGAAATTCGAAATGAAAGTACTTTTACAGAACATACTCACCAGGGGATGATATTAATTGCATTTTAAACTAAGTAACATTTTTAAATTATTTTAGAAATTTTTTGACCACAAGAATATTTTTTTTCTGATCGGATTAAACACTCCCATGTTTCAAATGGCATTTTATTAAACCAAAATGGTGATAAAAGGAGTGAGCAAGCATGTTAATTATATATTTTCTGCTTTCTCAGTAATTATATATATCAGCTGTTAAATTAAAAATTTTACTTTATTTTTATTTTAGTGTTGCTGAAATTGATATTTCAAAAATTATAATAGATTTAGCAAGTTCTTTATATATTTCCAGAGCTTACTACCAAAACTGTATTGATGAGAGTGAAGACAGTGAAGTGAAATGAAACTAAAATTAAGAACTAAAACTAAAAGACCATCCCATGGGAAGAAAGGTGCAGACCTTTTTAGTTTGTCAAATTTAAAAACATGTCAGCTGATGAAATTAAAAAATTAAAAGCTGGGAAGTCTTGAAAACTAACGAGGCTTTTCTGACTGTGAATGTCATCAGCAGACTAGAAAGAAAGTATGTTTGATGAAGAACTTTAAATATAATATTGAAATCATATGCCATAGAGTGAAAAATTGCTTGTGATTAACTGATGTAAATGGTACTCAAGTTAACTTGCCATATCGATGAGTTCACAGGTGGGCAAAAGGGCTAAGGTGAAGAAAGCCTGCACGAGAAGCATGCAAAAGTTCGATGAAATTTACCGGTAAAACTACTTTGCTGTAACCGCATTTGTATTGTTGCTCGCTCGGTAAACAGACAGTGGGTGTTATCGGTTTGGAGTAGAAGTTGAATCCCATGGGAGCTTGAAACCTTCCTGAAGGGGGGGGGAACCTGACCTTTTTTCTTTAGAATCACTAATTGAATTAACTAATTGAATCACGAATGGAGTCATATTGGAAGTTCTGGCATCGTAAAAAAATGTTCGTAATGTAGTTTCACCGGTAAACTTTTTCGAAGCTTGCCGTGCTTCTCACGTGGGCTTCCTTTGCCTTTTTTTTTTTTTTTTTTTAATAAACAATTTATCCACTAGTCCACCAGTGATTCTAAAGAAAAAAGGTCAGGTTACCCCTTCCACTTCGGGAGGGTGTCAATCTCCCATGGGATTCAATTTCTACTTCCCTAGGGGCCCACATCTGGTGAGTATGGGCTTGGCTCATCCAGGGTCCTGAGCTGGATATCATCATTTCCTTTTACTTCTATCTCTCTCTCTTGCCTGGTATAGCATAAGCCTCAGGCTTCCTTGTACCATATGGCTAATAATAATAATAATAATAATAAAATACTCCTGACCAATAACACCCACTGTCTGTTTACCGAGCAAGCAACAATTCAAATGCTGTTATGGCAAAGTACATGTACTGGTAAATTTCATCGAACTTTTGCATGCTTCTCGTGCAGGCTTTCTTTACCTTCACCTGCAAAAATTTTAATTTTTTTACTGTCTGATTTTAATTGCTAGAAATTCCATTTTGCATAACATGTTGTCAGATGGGAGTCTAGCTGCCATTTTGGCATTGCCCACGTCAGGGTTATGTTTTCTAATACAGTGCAGATACAGTAATCTGAATATACTAATCTGAACTTCCACTAATCAGAACCATGTTCTGATTTAAATAATTTTATCAATAATTAAAATAAATAAAAAAGTTTTTTTGCTAAATAGAGATTGAGGTCAGCAGAAGTCTAGAGATATCTAGAATTGTCAATCTTGATGTGTACATGCACCTTACAACAGTAAGTTTTCTGACATTGTCAACCAAGAAAACTTTGAGCAATGCTATTTGGGAAACTTTGTGGTATGACAGAAGGTCAACATTCCAGAACTACAGAACTACATTCTAGATAGTAATTTGTGGGTGAGATTAGTGCTGTTGGTTCAGTTTTTGGCATGAGTTGCATAACCGAGTTACAGAACATATATCTGTGTATTGTTGATTTTAATTGTTTATGATGTCATGCAGCAGTAATAATAGGGAGCATAAAACATTTTCTCTCTCTCTCTCTCCTCTTCCCTCCCTCCCTCTCTCTTTCTCACGCTCACTCAATAACTGAATGTTGATGAGCACAGCTTATTTCAGAGAGTTTTACAAAGTAAACTTTAATTCATATAAACAAAGGTTCTACATCATGGTCACAGAAACCAAGATAATTCAATAACCACTCATTTCCTGTTCTTTACAGAGGCCATAAGAAAGGTTAGATAAACAGAATTATTTATCCAGCCTGCTGAATGGTTTCATTCTGAATTTGTTTCATCTGTAAAATATCTTCTAAAAGAAATAAATATGCCAGAAAATTTCTGCTGATTCTTGACATTGTATTGGCTCCTCCAGATGTAGATAAATTGCAAAGTGATGGTTGGCAGTACTGTAACAATGTTTCTTACTCACTTCTAATGCAGCCAAAATGTGATTTGAGCCATCACATTATAGTATTGTTAAAATCTTATTCACATAGTAGTGCAAGCTAAAGATATGGAAAAAGAGATAATTTTAAAAACTTTCGTGTTTTCTCTCACTGAAGCTTGGGATTCTTTATTTCCCAAACTTATTGTGGTAAAAATTGTCTAAAATCAGATGATTTCCTAAAAGATTTAGAAACAGGTTTTCTAAATCTTTTTAGATTGCTTTAGTGACAAAAAGTAAAATAACTGAATTTTAGACAAATAGAAAAATTATAAATATAGTCAAGTCTCTTTATAGCAACCCCCCACCCAGTGGAATGAGACAAATGATTATTATATTGATAGTTCATGAAATCAGCAAACAAACAAAGAAAAGTTTGAACATTGAACTTGTATTAGTTTCTACTAATACAATATAATGTAATATAATTCAGAATATGTACTGTAGTATTAAACAAGAAAATCAAGATTGTACATTTTGTACTGATTGTATGTTGTAGTAGATTAATTTGTAAATTACATATGTACAGTAAATACTGTATACATATACTAATGACATTAAGAGTAAGAGATCTGAAGAATTACTCAACAAGTACAGGTCAATGTTGAAAAAAACTCGCGAGTTAGGGTTGAATGTGAAAATGTCTGCAATTGTTGTTGTTATTTGGTTTTTAGGAGCATTAGCAACTAAGGTCATATTGCTCCAGGAACATGCGGTAGTCATTTCCTGACCTTTCCGCATCCTCCGTATTTGCTGGTCACGGGCTCGAACCCCGGTTTGATCAAGAAGCGTGTGCGACGCACTGCTGCTCCTGCCCACCTGGCTATGGAGGCGCCAATGTCTACAATTCTGCCCAGACACAATAGGAGGGAGTATATGGTGAGAATCTTGTCGATCAATTTGGTCCTGGAGAGATTGTGCAAGGCTCAACAGGTAGAATTTTTCTCAGCCTACTCTGTGCTTGTTAACAGAAGACTCTGCTTCTACAGGGATGGGATACACTTAAATAGAAAGGGTGCAAGAATATTTGCTGATGCTATCGAGGCAGTGTTAGGAAGTTGGAAAACTGCTAGATTGGGGGGGGGGATACACGGACTAATAGATTAACAGTGGCCGCAGGCAGAGGCAAAAGTGATTCTTGCACTGTTTCTATTAGAATGAGCAGCAGCATGGAAAGCAAGGCAATGGAGATTTCCAGGACTGCTGGGAGTCGTAGTGGAACAAATAAATACATGGGCTGTGTTAGGGTAACTAAGAGTAGAAACCGGTGCATGTATACTTCCATGTACACCAATGCTAGGAGTATAGTTAATAAATTTGATAAGCTTGAAGTGCTAGTCAAGACATCAAAGGCAGATATTGTTGGGATATCAGAGATGTGGTGTCATACAGATGTAAGCAGTGCAGAACTGGAATTTGGGGAGTACAATGTGTACAGAAAGGATAGGCAGGACACGAAGAGAGGAGGGGTTATGCTGTCAGTTAAGAAACACATAACATCTAAGGAAGTGCATCCAATTGATGTTGGTGGACAATGCAATGCTGAGTCTGTTTGATGTGACATAAGCACTGGGAAAGGGAAAATGAGAGTAGGTGTGTGTTATAGGCCTAATCAATCTGATGAGTATAATGAGCAGTTGTGCAGATAAATAGAGTGGGTCAGTAAATCAGAATGTCTTATAATGGGGGATTTTAACTTTCCAGATATTGACTGAAACTTGTGGGTTGGTCACTCACACACTGGCAAGACCTTTTTGGATTTAATGTTTTCTACAGAAGCATGTTTGAGAGGCAATCAGAGGGAGTAATACTCTTGATCTGATTATCAGCAGTGATTATTTATGCATTAAGAATTTACAGATAAAAGAACCACTGGGTCACAGTGATCATAATGTACTGATATGGGATTTGCTTAAAGATGTAACTGCCATCAAGGGTAAAGGGAAGGGTTTTTGCTTTCATAAAGGTGACTCCAGGAGTCTCAGACAGTGTTTAAATTCTGTACAACTGATGTGTTACCAATGTTGAATTCTAAATGGGAAGTCTTCAGGGACTTAATCTTGGAGGCTACTAGGCTTTTCATTCCAACTAAGAAATACTGTTCAAGGTCCAGGGCTAAATGGATGTCAGATGAATTAATGAGGCTCATGGCATAGAAGAAAAATGTATGGGATGCATATAAATTATCAGGTGACACAGAACCCTATGGCAGATAAAGGCTTGTCTTTAATCAATTCACAAAGGAGGTTAGGCAGGTGAAGGCAGATTATGAGAAATCTTTGGCAAAGGATGCAAAGAAAAACAGCAAAGAGTTCTTTAGTTATGTAAATTCTAGAAGGAAAGGGATGAATCAGATTGAGCCACTTAACTTAGATGGGTTGACTATTAATGATCATGCTCAGGTAGCTGATAAACTGAATGAGTATTTTGCATCTACATTCGCACATGAGGAGTTATTCAGTGAGGGGAATGCCAGACGTTTATCAAACTCTAACAGAGAGCTAAGTGATTTTGTAATAACTGAGAGCAAATTTGAGGAGAAATTTTGAAGTTAAACATAAGGAAGGCACCTGGGTGGATGGGATCTATCCAGTTATATTAAAGGAGACAGCAAAGGAAGTAAGCAAACCTTTAACCATAGTTATGAGAGCTTCTTTGGACTCAGGGGAAGTTCCCATGGACTGGAAATGTATCCCCAATTCACAAAGGGGGTTCAAAAGGTGACAGAAGTAACTATAGACCTGTTAGTTTAACTGTGTTCTGGGGAAAATAATGGAGTTACTCATTAAAGAAGCATTGCAGGATCATCTAGACAAGACTGCAGTAATAGTTGAGATACAGCATGGGTTTGTTAAGGGGAGTTCTTGTCTGACCAATTTGATTGGATACTATGATGTGGTCACAAAGGAGCTGAATGTCAAAAATTATTTTGATATCATGTCCTTGGATTTCAGGAAAGCTTTTGATACTGTTGCACATGGAAGACTGCTGTACAAATTGGAGATGTGTGGCATTAAGGGTAAGTTGCTACAATGGATAAAGGGATGGATGAGTTGGAGACAATAGAGAGTGGTAATCAATGGACACTGCTCGTTGTGGACAAATGGTATTAGTGGAGTTCCCCAGGGTTCAGCGCAGGGCCCTTTTTTGTTTTGTGTATTCTTCAATGATATTGACGAAGGTATATTAGGATTAATGTCCAAGTTTGTAGATGATACAAAGGTTGGTAGATTTTTAACGACAGTAAAGACAGTATACTACTCCAACTGGATCTAGATAAGTTGGGAAAATGGGCTGAGAAGTGGCAACTGAAGTTTAACATTGATAAATGCAAAATACTGCATTTGGGTAGCAATAACCCAAGAGAACTTACCAACTGTGTGGTCCTACACTCGAGGAAGTGGAAAGTGAAAAGGACCCTGGGGTAATTGTGCAGTCAAATATGAAGTTCACTGAGCAGTGCAGACGGGCTGCCAGAGCAGGTCATGGAGTCTTGTCAATGATATATACAAATTTTGCTAGTAGGGACAGGGAGGTGATTATCCCGTTGTACAAGGCAATGGTCAGGCCACACCTAGAGTACTGTGTACAGGTCTAGAGGCCTCATTTTTAGGAAGGATGTACAGTTGCTAGAACGAGTACAAAGAAGGGCAACAAGATTGGTGAGGGGAACAAAGGGGTGCTCTTACCAAAAATCTTATGCAGCATCTTGCAAGAAAGCAATCTTATGCAGCATCTTACCAGATGCTGCATAAGCTTGCTTTCTTGCATCAAATGCCTCTACTAATGCTAATGCTAAACTGGAAATACGTTTAGAGGGAAAGGATGTGTGAAATTGGTTTTTTTTTTGGCTGATGCTACATAAGCTCGTGCACTTGCTTTCTTGCATCACATGCCTCCATTACTACTACTATTATAGCTGAGATGTTAGAGCTTATTTCGAATGGTGGATTGACCAAGAAATTCCAATTATTTGACTGCTACAATGTCCAGATATCAATCCTATCAGGTTTTATGTATGGAACTTCATGAATGAGAAAGTTTATATTAAAGAAATCACAGCATGAGACTTGCTAGCAGGACACATTCAAAACTGTGACACACTGCAACTGATATCCATGACATTCCCTATCAACCTTTACTTACAAGTGTCTGCAGCTATTTTCTAAAATGAAAAGCTCATGGAATTTTGAGCAAAGAGAGCTCTGAACCTGTATAAATAATATGATATAGTTATTGTAGGATAATTGTATTTTATTTTAATGCGAAAGTTGCAAAGTCTTATGAAAAAGAATTAATAACTCAAATTGTAAACTACCAAGATGAGTTGCCTTTTGTTGCACTCCTAATAAGTAATAATTTTCTAAAAAGAGAAGTATAATGTTACTTATTAGTGTGTGGTGCTACAACTCACTGGCCATTTCAGTGTACCTAATTTGTAGGAGGATAGTAAGTTGAAGCAGCATATGACAGCCATCACTGGGTTGTCATATGTCATATTTGGATTGCCATGCCTTCCACTGATATGATTTCAATTATGGTGGGGAGTGGGGAGGAGTTTCACCACACACTAAATGAGCAAAACTACAGTATATTTCTCTTTTTGGTAATTGACCATAAGGCACCTTTCCATTGTTGCTTTACAATTTGAGAGAGTGCTAATTTTTTTTTTAAGAAGACAGCTCTCTTTACTTGTGCTATATAACAAGGATATAAATCCTACCATTACATACTGCATTAAATCAATAGAACATTCTGTATAAAGCATTTGCTATATCTGTTATTATGTTCACTTTACTTTATTAGAACTAAAAAAAAATTGCTATAAAATTATCTTTATTTCAGAAAAATAATTCAGAAGAGCAATTTTCAGCATTTAGTGGAGTTGATGGAATTGAAAATCTTGGCATTATCAATGAGTGGAATAATATTAGGTATGATGTTTTCGTGTACATCATTTTTTTTTTTTTTTTATCTGTTTGCATAGCAAGTGGATACAGTAATGTGTTTAAACAATAAACAAATATTTTTATAATAATTTATTTATAAATCTTTTTATATATTAATCTTATATTTATCAGCCAGACTAAGTAATAGTAAACAAGTAAGATAAAGCATGCAGTAGTTATATTTCAGGTGCATTCTGTTTCTTAAATTAATTTAATATTTTCTTTTCTTTTTCTGTGATTAATAGTAGTGAAAAGTAAATTACTAACTATCTTGTCACCAATTAAGTATTAATGAATTAACTAATAATATTTAAAAGTAACTGAATTGAATTTAATATTTAAAAGTAATTTCTCACTTCACTACTCATACCTCACAACGTAAATATTCACTCAGCTTTTTATATTACTTTACTTATTTTCTCTGGATTTTTAATAAAAATTGAAATGCAGTATGTTTCATGGATCTTCTGTGATTTAATAAAATAGACAAATAGCAACAAGTACCTCACATCATACTGGACAATCAACACTTTTGTAATATACTTTACTTATTTCTGCCTGGATTTTAATACCACTTGAAATGTAACAAGTATTTCATATTTCTGCATGATTAATATAATAAGGAATTCATAATGATCCTTGATTTATATATTTAGTAAAGTTATAACAAAAAAGCAAGTTCTTGAAAAAGAAATGGCTTTCATATGTACACTGCTTAAACTGACAATGTATCTTTTCTGCATATCTGGCACATTGTCTGTTCATTTCCACAATCAGCACATGGTGACAAACAAACATAATATCCATTGTGCCAACTATAATAATATTTGAATAACCTATGTGATATGTATGAAAAAAAAAAAAAACAATACTGAATAATAATAATTGCTGGAATTCATTTTTGTATGATTTGAATGAAATTTGGAATGGCTGACTCAACGAATCTTTATAAAAGAGCCAAATATAAAATTCATGAAAATTCAACCATTGGGAGTTGAGATGTTAGATTCAAAAAGAAGGAAAGGCAGACAGAGTAAGACACAGGGACATAAAGCATATGCAAACCCATAAAAAATGTTAGTGATATTTTAAGTCTTTTCCAGTGTGATAAATTTTGAAACAAGACAGACTACACTGTCCTTATTTTTGACTGAATATATGAATTAGCATTAGCATTAGTAGTGACTAATGCAAAACTAATGCAAGAAAGCAAGCAAGAATACAGCATAAACAAAAAAATACAAAAAAAAAAAAAAAAAACACTTCCTATTTCAACTATCTATTCCCCCCAAAAGTTTGTCTAGTTCTTCCTTAAATTTATTTAAGCTATCACCTTCCACAACAACAGATAAAAGTTTGTTCCAGCAATTAACCACCTGCTGGCTTAATGCACATTTCCGATTGTCTATTCTGTAACCATCTTTCCTCACTTTCAATTTATGCTCTCCCAAGTGCTTAATCTGAGCAAAAGGAAGAATCCCTTCAGCATTGAGCTTGCTCAAACCATTAAAAGCCTTAAACACCTCAATCAGACCACCTCACAGGTGCTTAGTCTCCAATTGCTGCAATTTGCAGAACTTAAGATTTTCTTGGTAATCGCATTGCCCTTCTCTATACTCATTCCAACAGCTCTACATCCTTCCTAAAATGAGGACTCAAGACCTGTATGAAGTACTCAGTGTGTGGCCTGACCATTGCCTTATGCAAAGGGATAATCACCTTATACCTGCTATCAAAATTCCTGTATATCATTGACAAAACCCCATGAGCTTTCCTGGCAGCCTGTCTGCACTGCTCTGAGAATTTCATATCTGACTGCACAATTATCACCAGGATTTTTTTCATTCTCCACTACCTGAGTGTAGTACTGCACAGTTGGTACGTTACTCTGTGATTACCAAGGCAATGCTACCCATATGTGGGAGGCACCTCCGTAGCCAGGTGGGAAGGAGCAGCAGTGCGTAGCACATGCTTCTTGATTAGACCAGGGTTTGAGCCCGTCACCACCAAATACGGAGGATGCGGAAAGGTCAGAGAATGACCACCGCATATCCTGGAGCAATATGGCCTTAGTTGCTAATGCTCCTAAAAACCAAACAAACAAACAAACTACCCATATGCAGTACCTTGGCTACAGTTTTGCTTACTTCCTTTGCCGTCTCCTCTAATATAACTGGATAGATCCCATCCACCCTAGGTTCCTTTCTTATGTTTCCCAGGGGCTCACATCTGGTGAGTATGGGCTTGGCACCCAGGGTCCTGAGCTGGATATCATCATTCTTCTCTTGGTGATTCCCTTCTACTTCTCTCTCTCTTTCAGAGTAACTAGGGAATTTTTTGGTTTTTTTTTTGGCTGGTGCAGCATAAGCCTCATGCTTCCTTGCCATATAGCTAATAATAATAATAAAAAAAATAATAATGAAAAAAACTTCAACAATTTCTCCTTCACTTTGCTCTCAGTTATTACAAAATAATAACTGGTCCCTGTTAGAGTTTAATAAGCTTCTGTCATCCACTTCTCTACAGAATTCCTCCTGTGTGAATATAGGTGCAAAATACTCATTCAGTTTGTCAGCTATCTAAGCAGGATCATCAACAGTCGAACTATCGATATCAAGTGGACCAATCTGATTCATCCCTTCCTTCTAGAGTTTAAAGAAGTAAAGAAGTCTTTGCTGTTTCTTTTTCATCCTTTGCCAAAGATTTTTGTAATCTGCTTTGCTTGCCTAACTTTCATTGTGACTTGATTACAGACTAGCTTATATCTGCCATAGGCTTCTGTGTTGCCTGATAATTTATGTGCATTCCATGCATTTTTCTTCTCTGTCACGAGTTTCATTAGTTCCTCTGACATCTACTTAGACTTCAACTTTGAACAATATTTCTTAATAGGTATGAAACTTTTAGTAGCTTCCACGATTAATTCCTTGAATGCTTCTCATTTAGAATTTACTGTTGGTAAGGTCATCATTTGGTTCCATTGTATAGAATTTAAAAATTGTCTGAGACAACTGTTGTCACCTTTGTGAAAGCAAAAACCCTTCCCTTTATTTCTGATGGTGGTTACATCTTTAAGTAAATCCCACATCAATACCTGTTGGTTCCTTTATCTGCAGATTCTTAATGCATGAATAATCACTGCTGATTACCAGATCAAGAATATTACTCCCTCTGGTTGCCTCTCAAACATGCTGCTGTAGAAAGCAGTCATCCAATAAATCCACAGAGGTCTTGCTAGTGTGAGAGTGACCAATCCACAAGTTCCACTCAATATCTGGAATGTTAAAATCCCCCATTATAAAACATTCTACTTTTTTAATATATTTCATAATTTAGCTTCCAAAATACCCTATTTTATGAAATTTACTAAAAGACCAGATTAGAATGATAATAAAGATGATGATTTTTATTAATTTGCTGAGTACTTGCATAAGAGTAGCCCCAAATTTTGAGTTAAAATAAGTTAATTAAAAAGTCTAACGTAATCCTTATATCCCCGAACTGTGTAGCATATCCCTGAACTGTGTAGCTAAATCACAGAGAGGAACTTAATAAAGTTTCACTTTTATGTTAGAAATTTTTTTTAAACTTATTTCCATTTTCACTCATAGAAATGTATGTCCATTTGCATTTTAATGGCATCCTAAATTGTAGCATAAGTTAGTGTTTAATATACAGTAGTACATTTCTTTGTAAATTTGATGACAGCAGCTCATCCCAAAGATATTGTTTTCACCTCTAGATAACTGATCAAAGACAATGTATAACTGATCCAATCATCAATTTTATGTTATTTTCAATGAAATACTAAGCCTCTAAAGTCTAAAGTGGTTTAAGCTCATGATAATAGTTTTATTATCATAAAACTATTTCCTACCAGTAAGCATTAGCATTAAAAAAGGCACATGATGCAAGAAAGCAAGTTTATATAACATCAGCCAAAAAAAAAAAAAAAAAATCTTCTAATTTCACACATCCACTCACTCCAGATGTTTGTCTAGTTCTGCCTTGAATCTATTTAAGCTCTCAACTTCTACAACGACAGATGGAAGTTTGTTCCAGCAATCAACCACCAGCATTGGGCAAGCTCAAACCATTCAAGACTTTATACCTCAATCAGATTACCTCAAAAGTTTGTTCTAGCAATCAACCACACGCTGGCTAAAGGCAAACTTTTGCACAACTGTTCTTTCCTCAATTTGAATTTATGCCCTCTCAGGCGAATATTCTGAGCAAGAGGAAGAATCCCATCAGCATTGAGCATGCTCAAACCATTCCAGACTTTATACCTCATTCAGATCACCTCACAGGTGTCTAGTCTCCAGACACTGTAATTTTCTAAACTTAAGCCTTTCTTCGTAAGAGCAACTATTTTTTCCATTCATTAATCTTGTTGTCCTTCTCTGTATTCATTCCACCAGCTCTACATCCTTCTTAAAATGAAGCCTCCCAACCTGTATACATACTCAAGGTGTGGTCTGACCATTGCCTTATCAATGGTCAGGCCACACCTTGCCTGACCATTGATAAGGGGATAATCACCTCCTTATTCCTGTTAGAAAAATTCCTGTATATCATTGACAAGACACTATGAGCTACTCTTGCAGACCGTCTGCACTGGTCAGAAAACTTCATATCTGCCTGCACAATTATCCCCAGGTCCTTTTCACTCTCTACCACTGTCAGTGTAGTAACACTCAACCATCATTAACATAGCAGCAATTTGCCTCCAATGCCACACTGCTCCAATTTGTTCAGCAATCTTCCATGTGCAACAGTATCAAAGGCCTTTCTAAGATCCAAATATATGATATCAAAGTTATTCTTTGCATCCAGTTCCTTTGTGACTACATCATAGTATCCAATCAAATTAGTCAGACAAGACTTCCCCTTAACAAACCCATGCTGTGTCCAAGCTATAACTGAAATCTTGTCTAGATGATCCTACAATGCTTCTTTAACCAGTACCTCCATTAATTTTCCTGGAACAGAAGTTAAACTAACAGGTCTGTAATTACCTGTATCTCCCTTCGATCCTCCTTTGTGGAGTGGTAGGTGACTCCGTAGCCAGGTGGGCAGCAGCAGCAGTGCGTAGCACATGCTTCTTGATTAGATCGGGGTTCGAGCCCATGACCACCAAATACGTAGGATGCAGAAAGGTCAGAGAATGACCACCGCATATCCACGGAGCAACATGGCCTTAGTTGCTAATGCTCCTAAAAAAAACCAAATAATGGATTGGGGTCACATTTGCACATCTCCAGTTCATGGGTACCTCCCCTGAGTCTGAGGAAGCTCTCATAATTATGGCTAAGAGTTGACTTATTTCCTTTGCTGCCTCCTTTAATATAACTGGATAGATTCCATCCACCCCAGGTGCCTTTCTTACATTTATCTTCAACAATTTCTCCTCCACTTTACTCTCAGTTATTACAAGATTATCTAGCTTATTGTCAGAGTTTAATACACCTCTAGTATTCCCCTCCCTCAATAACTCCTCATGTGTGAATGTAGATGCAGAATATTAATTTAGTTTGTTAGCTACCTGAGCAGAATCATCAACAGATGAACCATTGATATCAAGTGGACCAATCTGATTCATCCCCTTCCTTCTAGAGTTTACATAAGTAAAGAACTCTTTGCTGTTTTTCTTTGCATCCTTTTCCAAAGATTTCTCATAATCTGCCTTTGCCAGCTTAACCTCCTTTGTGACTTGGTTATAGACCAACTTATATCTATCATAGGCTTCTGTGTAACCTGTTAATTTATATGTATCCCATTCATTTTTCTTCTCTGCCACATGTCTAATTAGTTAATCTGACATCCATTTAGGCCTAAATCTTGAACAATATTTCTTAGTTGGTACA
The DNA here is from genome assembly GCF_048544385.1 of Mastigoproctus giganteus. NCBI lineage: Eukaryota > Metazoa > Arthropoda > Arachnida > Uropygi > Thelyphonidae > Mastigoproctus > Mastigoproctus giganteus. The sequence goes on along the minus strand of NC_143582.1, from coordinate 168,750,420 downwards.
AAAAGCCTAGTAGCTTCCAAGGTTAGTTCTTTGAATGCTTCCCGTTTTGAATGTGCTGTTGGTAACATCATCAGTTGGTCCCACTGTATAGAATTTAAATACTGTCTTAGACCACTGTAGTCACCTTTATGAAATCCTTCCCTTTACCCTTGATGGTAGTTACCTCTTTGAGCAGTCCAGCACACTGTGATCACTGCTACCTGGTTGTGAAATAGGTGGGTATATGGAATGTGTTAGGGTAACTAGGAATAGCGATTGGAGCATGTATGCTTGCATGTATACCCATGCTAGAAGTATAGTAAATAAATTTGATGAATTTGAAGTGTTGGTCAAGACATCAAAGGCGGATATTGTTGGGATAGCATAGGCGTGGTGTCACACAGATATAAGGAATGCAGAACTGGAATTTGGGGAGTACAATGTGTACAGAAAGGATAGACAGGATAGAAAGGGAGGAGGTGTTATGCTGTTAATTAAGAAAAACATAAAATCAAAAGAAGTGCACCCAGTTGATATAGATGAACAGTGCACTGTTGAGTCAGTTTGGTGTGATATAAGCACTGCGAAAGCAAAAATAAGAGTAGGAGTGTTATAGGCCTAATGACTCGAATAAGTACAACGAACAGTTGTACAGAGAAATAGAGTGGGCTAGTAAATCAGAATGTCTTATAATGGGGGATTTTAACTTCCCAGATATTGACTGGAACTTGTGGGTTGGTTACTCACACACTAGTCAGACTTTTGTGGATTTATTGGATGATTGTTTTCTGCAGCAGCATGTTCGAGAGGCAACCAGAGAGAGTAATACTCTTGATCTGGTTATCAGCAGTGATCATTCATGTATTAAGAATTTGCAGATAAAGGAACCACTAGGTGGCAGTGATCATATTGTACTGATGTGGGATTTAGTTAAAGATATAATTACCATCAGGGGTAAAGGAAAGGGTTTTTGCTTCAGTAAAGGTGATTACAGTGGTCTCAGACAGTTTTTAAATTCTGTACAGTGGGATCAACTGACGATGTTACCAACAGTAAATTCTAAGTGGGAAGCATTCAAGGAATTAATCGTGGATGCTACTAAAAGTTTCATACCTATTAAGAAATATTGTTCAAGGTTTAGGCCTAAATGGTTATCAAATGAACTAATGAGACTCGTGACAGAGAAGAAAAATGCATGGGATGCATATAAATTATCAAGCCACTCAGAAGCCTATGGCAGATATAAGCTAGTCTGTAATCAGGTCACAAAGGAGGTTAGCAGGCGAAGGCAGATTACGAGAAATCCTTGGCAATAGATGCTAAGAAAAACAGCAAGGATTTCTTTACTTATATAAACTCTAAAAGGAAGGGGATGAATCTCATTGGTCCACTTGACATTAATATGATAATTCATTTTTACAGGACTTATAAAATAGCTGTCATGCAAAAAATTAGTGAAATTAAAATATTTATATCAACAATATCAGTGTTCTCCCCAGAAAATTTTTCCAGTTGGGTGGCAATATGAAGTAGCCAGGTGGGGAAGTGTAATACTTCACGATATTATAAAATTTCTATTATGTATAAATGTGACTTAAGCGATCCAGAATGAAAATTAATTGAATAATTTAACATTATATGTTCCTGTCGTATTAACCTCAATTGAGAGCAGTGAGCAGACCATACGGTAGTGCGAGAATTTCTTAAATTTTAGCCAGGTGGTCAGTTAAATTCACCAGGCGGTGTACCCGTTCAATAGATCCTGGGGAGAACACCAAATATAAATATTAATATATAATACGAGGGAATTTCAATAAAGAATGATCATAATTTTTCATAAGCAACTATACAGATTGCCATTTCTAGCTGAGCTGCGGAGTTTAAGAGCAAACCGAGCTGCATCACATAGCATCTGTGCAGTTGACTTGTGTGTGACCAGTGGAGTTTATGCACATTCAGTTTCACCCATGTAACAGTGGACATGATGCATGAGGAACAGTATGCGTCTCTCAAATTTTATTTCCCTCTCAAGAAAACATCAACTGAAATGTATGAAATTGTAAAAGAGGCTTATGGTGAATCTATGCTTCTGTATAGCACAGCTCACATATGGGTTAGAATGTTTAAAGATGGATGTGATTCAATCACAAAAATCAGTGGTCTTGAAACTCCAACCATTGCTGTCATCAAAGGAACCATAAATTGCTTCTGTAATTGTGAGAGAAGATTGTCATAAAACAATAAGGTAGCTGTCAGAGATTTTGAGAACATCAATAGGAAGCATGTACAGTATTCACCATGATCATTTCTATATGACATGTTTGTGCACACTGGGTTCAAAGACTGCTCACACCTGAGCAACAGCAAGTTTCTCAAGGAGGTTTTGTCAGCAGCTGCAATGTATGGTTACTGAAGATGGTGAGGTTCTGCACAAGGTAATAATGGCAGATGAAACAGGGCTTCATTTTGACCCAGAAAGTAAGGAACAAAATCCTGTTTGGAAGTCTACATCATCGGCAACATTGAAAAAAGCATTGTGGCTTCTGCAGGAAAGGTTATGGTCATTTTTTTTTTTTTTTTTTGACATTCAAGGAATGGTTTGCCAGCATATTGTGCCATGTCACATGACTGTTACGAGACCTTACTACAGAACTGTACTGCACACTTTGCTGGATCACATTTGTCGCAAATCACTACAACTGCAAGTAGTTGTATGGATGCTGCATCATGTTAGTGGGAAACCTCACATTGCTCATAATATCATTCAGTTCTTAGCCAGCATTAATGTCAAATATGTTCCTCATCTGCCCTACAGTTCTGACCTTGCACCCAGCATTTTTTTTATTTTTTTTTATTTCCAAAGTTAAAGAAGGAGCTGTGAGGAAAACATTTCCAGTCACCAGAAGAAGTTGTGAAGACAGAAGTGATTCTCAAATGCATGTCAAAAAATGGCTTCCACCACATTTTTGAAGAATAACAGAAACATTGGAGTAAGTGCATTCCATCAAATGGGGGACTACTTTTAAAGGACCATCGAAATATAGATGATTAATATGGCTATGTTGTGAAAACAAAATTATGATCATTCTTTATTGAACAACTTTCACATATATATATATAGGTATATTTTATATTAATATATTTCAAATATAATATAAAATATTAATATATTTCATATATATATATATATTAATATAAAATTTAAATTAAAAACTTTAAATATACAAGAAGATAGAAAAATGGAAAATATAAATGGAAAGAAAATTAGTAGAGTAAACATTAGTGGTTAAAATGCATTATCCACCACGTACTGCTTATAATCAGGGCTCCCACTCCTGGGTTTTTCCACCCAGATCTGGGTTTTTTGATTGTCATCTGGGTTGATAGGTTTTTTTCACAAAAATATCTCATTATCTGGGTTTTTTCGGTAATTTTTAATTTTAAGTCAAAATTTATTTTTATTTCTTGTAAATACAATAAAATTTAATACATTTAATAACAGTTTACAATTTTCTTAATTTTATATTCTAATCATAATTTGTAATATCTCAAGTGCTTGTACAAAATACTACAAATGTAAAAGGATTTCAAAGTTTTCGCAGGGTTCTACACTATGAAATTACGCTTACATGTTCATACATGTAAGCATACATGATCGTGCTACTAACATGTATGCGCAGCCTATTGAGCAGGCGGAAGGCGGTTTTTACTGCACAGTCTTTTGTGATTGTTCGTGGTATTATTGCATTATAGTGATATAATAAATTTAAATTGTAGTGACTATTTCTATTTTATGTTAATGGATTAGTGATTTATTTTTTATTTTATAGAACATTTTAAATAAGATAATTGCTAATTAGCCATACCCACAAATTGCCCACAATGTCTGAAACTTGTTCCCCACAGAGAAAGATGAGTAAACATTAGCATTAGTAGAGGCATTTGATGCAAGAAAGCAAGCTTATGCAGCATCAGCCAAAAAAAAAAAAAAAAAAAAACCCACTTCCACTTCACCCCTCTGTTCGTTCAAAATACCTGTCCAGCTGAGCCTTAAACTTATTTAGGCTATCAACCTCCACCACAAGGGATGGAAGTCTGTTCCACCAACCAACCACCCGCTGGCTAAAGGCAAATTTCCGCACGTCTATCCTACATCTGTCTTTCCTCAATTTGAATTTATGCCCTCTCAGGTGATTCCTCTGAGCTAGAGGAAGAATCCCATCAGCATTGAGCATGCTTAAACCATTCAAGGCTTTATACACCTCTATCAGATCACCTCGCTGGTGCCTAGTCTCCAGACACTGTAATTTGCAAAACTTGAGCCTTTCTTCATAAGAAGAAAGGCTTATGTTTTGCGTAAACGGTGGTATACTCAAAATTTTAGAAATGAATGGTTAGAAGATCTGGAATTAAAGGATTGGTTGAAAGAAGACAGTAATGAAAAAGGTGCGTCTTACTGTATTTGTTGTGATATGAAATTAAAGAATGCCAATAAATCGATGTTACTAGCGCATAAAAATACAGTTAAACATAAAAAAAAGTGCAAATATTGCTAAGACAAGTTCAACGTTAGACACGTTCTTCACAAAACGTAAACCTACGAGAATGAAGAAGTAGCAAAGGCAGAGTTAACAATTGCTGCACTCATTTCTGGGCATAATGTTCCATTTGCGCAATGTGATCACCTTATAGAAGCATGTAAGAAAGCATTTCATAAAAGCAATATTGCAAAACAAGTTCAGATGAAGGCGACTAAAGTCTCTTATCTTATACAAGATGGCATAGCCTATCATGAAAAAATATACATTTCTAACATATGCAGAAACAACAAGTTTTCGATGATAATAGATGAAAGTACAGATTTATCTTTATCACAAGTTCTAGCTGTTGTTGTTAGATATTTTGATATTCAAAAACTTGATGTTGTAGATGTGTTACTTGACACTGTTTGGGTTGAAAATGGTATTTCAGAAGGGCTTTATCAAGCTGTAAAAGATCTTTTCATAGAAAAAAACATTCAAATAAGTAATCTCGTTGGCTTTGATAGTGATAATCGTGCCACTATGATGAGTACTAAGAGTGGGTTCCAGTCATTGCTAAAAAAGGATGTACCATCAGTATTTATAATGGGATGTGTTTGCCATTCTTTTGCATTATGCGCTAGTCATTCAGTCAAGGTACTACCATCATATCTAGAAATATTTATAAAAGATATCTCTTGTTATTTTTCCCGTAGTAGTAAAAGATTAAACGAGTTCAAAATGATTCAAGATGTTGTAGATACTGCTAAGCATAAAATCCCCAAATTAGCACAAACATGTTGGTTATCCCGTGGCAATGTAATAAAAATTATTATTGAGCAGTGGGATGCGTTAGTTCTTTATTTTCAGTCTCAATCAAAAATTGATAAAATCGATGGTGCAGGGAATATTTACAATACTATGATCACCAAAGGAACTAAGCATATGTTGTTGTTTTTAGGATATGTACTGGAGAAAATAAACTGCCTGAATATTGAATTTCAATCTGAGCATTTCAGATTGCACTTACTTCATTCAATGGTTTCAATTGAGTATAAAAATATTCTTAGATTTTTCATAAAAGAAGTCATTACTTCGTGCAAGCTGGTTGAAATTGATCCAAGCAATGCAATAAATCATAAGCCTCTGAATAAAATATATTTGGGAGGCCGTTGTATGGCCTTATTAAATTCAACACCGCTTGGTGACAGTGAAAGCAGGTTTAAAAATGATTGTTTAAAATTTCTTGTTGAACTTTGTATGGAAATCAGAAAAAGATTTCCTCTAAATGATGGAATTATCGCCAGTCTCAATGTTCTTGACCCAGCAGTGATACATGATTGTGCCAATTCGCCATTCTCAATTTTCCATTTAGCAATGCAGTTCCCTCACCTTGTTTCTGAAGCCAAACTAGATCTTCTAGATGATGAATGGAGATCATTTCGTTTAAATCAAGATTTAGATTTCTCTTACAAAACCATCCCTGAGTTTTGGTATCTGTTACGTAATGTAAAAGATGGCTTTAATAATTCTAAATATGAGATTTTATCTAACTTTATGACCAGTCTAACTATTTTACCTCACTCTTTGGCAAGCATAGAAAGAATCTTCTCCCAAGTAAACCCTATAAAAACAAAAGCCACAAACTCCCTTAAACCAGAAACTGTGAAAAATCGACTAATGGCAAAACAGGCGATAAATAGATCTAATCAAAATTGCTATACATGGAAACCTAAATCAGAATTGGAAAAAGAAGTCATACACGGAACTTGTCATAAAAGATACAAAGAACGTTTGAAAAAAATGAAAGAACTTCAAAAAATAAATGTGGAGGGAACTGAATGGGATGAAAATTCTGATTACAATTAAATAAAAGATATTTTTGCCTGGTAAGTTTTATCTTATTTGTGTTGCTATACTATATGATGAAAACTAGGTTTTTTTGGGTTTATTTAAGTTGCAATCTAAGTTTTTTTTAAAATTGTGAGTGGGAGCCCTGCTTATAATAAATAAAAATAAAAATAAATGAAACAATTGCCAGTATCATGGCAAACCAGTGAAAAGTGAAAATAAACCCATACATAATAAAACAAAGGGGGGGGGGGAAATCAAGATAAAGGGTATTGCAGAAGGAATGCTCCTAAAATAATTTAGAAAAAGCCAATTGGTACAGTACCAAATAACAGAAATAATTAATACAAAATATCATATACTGCATATAAGTTCATATGCTGTACTGTCATTACCCTGCACAATTACATCCTGTTGCAAAAAAGAACTACTCAGCTGCAGATAGGGTTACATTTCATGAGACCAATTTAAAATATTTCCCCATCAAAGTTTAGCAAGATTCTGTAGATTCTTCAACTTCACATGATCAAAATTCAACCTATTAAATATTTCCTTTTTTTTTGTTCCTAACAAATAACTTTCCTTTAAAAGGTAAAAAATATATATGAATGAGGCAATTTCATCTTCAGATACATTTTCTATAGAAAGGCTGTTGAAGGTAAAGAAAGCTAACATGAGAACTGTGGTAAACTACAAGAAACTTACTATACAAACTGGTTTGCCCCTACCACAGTTTCTCCCTGCATTCTCGGTAAACGGCGTGTTATCGTTAGTGGCAGTAGAAGTCAAAAACAATATATTGATTGACATGTAGGCATGGAGATGATGTACTGATTGGTGCGTGAACACAACAGCTATAACATCATAGGAAGTGAGTGATTGATTGATGTTATGATATGTATATCTATAAAGAATCTTTGGTAAAACTTCATAGCAGGGTGGGCACTCCAGATTATCGACAAAAAGAAAAGGAAGAAGGCAGTGATTGACCGCGATATACTATAGATTATGAAAACAGTTTTATACATGAATCCATCTTGAGTTGCTGATGTAACTAACATAACTTTTTATTTAACAAGTTCAAAATGAAAATTTATTAAAAACAGACATTTTTACGCATCATTTCGAATCCATTCCGAATTGGTAACGTAAACTAACCTAACCTTTTTTAACTGGTTCAAAATGAAAATCTGTTAAAACCAGTATATTAAACACCATGTCTGGAGTGTGCACCCTGATGTGAACTGTAGCCAAATCTAGTAATGTTTTTTAATAGCGAAAACACTCATGAACTCCAATAATCTGCTTTTCATAATGAGAACAAACATAAAAATGAACAGAACATTACTGTTTCAGGAAAAAAAATCAATTTTATGAATATAAATCATATATTTGCATCTCAATAGCTGTTTGCAATTTGACTAATAGTATTCTGAAAAGCATCTTCATGATTTTTCTCATAAATTTGATGCCACATATATTCATTTATGTGACCCGTCAACATATGTTTACTGCTGCCATTTAATCTTTTAGTCACACTTTTTAGTCTCTTCCACTGGGCTTCAATGTTATTCATATATGTTCCTGTGTGTGTGTGGATCCACAAAATTTTCCTTATATATCACTGTTAAATGTTTCTAATTCTTTTTTTCTAAATGAAAAAGATATAAGTTGGTCTGTAACCAAGTCACAAAGGAGATTAGGCAGGCAAAGGCAGACTACGAAAAATCCTTGGCAAAGGATGCAAAGAAAAACAGAAAGGAGTTCTTTACATACTTGAACTCGAGAAGGAAAGGGATGAATCAGATTGGTCCACTGGATATTGATGGTTTAACAGTTGAGGATCCTGCTCAGGTGGCTAACAATCTAAACGAGTATTTTGCATCTACATTCACGCATGAAGAGTTATTCAGGAAGGAGAATGATGTAGGTAAAGTAAACATTGGCAGTGAGCTGGATGATTTTGTAATAACTGAGAGGAAAGTGGAGGAGAGATTGTTGAGGATAAACATAAAAAAGGCACCTGGGGTGGATGGGATCTATCCAGTTATATTAAAGGAGGCAGCAAAGGAAGTATGCAAACCCATAGCCATAATTATGAGAGCTTCTTTGGACTCAGGGGAGGTACCCATGGACTGGAGATGTGCAAATGTAACCCCAATTCACAAAGGAGGATCAAAGGCTGACATAAGTAATTATAGACCTGTTAGTTTAACTTCTGTTCCAGGTAAATTAATGGAGGCACTGGTTAAAGAAGCACTGCAGGATCATCTAGACAAGAATTCAGTTATAGCTCAGACGCAGCATGGTTTTGTTAAGGGCAGGTCTTGCCTGACCAATTTGATTGGATACTGTGATGTAGTCACAAAAGAACTGGATGCAGGGAATAACTTTGATATTATATACTTGGATCTTAGAAAGGCTTTTGATACTGTTGCACATGGAAGACTGCTGCACAAATTGGAGCAGTGTGGCATTGGAGGCAAATTGCTGCTATGGATAAGGGGATGGTTGAGTGGCAGAAGACAGAGAGTGGTTATCAATGGACACTGCTCAACGTGGACTAATGTTATTAGTGGAGTTCCTCAAGGTTCAGTGTTGGGTCCATTGTTGTTTTCGGTGTTTATGAATGATATTGATGATGGGATATCAAGTTTAATGTCTAAGTTTGCAGATGATACAAAGGTTGGCAGGGTCGTTAAGGACACTACTGACGCTATGCTGCTGCAACAGGATCTGGAAAGGTTGAACAGATGGGCTGAGAGGTGGCAAATGAAGTTTAACATTGACAAATGTAAAGTACTACATATGGGTAACAGTAACCCCAGAGCAATGTATCAACTCTGCGGTACTACACTGACAGTGGTGGAGAATGAAAAGGACCTGGGGGTAATTGTGCAGGCAGATATGAAGTTCTCTGAGCAGTGGAGACGAGCTGCAAGAGTAGCTCATGGTGTCTTGTCAATGATATACAGGAATTTTTCTAGCAGGGATAAGGAGGTGATTATTCCCTTGTATAAGGCAATGGTTAGGCCACATCTTGAGTACTGTATACAGGTCTGGAGGCCTCATTTCAAGAAGGATGTAGAGCTGCTGGAATGGGTACAGAGAAGGGCAACAAGATTAGTAAATGGAACAAAGGGTTGCTCTTACGAAGAAAGGCTTAAGTTTTGCAAATTACAGAGTCTGGAGACTAGGCACCGGCGAGGTGATCTGATAGAGGTGTATAAGGCTTTGAATGGTTTGAGCATGCTCAATGCCAATGGGATTCTTCATCTTTCTCAGAATAATCACCTCAGAGGGCATAAATTCAAATTGAGGAAGGACGGATGTCGGATAGATGTGCGGAAATTTGCCTTTGGCCAGCGGGTGGTTGGTTGGTGGAACCGACTTCCATCACTTGTTGTTGAGGTTGATAGCCTAAACAAATTTAAGGCTCAACTGGACAGGTATTTCGAACGAACGGAGGGGTGAAATGGGAGAGGGTTTTTTTTTTTTTTTTTTTTGGCTGATGCTGAATAAGCTTGCTTTCTTGCATCATATGCCTCTACTAATGCTAATGCTAATGCTAATGATGGTAGTGATTTTTTTCCTAATTTTCGAATAATCCGTTAAAGAGTTTTTGCTGTCTGATTTTTTATGAATTTTATGTACACAAATTTTGATTCTCTTTCAAATACAGCAGACTTGATTAACTGGGATCGGATTAACCGGGACACTCCAAATAAAAAAAAAAAAAAAAGAAAAAAAAATCAACCAGAAATCAAAAAATTCAAGTAATAAACCAGAATTGGTATAAACAGATATTTTGCAAGTCGTAAATAAGTGACAAGCGGCATTATAAGTCGTCATTGGGAGATTAGTGTACCTATTATCTTGCAGTCCCCACTGTCTTCACATCCACTGCTCAAAAAAAAGAGAGAGACCAAATGTTTAGTTTGTTTTAGTTCGTCGTGTCGATTGTTGTGTTCTGTTGCAGTGCAAAAGGACAAAATTTATAGTAATTTTTTTTTTTTTTTTTTTATTTAGAAATCATGAAAATGATGGGTAAACACAAAAGAGTTGCGTTTTCAGTTAAACAAAAGCTTCAAATTATTCAAAAGTTTGAAAACAGTGCATCTGTTAAATCTCTAAGGAATCATTATAATAAGGATGTATCAAAATGGCCAAACATTAACAAGTATCACACAGAATTCAGATTTGTCAATAATAATATAGTAGCATATGTTATTAGTCATTCCCGAGTTACGTACAACTCAATGAAGTAAGAAGTCCTGGAACGTATCTCTTACGTATGTCGGGGACTTTTGTATTTTTGGATTAACCGGGAAATCGATTATCCGGTATTTGTTTTTTAATTCAAGTAAAGTTTGAAAACAGTGCATCTGTTAAATCTCTAAGGAATCATTATAATAAGGATGTATCAAAATGGCCAAACATTAACAAGTATCACACAGAATTCAGATTTGTCAATAATAATATAGTAGCATATGTTATTAGTCATTCCCGAGTTACGTACAACTCAATGAAGTAAGAAGTCCTGGAACGTATCTCTTACGTATGTCGGGGACTTTTGTATTTTTGGATTAACCGGGAAATCGATTATCCGGTATTTGTTTTTTACCATCTATCCTGGAAAATTGAGAGTTTACTGTACTCCAAACACCCATTTCTCCTTAGCAGTTAAATTTTGTCCTCTATGATGATTTGGTTTTAACAATAAAGTTTCATCCGCCACTACTGTTTTTCCCAAAATGCCAAACTTAATGGGTTTTTTTAACAACTGCAATTTACAAATATCTCTTAGTTTCTTATAAAACTTAATTGCTGTTACTTTCAAAATCTCCAAATGGAATTCTGTCTTGCACGTTGGAATACAGGAAATCCATGACTTACGTAAGGGTTGCGTTCCACGGAACGCTACGTAAGTCGGAATTTCCCCCATGCTTGTGTATCACTTGTAACTGTGCTCACTGAATCGATTAAATCAAAAAAGAAATGTTCGATGAACATGTAAATAGAATTATTTATTGTATTTATTCAATTTTTTATCTCATGCGCAGGAAAAATTACAAAAGCATGCATTTTGAAAAAAATTTCAAAATTATAAAATTACAAAAAAAAAGAGAAGAGACGGGCATAACATCAGTAAGTTTTACCTCTTAAGCATTGTTGCCAGAATTGACGTCTTCAGCTGATAAGTACGTCACTGCGGAGGTTGAGGGCTGTGGAGATTTAGAAGGGGTTGGCTGCTCAACCTTATGAAAGAACATATTAATGGATGACTGGAGGGTGGCTTTTTACTTTTCATCTTAGATTTATTTGTAGCAAGCAAGCATATCATTCACCTCTCTGTTAACTTTTAAGGATCGTTCGCTGTCAGGATCCATCATCTCAAATCTTGCCATTGCTGATGCAATTTCATGAAATGCCATTGCCATCTCTCTGGTGATGAAGTGTTTTGGCTCCTTAATTTGGTTCTTGAGATTCATCAGCATTTTATTCTTTCACTATCACTACCTGGAAGTCAATAAGTTCGATAGATAATTCCTTCTTTTCTTCCTCTATTAACTTCTCCACATCTTTGGCATCAACCTCCAACTGAAGCAGTTCTGCAACCTTTACAATCTTATCTGTAACCTCTTCACATGATTCATCTTTTTCAAATCCTTCAAAGCCTTTTACGTGCCGTAGGCATATTTTCTTCCATGCACCATTTAAACAACTTTTAGTAATTTCTGCCCAGGCCTTATTAATGTTTAAGATGGCATGTTAAATATTGTAAGATTTCCAGAAGTCTCATAATGTGGCGCCTCCGTAGCCAGGTGGGGAGGAGCAACAGTGCGTAGCACACGCTTCTTGATTAGACTGGGATTCGAGCCCGTCACCACCAAATACGGAGGATGCAGGAAGATCAGGCAATGACCACCACATATCCCCGAGCAATATGGCCTTAGATGCTAATGCTCCTAAAAAAAAAAAAAAAAAACTCTCATAACGTAAAATTTTACTCATTGTCTACTGTAGACAATGCCTGAGCAAATATGCATAAATAGTATGTTTTTAAATTCGAAATAACACCCCGATCCATAGGCTGGATGAGTGAAATTGTGTTTGGCTGTAGAAATATGATTCTCACATTCAAATTGAAATAATCTAGATGCGTAGGATGTCCAGGAGTATTATCTAATATGGCAAGGAACGTCGTTGTCTTTACAATATTTTTTAACCTTGGGAATGAAGCAGCATTTAAACCAATCCTCAAAGAGAGATATTGTTATCCATGCTCTCTGGTTCAATCTGAATGCATGGGTAAGGTGGCTTTGTTGATGACCTTAAATGCATAAGGATTTTCAGAATGGTACACAAGCAGTGGTTTTAATCTGTAATCTCTCACTGCATTAGCCCCAAGCAAGAGCATGTCCCTATCTTTTGAAGCCTTGAAACTTAGCATTGTCTTTTCCTCTTTGGCAGTGCATGTTCAATCTGGCATTTTTTTCCACTACACAGCAGTTTTGTCAATGTTAAAAATTTGCTGCTTTGAATAGCCACCTTCATCAATAATTTTTTCCAACACATCACAAAATTTCTCTGCAGCTGCAGAATCAGCACTGGCAACTTCACCGCATACTTTAATGTTTTGGAAACCAGCGTGGTGCTTAAACCTATTAAACCACCCCTTACTTGCCATGAACTTGGGTTGGGGTTCATTGGGCTGTACTTATCCTTAATATCTTTGTAAATACTTGTTGCTTTTGCTTGAATGGTCATTAGACTCAGGGGCACTCACTTCTGAATCTGATTTTCCATCTATATTATTAACATCTGTTCCATCTTCAATATAGCACCTGAATGCTGTTTTGTGATCACTGTTGATCTTAAGTGCATTGATCCTTTGACGTGTTCTTTTATATGCACACTGTCCCTTAAAATAGTATTCAATGTTGAAGCAGCAAGACCTAATTCCCTTGCAATAGATGACAAACTTTGGCCTGCTTCGTGCTTCTTAATCATATTCATCTTCATTTCTAAATCAATTTTGTTGCATTTCCTGGCACTGCCACCTCTTGCACTTTTCATTGGTCGCTTTCCCTTCATCATTGTAATCAGTAAATAGGAATGAAGAGAAGTTTCTGAAAATTTATTTTTTATATGATTAAAGATTTCAGGGGAACACATTTCACCATAATAGCGTAAAAGCCCACTGAATTCCAGTTATCGGTATTATCACAAATTCAGTAAGATTGAGTTTACTACCCATTTATAATTAGATGCACTACCATAAAAGCCCAATAAACCGGAAAGTGCAAATTGTTTTTATTGTTTTATGGTCATGACCTCCAGAAACGTGCTTCAGAAAAATATCACAAAGATGTTTAAAATTGATTTCTATAATGGGAACATATGATAACGATGAAAGGGTAGTGCAATTTCCATTATAAATATCACCTTTTATAGAGATAAACAGCTTAGTAAATAGGGAAATTTTCAACTTCCAAGGACTTGAAATGAATTACAAAAAAAAAAAAAAAAAAAACAATGTGTTATTGGGTTCACATTATGATATTTTCACGATACTTCCATTTATTCCTACAGGATGCAAAATACATTTCCACGATTTTTTTAAGTTTGCACTGGCTGGCATAACTTACATAAAGTCGAATTTCTGTAAGTTGAGTATTACGTAAGTATTCCTGTACTGGCATGCACGTTGACCAAAATTAGATAATATACATTATCTTTTTGAATAAAAGTTTTGTATGTTCTATGAAACTATGTTTTAATAAAGAAACTCGCACAGAAATACTTTTTACAGTTCCAGCAGTTTCCACCTGACTGTTTGTGATTGGATTAGTTTAAAATAATCATGGCACTTAAAACAGTACAATTTTGATCTTATTAATTTAGTTTTCATCAAAAAATAAACCTACAAATTTCTTCCATCTTTAAAAGATTCATAACTAATATTACCAATTTCCTGTTCATTTTAAAACTAAGTATCCACCATTCTTTACTCATAAATACCCATCATAGTGTCAACCAATGACTAACAGAATATCATGTTATTGTCTGTCGTGCTCACACACCAGTCATTGCATTGCCTGTCATTAGCATCAGCTGAGGCATATGATGCAAGAAAGAAAGCTTATAGAATGTTTATCTAGTTCAGCCTTAAATTTATTTATGCTATCAACATCCACAACAATAGATGGAAGTCTGTTTTGGCAATCAACTACCTGCTGGCTAAAGGCAAACTTCTGCACATCTATTAACTGTCTTTCCTCAATTTAGCATTAGCATTAGCATTAGTAGAGGCATATGATGCAAGAAAGCAAGCTTATTCAGCATCAGCCAAAACAAAAAAAAAAACACCACTCCCATTTCACCCCTCCGTTCGTTCGAAATACATGTCCAGCTGAGCCTTAAATTTGTTTAGGCTATCAACTTCCATAACAAGTGATGGAAGTCTGTTCCACCAACCATCTACCCGCTGGCTAAAGGCAAATTTCCGCACATCTATCCTACATCTGTCTTTCCTCAATTTGAATTTATGCCCTCTCAGGTGATTATTCTGAGCAAGAGGAAGAATCCCATCGGCATTGAGCATGCTCAAACCATTCAAGGCCTTGTACACCTCTATCAGATCACTTCGCCGGTGCCTAGTTTCCAGACACTGTAATTTGCAAAACTTTAGCCTTTCTTCTTAAGAGCAACCCTTTGTTCCATTCACTAATCTTGTTGCCATTCTCTGTACTCGTTCCAGCAGCTTTACATCCTTCTTGAAATGAGGCCTCCAGACCTGTATACAGTACTCAAGGTGTGGCCTGACCGTTGCCTTATACAAGGGAATAATCACCTCCTTATCCCTGCTAGAAAAATTCCTATATATCATTGACAAGACACCATGAGCTACTCTTGCAGCTCATTTGCACTGCTCAGAGAACTTCATATCTGCCTGCACAATTACCCCCAGGTCCTTTTCATTCTCTACCACTGTCAGTGTAGTACCACAGAGTTGATACGTTGCTCTGGGGTTACTGTTTTCCATATATAGTACTTTACATTTGTCATTACATTTGAATCTGTGCTACTTCAGGTTCTTAATCTGAGCAAGTGGAAGAGTCCCATCAGCATTGAACCTGCTCAAACCATTCAAGGGCTTATACACTTCAATCACATGTAGGCACCTAGTCTCCAAATGCTGCAATTTGCAGAACTTAAGCCTTTCTTTGTAAGCACGCCCCTTTATTCCCCCCACCACTCTTGTTGCCCTCCTCTGTACTCATTCTAGCAACTCTACATACTTCCTAAAATGAGGCCTCCAGACCTGTATGCAGTACTCAAGGTTTTGTCTGACCATTGCCTTATACAAAGGAATAATCGCCTCCTTATCGCTGCTAGCAAAATTCCTCTATACCATTGACAGGACTCCATGACCTGCTCTGGCAGCCTGTCTGCACTGCTCAAAAAACTTCATATCTGACTGCACAATTACCCCCAGGTCCTTTTCATTCTCTACCACTGTCAGTATAGTACCACAGAGTTGATACGTTGCTCTGGGGTTACTGTTTCCCATATATAGTACTTTACATTTGTCATTACATTTGAATCTGTCATTACATTTGAATCTGTGCTACTTCAGGTTCTTAATCTGAGCAAGTGGAAGAGTCCCATCAGCATTGAGCCTGCTCAAACCATTCAAGGGCTTATACACTTCAATCATATGTAGGCACCTAGTCTCCAAATGCTGCAATTTGCAGAACTTAAGCCTTTCTTTGTAAGTGCACCCCTTTATTCCCCTCACCACTCTTGTTGCCCTCCTCTGTACTCATTCTAGCAACTCTACATACTTCCTAAAATGAGAAAGTATGCAGTACTCAAGGTTTTGTCTGACCATTGCCTTATACAAAGGAATAATCGCCTCCTTATCGCTGCTAGCAAAATTCCTGTATATCATTGACAGGACTCCATGACCTGCTCTGGCAGCCTGTCTGCACTGCTCAAAAAACTTCATATCTGACTGCACAATTACCCCCAGGTCTTTTTCATTCTCCACTACTTTGAATGTAATACCACACAGTTGGTACATTTCTCTTGGGTTACTGCTACCAATATGTAGTACTTTGCATTTGCCAATGTTAAACTTCAGTTGCCACTTCTCAGCCCATCTGCCTAACATTTCTAGATCCTGTTGCAGTAGCATGCTGTCTTTACTGTTATTAACAACCCTGCCAACCTTGGTATCACTGCAAACTTGGACATTAAGCCTGATATACCTTCATCAATATCATTGATAAACACACAAAACAATGGGCCTAGCACTGAACCCTTGGGGGACTCCACTAATAACATTAGTCCACTTAGAGCAATGTCAATTTATTACCACTCTCTGCCATCTCCCACTCAACTATCCCTTTATCTGTTGTAGCAACTTGCCTTTAACGATACCACTCCAATTTGTACAGCAGTCTTCCATGTGCAACAGAATCAAAAGTTTTCCTGAAATCCAAGTATATGATATCAAAATTATTTTTTGCATATAGTTCATTTGTGACCACATTCATAGTATCCGTTCAAACTGGCCAAACAAGACCTCCCCTTAACAAACCCATGCTGTATCTGAACTATAACTGCAATCTTGTCTAGATGATCCAGCAATGCTTCTTTAACCAATGACTCCAATATTTCCCCCTGAATAGAAGTTAAATTAAGAGGTCTATAATTATTTGTGTCACCCTTTGAACCCCCTTTGTGAATTAGGGATACATTTGCACATCTCCAGTCCATGGGGCTTCCCCTGAATCTAAGGATGCAGTCATAATTATGGCTAAGGGTTTGTTTACTTCCCTTGCTGCCTCCTTCATTATAACTGGATAGATTCCATCCACCCCCATGTGCCTTTTTTATGTTTAACTTCAACAATTTCTCCTCCACTTTGCCAACGTGTCAATCAATATATCATTCTCCACTTCCACTCTGGTTCAACAAACACCGTCTGTTTACCAAGCGAGCAGCACTAAAGTGCAGTAGCGGCAAACCAATTTGTCCGTTATTTTCCAGTAGGTTGCTATAGTTTTCATGTTGGCTTTCTTTTCCTAAGCCGAAAGGCCTAATTTACAATTTGAATTTTACAAAACTTAAAAATTATTTTTAACCTTTGATTTATTGTTCTAGCTCTTTGCATTGGTGGAATGATGATTATTGTAATATGATCAATGGAACAGGTATGTTGTTTATTTATGTTATCTGTTAAATGAGTGATTAATTTGTTTAATTAATTTACTCATTGGTTATTATTATTTTATTATTATTACTATTATTATTAGCCATATGATGCAAGGAAGCTTGAGGCTTATGCTGCACCAGCCAAAAAAAATTCCTGAGTTACCCTGAGAGAGAGAGAGAGAGTCAAAAGTAGAAAGGAATCACCAAGAAGGATATGAATGATGATATCCAGCTCAGGACCCTGGGTGTGCCAAGCCCTCACTCAACAGATGTGAGCCCCTATCCAGGGATATTTAGATAAATATGGCATTCTGAATAACACACACACAACATGGTTTTGTTAAGGGAAAATCATGTGTGACTAACTTAGTAGGCTATTTTGAACAGTTACTCATGAGCTGGATGTAGCAAACAATTTCAGCATAGTTTATTTGGATTTCAGCAAGGCTGTTGTTGTTTGTTTGTTTTAGTTAGTTGTTGGCGCATTGGCTTCTGTGGCCATAATGCACCTCCCAAGGTTTTTGCAGTACTCTGATCCAAACCCGAGGCGGGATTCGAACCTGCAACCTTTGGGTTGCAAGGCAAGGACTTTACCCACCCGTCTAGCCCGGTTGGCTTCAGCAAGGCATTTGACTCAATCCCTCGTGAGAGTTTACTATATAAGCTGGAACACATTGGGATTACTGGAAAAATTCTAAGATGGATTGCTGGGTGGCTGAAGAGCAGAAAGCAGAGGGTTGTAATTAATGACCAATCTGAAGAATTATAGATATTCTTCAGATTGGTGTAAAGTCAGAAGTGGGATTCCCCAAGGATCTATTCTTGGACCACTGTTGTTTCTCATTTTCATAAACAACATTGACAGTGAGATAGGAGGCGTGACATCAAAATTTGCAGATGATGTAAAGAATGGTAGAGTAGTAGAAGAAGAAAGAGATCTGGGAATTATGATATCGGCAGATATAAAGTTTTTTGAGCAGCGTAAACAGGCAGCTAGGAAAGCCCATGGTGTCCTATCGATGATTTATCAAACATTATTCTGTTGAGATCTGGAGGTCACAGTCCTACTTTTCAAGGCAATTGTAAAACCACATTTGGAACACTGTGTTCAAGTTTGGTGACCTTATCCGAAAAAAGATATTGAGTTTCTTAAAAGGGTCCAAAGATGGGCAGTTCCCGTGGTGAGATCAGCAAAATTGCTACCATATGAAGAAAAACCCCAATTATGTGGTCTACAGAGCTTAGCAATCAGGCACCTCAGAGGTGACCTGATTGAGGTTTACAAGGCTCTGATAGGGGTTAGTAAAATGACTGAAGAAGGAATTTTCACTGTTATAGAGAATTCCAGAATGGAGTCATAAATTGGAATTACAGGGGAATAGACTAGATTATAAGAAGTGTTCTTTTAACCATTGGGTCTGATTGCTGGAACAGGTTTCCTTTGCAAGTAGTTGAGGCTGACAATTTGAATAAATTCAAAGGTCAACTGGACAGTTATTTATTTAAGGAGGGAAGCACATAATTTGTATGATCTTATTTACGCTTTTTTTTTTTTTTAATCCAGTGCAGCAAAAGTGTCTGGTTTCCTTGCACTATATGGCTGTTACTATTACTATGACATCTTTTCGTAGTAATTGACCACCCCTGTGTATTGTCTTTTTTGCTATATATAAAACATTATTACTTCATTTATTTATCATTTCTGCTGTATTTATATTTAAAATGAAAACTGTATACCTTTAGATCCAGTGGAAAAATTTTCCTCAGTTTCTTGAAGTTGTTTATTCCTCGGTGTAAGTTAGACTCACGTTGTGATAATATTAGATGTTCTGGAGAAATGCAAAAGTTCAACCTATTCATTTATTATAATCATGATTAACAGCTACTGTCATTCAAACTGTATGTTATATCAATTTTTAGTACATTAACTGCATGAGATATTACAGTTATCTTGTTGTAATATCTCTGTAATATATTACAGAGATATTACAACAAGATAGCTACTATTGAATTACTTCAAATAAATAACGCTTCTCTAGTAGAGAAGGCTACTGTTATTTATTTTCAGCGGTACCATAGTAGCTATCTTGTTGTGAAGGCAACCACATTATGAGATAAAATTAAAATGATGCCTTCTACGCTACAATCGTAGCTCAAATCTATGGGTTAACTATGGTGTATTTACACCAATATTATATAGTTAATTATCAAAACCCATAAGGATTATGCCTAGTGCATTTAATTTTCCAAATACATTACCACCACACCCTTCTGGCATCTCTCATAATGTGGATATAACTTCGCAACTGAGATGGCTTGTTGTATTACCTGGGTACCTGCCCGCCCACTGATGATGAAGCCAAAAAGCTTCGAAACGATCGTCTGGGTGGTGGTACCGCTGAAAATAAATAACAGTAGCCTTCTCTACTAGAGAAGCGTTATTTATTTGAAGTAATTCAATAGTAGCTATCTTGTTGTGAAGGCAACCACATTATGAAATACAATTAAAACGATGCCTTCTACGCTACAATCGTAGCTCAAATCTATGGGTTAACTATGGTGTATTTACACCGATATTATATAGTTAAAATGTAATGTAGTCATCACCATCAAAGTGACCTATGCATCAATGGTTACAGGTCATTATCATAGTACTATGATGGCACAATTCAACCTAAACTGCCAGCCTTTGATTCACTATGAGGAAATATAGTTCCTCATTCTATCCTATTTATTGTTAGAGCTGTAATTAGCCTTATCCAGAGTAACCCTAGTTTCTTCTAATGCTCCCTTTTCCTCTTAGTGTGCATGTGCACTTCTCTCATTCTACAGTGTTCTCCCCAGGACTTATCAAATGGGTGCACCACCAGTGAATTTAACTGACTGGCCAGCTAAAATTTAAGCTATTCTTGCGGTACCATACGGTACTGCTCACTGATCTCGATCAGTATTAGTTCGAACATACTATGCGATCGAGGTCAGTGCAACAGGAGCATATAATGTTAAATTATGCAATTAATTTTTGCTCTGGATCTCTTAAGTCACATTTATAAATAACAGAAAACTTTATGATATTGTGAAGTATTACACTTCCTCACCCGGCTATTTCATAATGCCACCCATCTGGCAAAATTTTCTTAGGGAGAACACTGCTTCTAACTGCCTATACCAGCTTAAGTTTGCTTTGCATAACTTTGATTGAATATTTATTGCCAAATGACTTTTACTTAGTACCCCATTTGTAATATTATCTTGTCATCT
The DNA here is from genome assembly GCF_048544385.1 of Mastigoproctus giganteus. Classification (NCBI taxonomy): domain Eukaryota; kingdom Metazoa; phylum Arthropoda; class Arachnida; order Uropygi; family Thelyphonidae; genus Mastigoproctus; species Mastigoproctus giganteus. Next base: position 168,729,583 of record NC_143582.1, on the reverse strand, counting down.
TCTATTTAGCAATTTAGTTTTATTTTTTTTAAAACCCTAGTTTCTGAAGATTCCAATTTTTGAATAATTTCTTTATTTCTCACCTAGCTCCTAGCTCCACAGGTTAAAATATATTTAAAATCAATGTTATAAACAGGTAATTTTATCTTTTGGCTAATTTTTACTCCAAATGAATTTGCTTGGCTATCTTCTTCCATTTCCTGCTTTACTTATTCAGCTGTTTATTTCTGGGTGTTCCTAGATATGCAAAATTAACATATTTCAACTTGAATGCTGCATATGGTCAGCAGTAATCCCAGAATAACATACCAATTAGGTGGTACCACATTCAAGGTAGCGAAGAACAAAGACATAGGGGTAATTGTACAGTCCAACCTGAAGTTTCTTGAGCAGTGTAGACAGGCTGCTAGAAGAGCTTGTGGGATTCTGTCAGTGACATACAGGAACTTTGCCAGCTGGAACATAGTGGCAATTATCCCATTGTATAAAGCAATGGTTAAGCCACATCTTGAGTACTGCATATAAGTCTAAAGCCTCATTTAAGGAGGATATGGAACTGTTGTAACTGGCACAGAAAAGAGCAACAAGATTAGTCAGGGACACAAAAGGGTATTCCCACATAAAAGACTTCATTTCTGCAAATTGCAGCACTTGAAAACTAGACACGTGCAAAGAGACCCGATTGAAATGTTTAAGACTTGAACTGGATTCTGGATTGAGTAAATTAAATGTTGTTTGGTATCTTTACTCTTTCTTAGACACCACATGCATAAGGGAACATAAAATTAAATTTAAAAAGGATGGCTGCAGAACAGATGTGCAAATATTAGCTTTCAGCCAGAGTGCAATTGGTTGTTGGAACAAATTACCATCCAGTATTGTATGAATTGTATGAATATACTTTATGTAGAAGTGAATAGTTTGAATAAATTTAAGGAAGCATTAGACATATTATTAGAGATAAACAAATGAGGTCATAGGGTTTTTTTTTTTTTTTTTTTTGTCAACGCTGTATAGGCTTGCTTCCTTGAGTCATTTGGTGCTATTAATACTAATACTAACTTTTGATTATTTAGTGTATTCCCATAAAATTTGCTGTTATGTAGCTAATTTTTATGCCAAATTCTTTGCAATCATTATCTAATTTATTTAGCAGGTCTTGGATATCCACCAAGCAACTGCTAGCAGTACAGTTTCATACTGAACTTTTAAGCAACTTATATTCTTTTATTAAATGGTCCATGAAAATTATAAAAAGATGTAGCAGTAAGGTGTAGGTCTGTCTCATTCCAAGTTTAATTTTAAATCCTTTTCCAGTGCTTCCTTCAATCCTTCTGCATATTTGCCTTTTTTTTATACACACTTGTATTCTCCTTAAGTGATTATCCTTGATGACATATTTTTCTAAAATTTAAATGAATAGATTTCTAGATACTTTATTTTATATTTTTTTCATCTAGAATATTTATAGTTGTTGCAAATTGGAGCATTTTGATTTTTGTTGATTTTGACATATTTTTATACTTTTTAATTTTTGGCTTTAATTATCACTTTTAATTTGTAGGATCTGACCATCACCTCAGTATGGGTGATGGTCAGATCCTCTGTGTAATCTTTGAATAATTGTTTATAATATCCTTTCCTATAATAATACAATCTGTTACACTTTTCTGTTTCTATATTATGCTCCCCTCCCCTCCACATAAATTTAGAACTGTCTTTATGTATGAAATACTGTATTTGTAATTAAGTGGGCATAGCTTGTACAAAATTATAGAAGTCGTCTACCATTATTGTTAGATATGCCATTTTCTCTTTATTTTCATGAAATATCAATGTAGATATAATTTTAATTACTTAATCTGATATTTAAGTCTCCAACGAATGCTATTCATTCTTTTTTATTAGTTTTTGTTGCTTTTCTGAGGTATTAGATCTCACTTGGTTCCCCATAAGCCTATCCTAGGAGATATGGAGAACAAACTTATGTCTACTCTTAGTTTGGTAGCTTCAGCCCCCTCCCCCCTTCAGTTACTCCTGTAATGTTAATCACATATTATAATAATCAATAATATAATCATATAATTAACCGCATGGGCTCACACTGGTGAGTTGGCTTGGAACACCCACAGTCCTGAGCTGGATATCATCATTCTTCTCTTTCTTGGTGATTCTCTTCTACTTCTCTCTCTCTCTCTCTCTCTCTCTCTCTCTCTCTCTCCCTCCCTCTCTCTCTCTCTCTCTCTCTCTCCCTCCCTCCCTCCCTCTCTCTCTCTCTCTCTCTCCCTCCCTCCCTCCCTCTCTCTCTCTCTCTCTCTCTCTCTCTCTCTCTCTCTCTCCCTCCCTCCCTCTCTCTCTCTCTCTCTCTCTCTCTCTCTCTCTCTCTCTCTCTCTCTCTCAGGGTAATTCAGAAATTTTTTTTGGCTGGTACAGCAAAAGCCTCAGGCTTTCTTGCACTGTATGGCTAATAATAACAGTATAATATAATCACATAAAAATATAGTTGTGTGCATGTATTTCCCAATTACAGACCTCTCATTTTCACTACAGTACATAATAATTTTTCAACAGAAAAATTTTCAAAGCTTGATCATTTTATTCAAGGGAATATCTCACATATAGGAATAATAATTGATCAAATGTGGTTGTTGGTCAAAAATTTGCCATGCAATGCAGAATGAAACAAGAAACCTACAGTTGAGAAATGCATTCAAAATGATTGCTAAAGCAGTTAACTTTTCATATATAAATCAAAACAAAAACACCGTTCACTTTTCAAGATATATGATATATAGTTTGAAAAGTGAACGGTGTTTTATTATAAAAAAATACAACAACTGCATGGGGGCAGGGGATAGTATTTGTAGAATACTAATTGCTGACTCCAACAAATAAAATTGAAATAATTCAGTATGTTCTTAAAGAAATGCTGCCTATTGAGGTAACATTTCTTTATTTCTTTCATTTTTCTTTCAAATCACGAAGTACAGTCTATAAAAAAATATATTAATTTCAGAAACTTAATTTCAGGTGCAGCATAAGCCTTGTGGCCGTTACTAATACTAATCAGTTATGGTGCATAACTGGATGTCAGATGAACTAATAAGACTTTTGGCAGAGAAGAAAAATGCACAGGATGCATAAAATTATCAGGTGATACAGAAACCTACGGTAGATATAAACTTGTCTGCAGTCAAGTTACAAAGGAGGTTAGGTAAGCTAAGGCAGATTATGAGAAGTTTTTGGCAAGGATTCAAAGCAAAATAGCAAAACTGTCTTTACTTATGTAAACACCAGAAGGAAGGAGATGATTCACATTGGTCCACTTGATATCAATGGTAACTGGTCCCGATCCTGCTCAGATTGCTGTTGAATTGAAGAGGTATTTTTCATCTATATTCACACAAGAAGAATTCTCCTAAAGGATTCTTCATGTGTGAAGGAGATGCCAGAATTTTTAACTCAAGCAACACAGCTGCAAATCCCAAGGCAGAATGCACTCGTCCCAAAGGAACTAATTGTTGTAGGTGACTCTATTGTCAGGGAAACATTGAACATATTGTGCAAAAAGGATAGATGGAACAGGACCAGGGTATGTCTGCCAGGGGCAAAGGTTGATGACATTATAGAGCAGATATCATCTTTTAAGGGCACAAAAGGTGATATTGTTGGCACTAATGATATTAAGAGTAGAAAACTGGCTGAATTACTTAACAAGTACAAGTCAATGATGAAAAAAAGCCGTGAGTTAGGGTTGGATTTGAAAGTGTCTGCAATTCTGCCCAGACGCGATAGGAGAGAGTATATGATGAGAGCCTTGTCGATCAATTCGGCACTGGAGAGATTGTGCAAGGCTCAAGGGATAGAATTTTTCTCAGCCTGGTCTGTGCTTGTTAACAGGAGAGACTGCTTCTACAGGGATGGGATACACTTAAATAGAAAGGGTGCAAGAATATTTGCTGATGCTATTGAGGCAGAGTTAGATGGGTTGGAAAACTGCTAGCTTTGGGGGATACACGGACTAATAGATTAACAGTAGCTGCTAGCAGAGGTAAAAATGATTCTTACACTACTTCTGTTGAAATGCAATTGAGCAGCAGCCTGGAAAGCAAGGCAATAGGGATTTCCAGGACTGCTGGGAGTCATAGTGGAACAAGTAAATACATGGGCTGTGTTAGGATAACTAAGAGTAGAAACAGGTGCATGTATACTTGCATGCACACCAATGCTAGGAGTATAGTTAATAAATTCGATGAGCTTGAAGTGCTAGTCAAGACATCAATGGCAGATATTGTTGGGATATCAGAGACATGGTGTCACACAGACATAAGCAGTGTAGAACTGGAATTTGGGGAGTACAATGTGTACAGAAAGGATAGACAGGACAGAAAGGGAGGAAGGGGTTATGCTGTTAGTTAAGAAACACATAAAATCTAATTGATGTTGGTGGGCAATGCAATGTTGAGTCTGTTTGGTGTGACATAAGCACTGGGAAAGGAAAAATGAGAGTTGGTGTGTGTTATAGGCCAAATGAATGTGATGAGTATAATGAGCAATTGTGCAGAGAAATAGAGTGGGCCAGTAAATCAGAGTGTCTTATAATGGGGGATTTTAATTTCCCAGAGATTGACTGGAATTTGTGGGTTTGTCACTCACACACTAGCAAGGCTTTTGTGGATTTATTGGATGATTGTTTTCTACAGTAGCATGTTCGGGAGGCAACTAGAGGGAGTAATACTCTTGATCTGATTATCAGTAGTGATTCTTCATGCATCAAGAATCTGCAGATAAAGGAACCACTAGGTGGCAGTGATCACAGTGTGCTGTAGTGGGATTTACTGAAAGAGGTCACTACCATCAAGGGTAAAGGGAAGAAAGGAGTCAGTAGTTAATTACTTGCAAAATATAACTTTTACGTCATATACTTGAATAAAGGTTTAATACTGTTGCACACAAATAAGTGTTGTATAAATTGAAGCAATGGGGCAGTAAGGAAAAGTTACTATTATGTATAAAGTTGCAGTTAGGTAGTAGGAAACAAAAAGCAGTTATAAATACCCATTTATAACTGCTTTTTGTTAATGACTAATGTTATGAGTGGTTACAGGGCTTAGTTGGACCCTACATCAGTATCTTGTTGATATTGATAGGGTCCAACATCAGTATTATTTTTAGTACAATATTTTTTACTGAATGCTTGTAGCATCTTTACCCTTTCTAAGATGATACAAGCATAAATTTAATTTGATAGGGGATAGTTGCAGAATGTACAGAAATTTGCCTTCAGCCAGATAGAGTACTGTAATTGGTTGTTGAAATAAACTTCCACTTAGTGTTGTGGAAAAAGCTAATCTGAGTAATTTAAAGATGAGTTAGACAAATTAATAAAAAGAATGGGCAAATGAAGTGGGTAAAATTTTATTTTTATTTATTTATTTTTGGTTGATGCCAAATAAGCTTTGCTTCTTTGCATTATTTTTCCATCAGTAAATATAATACCAATTTATGAGATGATTATGCTTTCATCGTTTTGCCAATACACTGATACTAATTTGTGGAAAAAAAAAATCTCTAGAAGGAATATATAAGAAGAGGTTTCAAAAGATGCAGTGCTCTCAACACTTGTACTCTGGTGGTACGAACCAGGGGGCTCAAATTAGTTGGGAGGGATATTTAAATGTGCAGTAGCTATTTAGTAATTAAATAAATACACAAATTAAACATAAATAAATATTTAATTAAATGCAAATATGTAATTAATAAAATTTTAATTAATTTACATAATTTTAATTAGATCAAAGTAATTTTAATTTATTATATCATGTTTATATTATAAAATTTGTATTTATTAAAATACAGTTTATAATTAAATGAACCCAATAAAATTATATATTAATTAAGACTAAGAACAATCTGCACTGAGTAAATATGTGCCACAAACTGGTGCGTGAAGTCTATTAAAACAATTTTGCAATTAAATTATTATAATTTAATATATTTAAATCTATCAAATTTAATTAATAAATTCAGAAAAGCTTGTTTTGTTTAATTTGCTTCCATATCTGCTGAGCTAAATGAAATACATGAAATGAAAGGAAACAAAAAATAAAGATAAAATATTGTATTACCTATTAAGAAGTGCACTTCTCACAGTGATTTTCAACTGAAATCTCAAGGATATGATTAGAGTTCATCATAAGACTAAGAAAAACAAAATTTGTGTCAGTTGAAAAACACTTTGAGAAGTGCACTTCTTAATAGGTAATATTTTATCTTTATTATTTATTATTTTTATCTTTTATCTTTATTAATGCTGTTAAGACTGGTAGTTGGTCAGTTATTCAATAAAGTTGGTTATAAAGTGAGGAATCATAAAAAAAATATACATACCCACATACCTTAAGAATTGTATGTTAACTGGAAGCATATACATGTACGTTCATATATATAAAATCAATAATTTACATCTGTTTAGATGATTAAATGTGAATGTTTTACAACATAGTCCTTCAACATCATGTTGTTGACTGTTTGATCAGGCTATTGTTCAATATAATATAATATAAAAACTGTATCTAGGGTGTTTTTGACTGCTAAATAGAAATATTCCCTCTTTGCAGATGGATCATTGTTTTCTCCATCATCTATAAAGAAGGACAGCCGTTTATACATTTTCAAAGTAGACCTCTGTAGGTAGGTTATTTTTATCTGTAATATCATTGCAGTTTCATTAGGATAATTATAAAAATTTTAAACTCCTTTCTAGTAGATTTAGTAAACACATAATAGTATAAAAAGTAATCTGCAACCCTTTTTTATATTTTTTTTTTCTGAGATAAAAATATAGTTAAAAAGAGTGAGATATAAATATATTTAAAAAGAGTGTGTGATATGCATAATATTTTTAAATGATTTTTAAGTCCATGCATGATATTTTTAAGTGAGATCATTTAATGGAACTATTTTCATGGAGCTGTAGTACCAGTTTAAGACCTACTGTAGTATAGTTTGTTGTATAATTTATAGTAATACAAATGTGATCTCTTAGCGTAGTAAGTCCTGCTGCTGAATAATATGGATAGCATTGTACTTATGCAGTGCTTTTTTTGTCAAAAAACATAGGTGCCAGTACTCGTTCTTTGCTATCAGGCAAAAATTGAAAATTAAAAGGTTATGAAAAGTAAACTAAAAATTATTTCGTGATATTCTTACTTCAGTAGTAAGGTTTTTGGAATAAGAACAACAAATTAAGTATATTAGCACACAGTTTAAGCATAAATTTATTATATATTATTTATTATAAAAAAATAAGTAAAATGTGCATGGTTTCATAATAAAGTTTTTATAGAGAATTCCAAATTTTTATGAAGTTCTCATCTGACACAACATGCCGACTTCTTTTCTTACTGTCTGTCTATTGCTAAATGACTTTTTCGAAGCAGCCACGAATCAGCATATTTTTCTGGATTGAAGTGTGTCAGCGGTGCTGTTAAATTGTTGTTGTTTGTTATATTTGTTTTTTAGGAGCATTAGCAACTAAGGCCATATTGCTGTAGGGATATGCGGTGGTCATTCCCTGACCTTTCCACATCCTCCGTATTTGGTGGTCACGGGCTCAAATCCTGACCTAATCAAGAATCAATCTAATTGTGTGCTATGCATTGCTGCTCCTGCCCACCTGGCTACAGAGGGGCCTTGCTGTTAAATTAATTAGGTGATGGCTATTGAATTCTGGTTCTTTTTCCTCACACAAATCATCGACATTATCTTCCCAGTCACTCTATGGGACTGGGAAGATTTTAAGAAATCTTTTTCTCAAAAACAATTTTAAGAAATTGTTTTTGTCATCAACGAAGCTCTGGTTGGGCTGATGATCAGATTCATTTGTGAAAATCCTCATTCACATTCACTTGATGAAATTGGTATCGTACTGAGAGAATTCACCAAATGCTCTTCAATTTTTCTGAAATGGTCTTTTTGATTATGTATTCCCGAAATGCACAAATTGTATCTCTTCCATTTAACTGAAGCCTAATTGACAATTTTCTAACTTCATTCTCACCAAATGTCACTTGAGAGTTAATATCTTCAGGTCAATGTTCCTATCAAGTACTTGGGCCACCGCTGCCAAATCTGCATTTTTATTATCAAGTAGCCTGCTTTCTACTGGTTGTTTCAAAGTTCAGTTGAAAGGTTCTGGGTTAATTGGAGAATAATTACTGTAATCTATCACATGAAGTGAAACTCCTTGAAATCATAGATTTTTGTCTGCTTTGGCAGCATTTCTGTAATATTGTCCTGGAACTGTTTATCTTTCGTGAAAAAGTTGTACAACAATTTCTGTTTTTTAATTCGCCCTGTACAGATCTATATCGTGCTCCTGCAAGTCCAAGCTCAAGTCTGATAATTCTTGAAGTGCATCACACATTAAACCTAAGTCTAATATAAAGTTTGTAGCCTTAATTTTCTTCTGTAATTCTTCATATGTGCATCTTTCTTTTAGTCCTGTGTTGAGTCATTCTTTGCTTCTCGAAAATGATTAACTAATGTTCAAGTTATTCCAAACATATATATATGTATTTGTGTTCATGTTTAAATTTTTTATATTTAAGATTTAAGTTCATTTTAAGATTTAAGATACTGTATTGATGCAGAACCTCTGCAAAACTGGCCTGTAAGAGTATTAATATGTGTGGGTTAGTAATGATTAGTGTGATGTTCTGATGTTAGTGACAGGCCACTTTGCCACCAGGGCGCAGCCAACACCTGAGCAGCTGCCTCCTTGTGCCTGTCAGTAGGCATGTGGAGCTGGACCAGGGTCTATTACACTGACTGTGAAAACTGCACCAAAATCCCACACCTACTGGTAGAAGTGCTAGGCCAGTGGGTGCCAGCGAATCCTGCTCCCAGGCTGCCCAGACTTATTTTTATTTTATTTATTTATAAATAAAAAATAAAAAATAATAAAAATAAATAAATAAAAATTAAATAAAAAATAATAATTATAAAAAAATAAAAATTAAATAAAATCCCACACCCAGGGGGTAAACAGTTCAACTCCTGAGTGCCAAAAAAAAATAAGAATAAAAAAAAAATAAATAAGAATCCTGCACTTATGCACTAGTCCCAAAGCAAACAAAAAATAAAAAAATCCTGCTCATGGGGGGAAAGCAACTCACCAACTCCTGTGTAGCAGCAAAACAAAAAAAAAAAAAGTAATCTCGCACACAGAGGGAAAGCAAGTTATTCCAAACAGCCAAAACAGACCTGAAACTGTGCCACCCATTATGTGATTAAAATTCTGCCAATTTTTAATGGTTCAATACCAAGGAAGTTGTGCACACCTTCAGTTCTCTGGCTTTTGGTGACACATTATACACGGCATAAAGTTTATCAATAAATTCTTTAAATCTATCGATACCTGCAATGGATTTCAGAGTATCACCAACTGATTGTTCTAATTGAAGATTAGCGCAATGCCACACTATTGAAGAAGGGAATTTTTCTTTCATTACTTTCGTTACACCACTTTTACTATCCATCATAACAGCTGCACGATCACGTGACAAAAACTAAGTGAGTTTTTATATAGTTTTCCGTCATACTGTATGACTGAAGACAGTCGAGCAGAAGAATGATTAAAGACTTAACTACAGAGACTGTGTCAAAACAGTCTTTGACACAGTCTCTGTAGTTAAGTCTTCACTCACATTTTCACTTTTTAATTTCTTAACTGTGGAAAGTGAAAAGAAACTAGTAATGCTTTTCATTTTTTAATTTACAAAAAAAAACACACAACCACTACTCCCATTTCACCCCTCCGTTCGTTCGAAATACCTGTCCAGCTGAGCCTTAAATTTGTTTAGGCTATCAACTCCAAGTGATGGAAGTCTATTCCACAAACTGACTGCCCGCTGACTAAAGGCAAATTTCCGCACATCTATCCGACATCCATCCTTCCTCAATTTGAATTTATGCCCTCTCAGACGATTATTCTGAGCAAGAGAAAGAATCCCATCGGCATTGAGCATGCTCAAGCCATTCAAAGCCTTATACACCTCTATCAGATCACCTCGCCGATTGCTAGTCTCCAGACTCTGTAATTTGCAAAACTTAAGCCTTTCTTCGTAAGAGCAACCCTTTGTTCTATTCACTAATCTTGTTGCCCTTCTCTGTACTTGTTCCAGCAGCTCTACATCCTTCTTGAAATGAGGCCTCCAGACCTGTATACAGTACTCAAGGTGTGGCCTGACCAATGCCTTATACAATGGAATAATCACATCCCTATCCCTGCTAGAAAAATTCCTGTATATCATTGACAAGACACCATGAGCTACTCTTGCAGCTTGTCTGCACTACTCAGAGAACTTCATATCTGCCTGCACAATTACCCCCAGGTCCTTTTCATTCTCCACCACTCTCAGCGGAGGCGCCTCCGTAGCCAGGTGGGAAGGAGCAGCAGTGCGTAGCACACGCTTCTTGATTAGACCGGGGTTCGAGCCCGTCACCACCAAATACGGAGGATGCGGAAAGGTCAGGGAATGACCACCGCATATTCCCGGAGCAATATGGCCTTAGTTGCTAATGCTCCTAAAAACCAAAACAACAACAACAACACTGTCAGCGTAGTACCACAGAGTTGATACGTTGATCTGGGGTTACTGTTTCCCATATGTAGTACTTTACATTTGTCAATGTTAAACTTCATTTGCCACCTCTCAGCCCATCTGCTCAACCTTTCCAGATCCTGTTGCAGCAGCATAGCATCAGTAGTGTCCTTAACAACCCTGCCAACCTTTGTATCGTCTGCAAACTTGGACATTAAGCTTGATATACCATCATCAATATCATTTATAAATACAGAAAACAACAATAGACCCAACACTGAACCCTGAGGAACTCCACTAATAACATTAGTCCACGTTGATCAGTGTCCATTGATTACCACTCTCTGTCTTCTGCCACTCAACCATCCCTTTATCCATAGCAGCAATTTGCATCCAATGCCACACTGCTCCAATTTGTGCAGCAGTCTTCCATGCGCAACAGTATCAAAAGCCTTTTTAAGATCCAAATATATAATATCAAAGTTATTCCCTGCATCCAGTTCTTTTGTGACTACATCATAGTATCCAATCAAATTAGTCAGACAAGATCTGCCCTTAACAAAACCATGCTGTGTCTGAGCTATAACTGAATTCTTGTCTAGATGATCCTGCAGTGCTTCTTTAACCAGTGCCTCCATTAATTTTCCTGGAACCGAAGTTAAACTAACAGGTCTATAATTACTTGTGTCAGCCTTTGATCCTCCTTTGTGAATTGGGGTCATATTTGCACATCTCCAGTCTATGGGTACCTCCCCTGAGTCCAAAGAAGTTCTCATAATTATGGCTAGGGGTTTGCTTACTTCCTTTGCTGCCTCCTTTAATATAACTGGATAGATCCCATCCACCCCGGGTTCCTTTTTTATGTTTATCCTCAACAATCTCTCCTCCACTTTCCTCTCAGTTATTAGAAAATCATCTAGCTCACTGCCAGTGTTTACTTCACTTCCGACATTACCCTTCCTGAATAACTCCTCATGTGTGAATGTAGATGCAAAATACTTGTTTAGATTGTTAGCCACCTGAGCAGGATCCTCAACTGTTGAACCATCAACATCCAGCGGACCAATCTGATTCATCCCTTTCCTTCTTGAGTTTAAATAGGTAAAGAACTCTTTTCTGTTTTTCTTTGCATCCTTTGCCAAGGATTTCTCATAATCTGCCTTTGCCTGCCTAATCTTTGTGACTTGGTTACAGACCAACTTATATCTATCATAGGCTTCCATGTCACCCATTAATTTGTATGTATCCCATGCATTTTTCTTCTCTGCCATATGCCTCATTAGTTCATCTGACAACCATTTAGGCCTGAACCTTGAACAATATTTCTTGGTTGGTATGTAAAGCCTGGTAGCTTCCAAGATTAGTTCCTTGAATGCTTCCCATTTTGAATTTGCTGTTGGTAACATCATCAGTTGGTCCCACTGTATAGAATTTAAATACTGTCTCAGCCCATCATAGTCACCTTTACGAAAGCAAAAACCCTTCCCTTTACCTCTGATGGTAGTTACCTCCTTGAGTAAATCCCACTTCAGCACACTGTGATCACTGCCACCTAGTGGTTCCTTTATCTGCAGATTCTTAATGCATGAAGAATCACTACTGATAATCAGATCAAGAGTATTACTCCCTCTAGTTGCCTCCCGAACATGCTGGTGTAGAAAACAATCATCCAATAAATCCACAAAAGCCTTGCTAGTGTGTGAGTGACCAACCCACAAATTCCAGTCAATATCTGGGAAATTAAAATCCCCCATTATAAGACTCTCTGATTTACTGGCCCATTCTATTTCCCTGTACAGTATCTTATTATACTCATCAGAGTCATTAGGCCTATAGCACACTCCTACTCTCAATTTTGATCTCCCAATGCTTATGTCACACCAAACTGACTCGACACTGCCCTGTCCATCGATGTCGACTGGCTTCATTTCCTTGGATTTTATGAGTTTCTTAACTAATAGCATAACCCCTCCTCCCTTCCTATCCTGTCTATCCATTCTGTAGACGTTGTACTCCCCAAATTCCAGTTCTGCATTCCTTATATCTGTGTGAAACCACGTCTCTGATATCCCAACAATATCTGCCTTTGATGTTTTGAGCAATACCTCAAAGTCATCAAATTTATTTACTAAACTCCTAGCATTGGTGTACACGCAAGTATACATGCACCTTTTTCTATTCTTAGCTACCCTAACACAACCCATGTGTTTACTTGTACCGCAATGACTTCCAGCAGTCTCTGAAATATCCTGCATCTTGTTTTTCAGGCTTCTGCTCATTCCAATAGAAGCAGTGCAAGAATCAGTTTCACCTCTGCCAGTGGCTACTGTTAATCTATTAGTCTTTGTCTCCCCCCAAGCTAGCAGTTTTCCGACCCACCTAACACTGCCTTGATAGCATCAGTAAATATTCTTGTACGCTTTCTATTTAAGTGTATCCCATCCCTGTAGAAGCAATCTTTCCTGTTAACAAGTACAGTCCAGGCTGAAAAAAATTCTACCCCTTGAGCCTTGCACAATCTTTCCAGGGCCGAATTGATCGACAAGGCTCTCATCATATACTCCCTCCTATCGTGTCCTGGCAGAATTGCAGACACTTTCAAATTCAACCCTACTTCACGGCTTTTTTTCAACAGTGACCTGTACTTGTTAAGTAATTCCGCTGGTTTCCTACTCTTAATATCATTAGTGCCGACATGTACAACTATATCACCTTTTGTGCCCTTAAAAGATGATATCCGCTCTACAACGTCATCAACCTTTGCCCCTGGCAGACATACCCTGGTCCTGTTCCACCTATCCTTTTTACAAAGCATGTTCCCCGTTTCCATGACAATAGAGTCACCAACAACTACTAGTTCCTGTGGGACCAGCGCATTCTGCCTTGGGGGCTGCCTCTGTGTTGCAAGATGACCAAGTGCAAGCTCTGGCGTTGATGTGGGCAGCTGAGAGCTTGATGGGCCCCCCTCAATTTATATCCTTCGAGGGCATCCACCCTGTCCTTCAAGGTCTCATATAGGCCCATAACAACGCTGAGTTGTTGCCTAATTTCCTTGCTCTCCTTGCATTGTGCACACACAAAGACATCCCCCATGGCAGTATCATGTCCCGTACCCGATTGCTCCGCAAACATCAAGCAAACAGTGCATCTTAAAAGGCTGTGATTCAGAGGGCAACTGCCCCCCCCCCTCAGTTCTCCCCTGAGCCACAGCACTCCCATTAGCTTGAGCCTTTACTTTGCTGCTCTGGTCTGAGTCATGATTTCGATTTACTGTCAATAAAATTACAATTTCAGAACAAAATTAAAACCTTAAACTTGTATCCTAACACAGTTATAACGCTATATTTATTTTTCAGTATCGAGTGTTATCTACGAGTTCCCTTTATATAACTTCCGTATCAAGTTATGTATTATTTGTTACGTTTGTACTCTATGTCGTTATATATATATATAGTTAAAAGTACAATTTAATTGACAATGAAGTTTAACAAGATTAATAGACAATATTATATTATTCACTATACTATACAAGCTAATGCTATCGAATTCCGGATATGCTGTATAGTGTTACAATGGCGGTAATTACGAACGGTAGTTCTACGGACTCTTAAGTATTGATTAACTTCCAAATCTCGCTGTCTCAATTTAGAATAAACTAAGGATCCTGACTAGATCTATAGCTACTTAGAGATAATAATTTGGTATAACAATTGGTTAATAAATCGGGCTAAATATGGTTAAAAACCTCTCGTTCAACGGAGCTGCAATTTGTAACACGTGGATTTGATACCGTTACCGATGCTAAGTAATACCGACAAAATCTCTATCAAGTTAAACTTTAAACTAAGTATCGTAACTAGGAATATAAAACTCCTCTAGAAAATAAGTAAATATGCCAATTTAAGCTAATAAACAAAAAATAAATCAGAAAAAACTTCTCTTCTCCAGGAGTTGCAAAATAGCTGCGGCCGCACAGGTTACTCTCGAACCCAAAAGGCGAACCCAATATGCTTGAGTGGCAGAAGACAAGGGTGATTATTTGTGTAAATGTGCCCTGCTCTTCTTGGACTAATGTTATTAGTGGAATCCCTCAGGATTCAATGCTGGGCCCTTAACTTTTTACAATATTTATTAATGAAGGCATATCAAACTTGTAGTCTAAGTAAATGAAACAGAGGTTAGCGAGGTGCTTAATGACAGGAATCAAGGAGTACTATTGCAGCAAGATCTAGAAAAATTAGGTAGATGGGCTGGGAAGTGGTAATTGATATTTATTATTGGTAAATGTACGGTAGTGTATATTAGCAGCAGTAATCCCAGAATAACTTATCAGTTAAGTGATATTCTAAACTCTAGGGGTAGTGGAGATCAAAAGATGTAGAAGAACTGATGAGGTGCTGCCAATAGCATATAGGAACTTTTCCAGCAAGGACAGCGAGATGATTATCCAATTGCATAAGTGGTTAGGCTGCATCTTGAGTACTGAATACTGGTCTGGAAGCCTCATTTTAAGATAGACATGGATGTATTGGTATGGGTGCAGAGTAGAGTAACCATATTAGATGAGGACACAAAAGGGTATGTTTACCGCATCATCATCAGCCATTTTCAATCCACTGCAGGATGAAGGCCTCTCCAGCAACTTTCCAGTTCCTTCTGTTTTGTGCAATGGCCATCCATTTACTACCCACAAACTCATGAATTTCACCTGTCCATCTCCATCGTTGTCTTCCACGTTTTCTTCTAGCTCCTCTTGGGTACCATTCTGTTATTTTCTTAGTCCATCTGTCATCATGTCTTTGAGCTATGTATCCTGCCCAAGACCATTTTAGTTCTTTAGTTTTGATAAGAATGTCATTTACTTGAGTTTGCTGCCTAATCCATGTGTTTCTCTTCTTATATAACGGTCTGATTCCCAATATAATTCACTCCATTCTTCGCTGTGTTGTTCTCAGCTTCTCTTCCATTCTTTTGGTAAGTGCCCAAGTTTCACTTCCATAAGTCATAGTGGGGAGTATACATTGGTTCATTATTTTATGTTTCAGACAAATTGGAATATTGCTCCTCAGTATGTGACTATATTTCCTGAATGCTGTCCATCCAAAATTTATTCTTCTCTTGACTTCCAGCCATTTATCATTATTACAGCCAATGACTTGTCCCAGATAAGTATATGACTCCACCTTTTTCAATTACTGCTCCTTTAATCATTATATCCCTTTTTGTGGCATACTTGTTCATCATTACTTTTGTTTTAACCATATTCATCTTTAGTCCAAAATCCTTACTAACTCTGCATAACTGACTAAGATTTTGCTCTAATTCTTTGGGATCGTGGCTTATGACTACAATTTCATCTGCAAATTGTAAATGGTTTAGGTACTCTCCTAAACTCTTCTATAGAATACCTAAAGTACTTACGTACTTTAGGTATTCTATAAAATATTTAAGGGCAAAGGCCTCATGCTACGAGGTAGAATGGTGAAGTGTTATTTATTCGAGGTAGTACAATACCATGGCAACTCATTGTGAAGTCAGTCACAATATGAGATATAACCAAAACGATGCCAATTTAATTAATTAATTTAATTACTTTGGTAGACAGCTATGTTAAAATGATGCATTTGCACTAACCTACATATCAGTACTCTCCATTCACATTGATTCCTTTCTGCGACCAGGCTAATCTTCTAAAAGCTTCCTCAAGGGCAGCTGTAAACAACTTCGGAGATATTTTGTCTCCTTGTTGAAAAAAAGTTATGTCCTTTCTCAGTTTTAAATTTCCTACTGCCTTTGTGTAGTCTAATAAAGGAGGTAGCGTTCTCATATATATTCTTCAAAATCATTATATATGGGGTATCTATGCCTTATATTTCCAATGCCCGAAACATTGCCTTATGCTGTATGGAATCAAATGCCAGGCATAATGGTGTTTTATATTCATTTGCTTTCTCCATTAGCTGTGATATTACATGAAGGTGATCCATAGTTGAGAATCCTGTCCTAAAGCCAGCTTGCTCTTTCGTTTAATTCTCATCAAGCATTCTTTCTAATCTGTTAGTAATGACCTTTTTGAACAACCTTTAGATGTGGGATAACAAGCTAATTGGTCTATAATTTCCAATTTCTGCTTTATCTCCTTTCTTATGCAGCGAAACTGTGATTGCATTATTCCACTCCTTAGGCATAACACCTTTTCTAATGCATTTTGTGAAGAGTCTTGCCAGTTTTTGTGTCATGTCTCTTTCTCCCAATTTTAACAACTCTACAGTAACTTCATCTTCCCCCGGGGGTTTCTGATTCTTCATTTTCTTCAATGCATGTTCTACCTCATCAGGAAGGATATCGGGTATGTCATGTGCTACTAATTTGTGATCCATCTTTCCCACTGCTGGCATTATTCCCACGCTCCTTGTATAATTCTCTATAGTAGTCTTCTGCTATTTGTAAGTACACCATCAGTATTCTTCAGCGGTATCATTTGTCTTTCTGTATTACTGCTCATGACCTTTGTTTTCCCTTAATGCTTGTTCTACTTTTCTTGTGTTAAATCTTCTTATGTTCTTTCTGAATCTCTTTCTAATGGCTTTGCTTAACTCAGTATACTCAATTTTATTCTTGTCAGTGTTTATCTTGCTCTTCATTTGTTATCTTTGGTTCATCGTGACAAGTGTTTCTTGACTAATTTTTTTTTCTTTTGATTTCTTTTTACTTATAGGTTTCTTGAGTTTTATCACTTTCAGAAAGTTATAATATTCCTCATCAATAACTTGATCCTGAGCAATCTGCAGAAGCTCAAACTTGTTCTTAAGTTCCAGTACATACTGCTTTTTCTCCTCTTCCGTTATCTCTAAGACCTTCGTATTATTTACTTGAGTCAGTTTTTTCCTCTCCTTTCTTACATCTATATCAAAAGTGCATCTTACCATTCTGTGATCACTTCCAACGTTTACCTTGTTCAGGACAGTAACATCATTTACGATATATCTTCTGTTAGTGAGGATGAAGTCGATTCCATTAGTTGTTTATCCATTTGGGCTCTTCCATGTCCACTTTCTGTTCACCCTTTTCTCGAAAAGTGTTCATTACTGACAATCCTCGAGATTCTGCAAATTCAACAAGTCTTTCATTTCTTTCACCAATTCCAAAATTTCCTATAGTTCCCCTTTCTGCATTGTTTTGTCTCTTTCCAACCTTAGCATTGAAGTCTCCCATAATGCTAGTGTAGTGGGTTTCTGCTCATCTAGAAGACTCTCAATTTCTGTGTACATTTCTTCAACCTCTTCATCATCATGGCGTGATGTTGGTGCATAAATCATTATAACCTTTAGTTTGTATCTCTTAGAAATCCTGAGTAGTAGCATTGACACCCTTGGCGATGTACTTTTGAATTCCAAAAATATTGTTTTTTATATCTTTATGGAGTAGAAAGCTGACTCCACCTTCGCTCCTTTCACTGTTTCCATCAGTGCACAGCAGATTTCCACTTGATAAACTTATAAGCGATTCATTTCTTCTTGTTTCAGCCAGACTGATGATATTCCAATTCACATTTTCTAATTCCTTTTCCAGCTCTAATATCCTGTCTTCACTGATGAGTGATCTTACCACAGAAGACCTCAGTTCTGTAAACTGCATCTCTTAGAAACTAGGCACTTATGGGGAGACCATTGAAGTGCTTAAGGTTTTAAATGGATTGAGTAAACTTAATGATAATGAGATTCTAACTGTTTCTCAGACAACACAAAAAAAGATTGGCTGTAGGATAGATGTGCATAAATTTGCTTTCAGTCAGAGTATTTAACAACACACAGTAATTTGTTGGCACAACCTGCCACATGGTGTTGTTGAAGTGCGTAGGGTGAAGAAATTTAATGAAGACTTAGACATATTATTAGAGCAGAGAGATATGCTGTTCGAAGTAATGAAATTTTTGGATGTGCACACACATGGCAAGAATATATCCAGCTCCTTGACATGACAAAACGTGGCCTCAACAATGCCCCCTATATACACACTACTCAGACTCCCTCCAGTAACTATCTGGCAGAGTAGAGGCAGTGAGATTATACGCTAGCTGATCCGGAAGCCTCCTAGAGAGTTATCAATAAGTTTGGTCCAGTGAACTGTCTAGCAGCTGGCCTGCAAGCATCCAAAAGACATCAATCATATTGCATAATGGAAAAGAGTGGTTGCCAGAGCTTTGCTCTGGAGACTAAACATGGGTTCCACCACTTCAAGGCTCTAATAAGCAAAGTTGTGATATTGTACCTGTTTATGAGAATCATCTACCACCTAGTATTGTCTGGTAACACAGACAGGCAGTTTCCTCTGTGTGGTGTGGGTGTCACACCTCACGACCCCTGCTTACCTTGGTTTGCACCTGGGTTCACCTCCAGTATGCTCAGTGCTGTATATCAGGACTTGTACATGGGGGGGTTTACCCAGGGTTACTAACAGTCCCACCCTCATGAAGGTGCAGGCACAGGATTTGGCTGTCACAGATTCACCGGACTTTGCTTCAGTCCACTCAACTTGAGTATACCAGAATATCAGTTCCATCAGCATTTTAGACTCCCAGGTCTAAAATGCTGATGGACCTGATATTCTGTTCCATCAGCAACTCAAGCTCAGCTTGGCATACCCAAGAGAATGTCTGTGACAGCCTCAAGTGTGCCAGATTTTCGAATTTGAGGGTTTTTACCAAATCTTAAATAGTTAAATTTGAATGATTTTTTTTTTGTTTTTCTGAGATCTCAAGGAAAAAGTTTTTTCATCATTTTGGCTACTTCTTAATTTTGCTGCTTGGCCTGCACTCTCGCATCTTTGTTCCAGTGTGTTTAGTAAAGTCACCTTTTCTTTTATTTGATACTTCAGTAATATTGCACTTACACAATAAACAGTATGCATTCTTATTCACCGGTAATGCTTTTAAATAATGGATTTATAAGTGCTAATTTGACATTTCAAATTACCAAAGTACACTGGTACCCCGGTATACGTCCTTAATCCGTTCCAGATCCTTGGACTAATACCAAACAGGACATTTCCCATAAGAAATAAAGGGAAAATGATTAATCCGTTCCCATGAAAAATAATCCTATTGTTATTGGCATATTATACATTGATGGGGTTGTATAAAATAATTTAAACACTGCTTAATACTAAAATACATAAATACAAAAGCAATTAGATGAAATAAATGAAAATTTAACAAATTTGAATTTTCTCTTTTCTGTCTCTTTTCCGTACTTGGACCTGGTTGAGGATCGCCAGGTTTGACGTTTACTAAAAATCTGTCCAAAGAACTTTGTTTCTGCCTTCTCCTCAGGATGTTTCGGAAATTTGACATTGTCTGGTCATTCCAGACAATGCTATTACGGCTTGTTTGGGCTTTGTTGGGGTGGTACTTCTCTGCAAAGTTTTTGGCATCCATCCATTTGACAAAGATTTTCTTGATTAATGAAGTAGGGGCTTCCTCTATCTCCTCCTCCTCCGAGTCTGAAGAGAGTGTATCCATCTTAGTCTTGTGCTTTTCCTTCTCAAGTTCTTGCAACTCCTCAGTGGTCAGCTCTTCCCTGTGCCCCTCCACTAACTCCTCCACATCACCATCACTCACATCCAGACCCATGGACCTGCCCAGAGAGACAATATCCTCCATTATAGGCGTAGCCTCAAAGTCCCTTTCAGTCACTGCTTCTGGCCACAAATTCCTCCAAGCAGAGTTCATTGTTCTGTAGGAAACTTCCTGCCAGGCTTTGTCATTGAGAGATATGCAATGGACGATAGTAAAGTGATCTTTCCAAAACTCTCTCAGAGTTAATTCTGTGTCAGAGGTCACTTCAAAGCACCTCTGGAATAGTGCTTTAGTGTAGAGTTTCTTGAAATTACTGATGACCTGTTGGTCCATGGGCTGAATGGGAGGAGTCATGTTGGGGGTGGGGAGGAACTTTACAGTGATGAAGTCAAACTCCGGCAGCACATAGTCCTGAAAACTTGGAGGGTGAGCTGGAACATTGTCCATTATGAGGAGGGCCTTCAGAGGCAGGTTTTTCTCCTCTAAATAACTTTTTACACTTGGTCCAAACATAACATTAAACCACTTGCTGACATATTCTCTGGTTACCCAAGCCTTGCTGTTTGACCTCCCTGTTTCAGGGAAGTCAAACATCAAGGGCCTGTTTCAAACAGCAAGGGCTCTGAAAACCCGAGGGCCTTCTTAAAGGCCCTCGGGTTTTCAGAGTGGTAGATCAGTGGAGGCTTCAGTTTGCAATCCCCACTTGCATTGCCACAGAACAAGAGAGTTAGCCTGTCCTTCATTGGCTTGTGCCCTGGCAATGCCTTCTCCTCTTGTATAATATAGGTCCTGTTATGCATTTTCTTTCAAAACAGGCCTATTTCGTCACAATTAAAAACTTTTTGGGGAACAAAACCCTCAGCCTCCACAAATTCCTCAAATTCTGTAACAAAATCATTGGTGCCATCTTTATCAGCACTGACTCCCTCTCCATGCCTCACAACACTGTGAATGCCACTCCTCTTCTTAAAATTATCAAACCAGCCATGGCTGGCTTTAAACACTTCACTTTCTTGGCTCATTCCTGCCTTGTTTTTCAAAAGATCGGCATGCATCAGTTTTGCCTTTTCGCAAATCATTGCCTCTGATACGCTATCGCCAGCACACTGTTTTTCTGTTATCCAGATCAAAAGCAATTTCTCAACATTTTTACAGTGCTCTAATGTCCCTGATCTTTGTTTGGTAATCGATTTCACCCCCTTCTCAATGTTAGCAGATTTAATAACGTCTTTGTTTTTCACAATCGTAGATACCGTCGTTCTCGGCATACAGTATGCAGCAGCCAAGTTCCGGATACGCATGCCACCTTCATACTTTTCAACAATCTCTTTTTTCACCTCCATGGCGATCCTAACCATTTTCTTCGTTGCTTGGCTCTTCTCATTAACTTTCTTCAAACTCATAGTTAATGAATTTACAAAAAAATTACGCGAAAAAACAAAATCACGTGAAAATTCACAGAGAGTTATAGCGCGGGTTGTTCACTGAATGGTAGAAACTGTCATACTGACGCTCGTGGGCAATCATGGCAGAGATGCCAGATCTTAACCCTTCTCCAAAAACCGAATTCAGTCGATCAAGGACGTAAGCGCACACCGTGCGCGCATACATCCTCGGACAGTTTTATTCGGAAAGCCGAGTGAGGACAGGTGTGTGTACTTTGCTAGCGTCCGTCCTTGGTCGGCTTTAATTTGGTTTTTGGAGAGAAGATAAGATCTGGCATCTCTGAGACATGGCTTTGTCTCGAGAGAGGTAAACAAGGGTAGCGTGCGGTGTCGTGACTCATTTTGACGCACGAGTCGTATACCAAACAAAATTTTTCGCATCCAAACAGAACGTATATCAAGTTGGACTTATTCCAAAGCGGACACATATGAAGTTGGACTTATTCCAAAGCGGACATATCAAGTTGGACTTATTCCAAAAACGGACGTATACCGAGGTACCACTGTACAGTAAATTGAACAAAACTAATTTAATGAGCATTATTTATTTATTATTCAAAACATTTCTATAAAAATTTCCACAGTAAAAACGTGTTATCATATTTCTTATTGTGATTTCTTTTTTTTTTTTTTTTTTTTTTTCTGTTTGTCTATGGCTGTATGATTGCCCTGAACAAGCCATGGTTTTATTAAGCATATTAATTATTAAGTAAGCATTGTGATTGATATGTCTATAGATGAGTCACAAAGTCAAGCTACAATCTAGTGTAACTCTCCACTGATGCATAACATGCTAATGGTATTAGTACTAATAAATAATTTTTATTTTAAAATAAATGTTTTTTTGTTTTAAATATAGGATTTTTTAAATTTTTATTTCTTTTTAACTTATGGAATGTGATTCCAGTGTATTCTGACAGAAAAAAAGCTATGTGTATAACCATATTTGAGGTGATACAATCTGCCCAGAACCAGGTTACCAGATTGTCCACATTGATGTGCCATTTTTACTCTGCCAAATTAATAACAAATAGTTGGAGTGAGTGCTAATTCTGCTTCTTTCTTCTGCTTAGATGGTTGGTTTGATTAGCAACTAAAAGGCTTCGTTCACCAGACAACCCTTAGGCAAATCTAACCAAGTGACCTATGAGTGCTTGAGACTTCCTGGAAGTTCCCAGGATGCAGAATTGTGATATAATTCACTGTTCCTGACAAAATAGCATGGGTAAGGAGGTGATTATCCCATTGTATAAGGCAACTGTTAGGCCACATCTTTGCAGGCCTGGAGGCCTCTTTTAGAAAGGATGTTTTTTTTTTTTTTTTTTTTTTTTTTTTGGTAGTTGTTGGCACATCGGCTTCTGTGGCCATAATGCACCTCCCAAGGTTTTTGCAGTACTTTGAGCCAAGTCTGAGGCAGGATTCGAACCCGCGACCTTTGGGTTTCCAGGCAGGCACTTTGCCCACCCGGCTAGGAAGGATGTAGAGCTGCTGGTACAGAGCTGGTACAGAGACCGATCAGGGGTAACAGAGGGGTACTCTTCAGTTCTATAAATTTCAGCATCAGGAGAAACGCCACGTATGAGTTGTGTGTATTTGTGTATCGGGGTGGCTCCTAGGTATTCACCCATCTCCACCTTGATTTCCTGTAATGGTACAGAACATCTGTAAAGTGGACCTGTAAAAGTGTATGTGCTTAACTATTAATGTATGTCCTGTTATTTGTGTCAAGCCACTTTGCTACCAGGGAGCAGCCAACACCTGAGCATCTGCTGCCTCGTGCCAATCCCTGGCATGGGAAGCTGGACCTGTGTCTACTTTCATTTTTACAGTGCATATTAGTGCTAAAAATCCTGCATTTGTGACGGTAGTGCTATACTGATGGATGCCAGCAAAAAATCCCATACCCAGGCTTCCCAGACCTGGGTACCAGCAAAAAAAAAAAAAAAAAAAAAAACCTAGTGGGTGTTGCTCTGGAGAACTGGTCCCAACACATCAAGCCAGGCTGACCAGGCTAGCCGGGTGAGTAAAGTGCCTGCCTGGCAACCCAAAGGTCGCGAGTTCAAATCCCACCTCGAGCTTGGATCAGAGTAGTATAAAAATCTTGGGAGGTGTATTATGGCCACAGAAGCTGATGCAGCAACAACTAACAAAAGGAAAAAAAAAAAAAAAAAAAAAATGCCAGTCCAGCTCCCCAATGCCCAGATGAACCATCATAATAAATTCATTAAAAACTACAGTCACCGACATGACCAGTGGGATCCTCCTTGAATTAAAGATATAGTCCTTAACTCAATTCTTTTAGTAAAAACTATTGCTGAAAATGTCTGCAATGCCTTAAAATTTCTGAGATTTGCAACTAGAATATACATGTTGCCTTCTGATAAGTCAACAGACACTGCTTCCAACAGCTCTTCATGAGCTTCTTCATATTGATTACAGTCAAGCAGCACATGAGACCAAGTCTCCAAACCTTCACAGATACAGTTCAGTTCTGGTTCAAGCCAGAGCTCAAACAGCTTGGCTCTAAGTGATCCATGTCCTGTAAGAAGATACGAAGAAGTTATACAAGGTACCAAACAGGAACATGCTCTGTTTGTTTTATCAATAAAATGTTTAGTCACTAGTCCAAACTCACTCCTGTTTCAACAATTCTGCCAAACAGCCACAGGATCTCCCCAAATTTTCCTCTTCTCAGACTTAATATCATTAGCTGTATTATCCTTTCTTAAGTCTATACAATATTCCTCTATATATAATCTTTATATAAATCTCTATATATCCTCTATATAAAGGCTCAAGCTAATGGGAGTGCTGTGGCTCAGGGGAGAAGTGAGGGGGGCAGTTGCACTTGATCATTATGCAACAACAGCAAACCCCCAAGGCAGAATGCGCTTGTCCCACAGCAAATAGTAGTTGTCGGTGACTCTATTGTCAGGGAAACGGGGAACATGGTATGTAAAAAGGATAGGTGGAACAGGACCAGGGAATGTCTGCCAGGGGCAAAGGTCAATGACGTAGAGCGAATACCATCTTTCAAGGACACAAAAGGTGATATTGTTGTACACGTTGGCACTAATGATATTAAGACTAGGAGACTGGTGAAATTACTTAACAATTACAGGTCACTGTTGAAATAAAAAGCCGTGAATTAGGGTTGAATTTGAAAGTGTCTGCAATTCTGCCAGGACACAATAGGAGGGAGTATATGATGAGAGCCTTGTCGATCAATTCAGCCCTGGAAAGATTGTGCAAGGCTCAAGGGATAGAATTTTTTTCAGCCTGGTCTGTACTTGTTAACAGGAGAAATTGCTTCTATAAGGATGGGATACACTTAAATAGAAAGGGTGCAAGAATATTTGCTGATGCTATTGAGGCAGTGTTAGGTGGATCGGAAAACTGCTAGCTTGGGGAGGGGATACAAGGACTAATAGATTAACAGTAGCCACTGGCAGAGGTGAAAGTGATTCTTGCACTGCGTCTGTTGGAATGAGCAGCAACCTGGAAAACAAGATGCAGGGTATTTCAGAGACTGCTGGGAATCATTGCGGTTCAAGTAAACACATGGGTTGTGTTAGGGTAGCTAAGAATAGGAACAGGTGCATGTATATTTGCATATACACCAATGCTAGGAGTTTAGTAAATAAATTTGATGAATTTGAGGTATTGCTCAAAACATCAAAGGCAGATATTGTTTGAGATATCAGAGATGTGGTGTCACACAGATATAAGGAATGCAGAACTGGAATTTGGGGAGCACAATGTGTACAGGAAGGATAGACAGGATAGGAAGGGAGGACAGGTTATGCTATTACTTAAGAAACACATAAAATCCAAGGAAGTGAAACAGTCGACATCGCTGGATAGTGCAATGTTGAGTCAGTTTGGAGTGATATAAGCATTGGGAGATCAAAATTGAGAGTAGGAGTGTGTTATAGGCCTAATGACTCTGATGAGTATAATAAAAAACTGTTAGTAAAATAATAAGAGGAGTTTACCTCAATATAGTGTGTAGAACACTTCCGTATGATACCCTCCAGAAATTAAAACGGAAAAAACGAAAAAATCGACAACTTACCGGTACATTAGAGTAAAATATAAATAATTAAATAATCAATTTAACACAATTCAAATCAATTTAAAACAATTAAAAATCAGATTAACGCAATTAAAAGAATCTAACGGAAATATTCAAAACGATTTTCCTTCCTGAAGCTGACAACGCTTTTCGACCGAATGTCGTGATCACAGGAATGAAAATTACCGAATCGGGTTAACCTGATACTTAAATAGAGATTATTTGTCTTCGCGCATGCGCGTAAAGGTCCACGCATCGGAGATCAAATATGGCCGCCGAACATTAACAGAATTCTTGTGTAATTTAATTTCAACGGTTTCTGCAATTAATAGTCGCGTATAATTACGTTGAACGTTAAGTATTTTGGCTTCGTTAAATAAAACAGTATGTTTTTCAATAATGGCAGAAAGGCTAATTCTGACGCTGCTGAACGAGAAGCATGAACTGAGGCTTCATGTTGATTTACACGAATATTAAGAGAAAATCGGGTCGAACCCTGATAAGACGAGTCGCAATCACCGCAAGAAATGTTGTATACGCCGAGTACCTTAGTGTAGATTTAATGTAATTTTTTACCAAGCCATTCAAAATATATCCCATAGTTGTGTGTATCGATTCTATACTGCTGGAGAGACAGGAAGTGAATGAAATAGTCAATAAGAGTTTAAAAATTAATTAGAAACTGTACAGGGAAATAGAGGGGGCCAGTGATGCTATTAGTTAAGAGATGTTATGCTATTAGTTATTAGTAAATCAGAGAGTCCTATAATGGGGGATTTTAATTTCCCAGATATTGACTGGAATTTGTGGGTTGGTCACTCATTCACTAGAATGGCTTTTGTGGATTTATTGGATGATTGTTTTCGACATCAGCATGTTCGGGAGGCAACTTGAGGGAGTAATACTCTTGATCTGATTACCAGTAGTGATTCTTCATGCATTAGGAATCTGCAAATAAAGGAACCACTAGGTGGCAGTGATCACAGTGAAGTGGGATTTACTCAAAGAGGTAACTACCATCAGGGGTAAAGGGAAGGGTTTTTGCTTTCGTAAAGGCGACTACAGTGGTCTGAGACAGTATTTAAATTCTATGTGGTGGGACCAACTGATGATGTTACCAACAGCAAATTCAAAATGGGAAGCATTCAAAGAATTTATCTTGGAAGCTACTAGGCTTTACATACCAACTAAGAAATATTGTTCAAGGTTTAGGCCTAAATGGATGTCAGATGAACTAATGAGACATATGGCAGAGAAGAAATATGTATGGGATACATATAAATTAATGGGTGACATGGAAGCCTATGATAGATATAAGCTGGTCTGTAACCAAGTCACAAAGGAGATTAGGCAGTCAAAGGCAGATTATGAGAAATATTTAGCAAAGGATGCAAAGAAAAACAGCAAAGAGTTTTTTACTTATGTATACTGAAGAAGGAAAGGAATGAATCAAATCGGTCCACTGGATATTGATGATTCAACTGTTGATGATCCTGCTCAGGTGACTAACAAACTAAATGAGTATTTTGCATCTACATTCACACGTGCGGAGTTATGCAGGGAGGGGAATGCCAGAGGTGAACTAAACTCTGGCAGTGAGCTATATGATTTTGTAATAACTGAGAGGAAAGTGGAGGTAAAATTGTTGAAGATAAACATAAAGAAGGCACCTCGGGTGGATGGGATCTATCCAGTTATATTAAAGGAGGCGGCAAAGGAAGTAAGCAAACCCTTATCCATAATTATGAGAGCTTCTCTGGATTCAGGGGAGGTACCCATGGACTGGAAATGTGCAAATGTGACTCCAGTTCACAAAGGAGGATCAAAGGGCAACACAAATAATTATAGACCTGTTAGTTTAACTTCTGTTCTAGGAAAATTAATGGAGGCACTGGTTAAAGAAGCACTGCAGGATCATCTAGACAAGACTTCAGTTATAGTTTGGACACAGCCTGGTTTTGTTAAGGGTAAGCCTTGCCTGATCAATTTGATTGGATACTATGATGTGATCACATATGAACTGGATGCAGGGAATAACTTTGATGTCATGTATTTGGATCTTAGAAAGGCTTTTGATACTGTTGCACATGGAAGACTGCTGAACAAATTGGAGCAGTGTGGCATTGGAGGCAAATCCCTGCTATGGATAAAGGGATGGTTGAGCAGGAGAAGACGGAGAGTGGTAATCAGTGGACACTGCTCATTGTGGACTAATGTTATTAGTAGAGTACTTGAAGGTTCAGTGTTGGGTCCATTGTTATGTTCTATATTTATAAATGATATTGATGATGGTATATCAAGCTTAATGTCCAAGTTTGTGGACAATACGAAGGTTAGTAGGGTTGTTAGGGACACTAATGACAGTACGCTGCTCTAACAGGATCTAGAAAAGTTGAGCAGATGGGCTGAGAGGTGGCAAATGAAGTTTAACATTGACAAATGTGAAGTACTACATATGGGAAGCAGTAACCCCAGAGTAACATATCAACTCTGTGGTACTACACTGACAGTGGTAGAGAACGAAAAGGACCTGGAGGTGATTGTGCAGATAGATATGAAGTTTTCTGAGCAGTGCAGATGGTCTGCAAGAGTAGCTCATGGTGTCTTGTCAATGATATACAGGAATTTTTCTAGCAGGGATAAGTAGGTGATTATCCCCTTGTATAAGGCAATGGTCAGGCCACACCTTGAGTACTGTATACAGGTCTGGAGGCCTCATTTCAAGAAGGATGTAAAGCTGCTGGAACTAGTACAGAGAAGGGCAAAAAAGATTAGTGAATGGAACAAAGGGTTGCTCTTATGAAGAAAGGCTTAAGTTTTGCAAATTACTTTGTGATGTGACTTTCGAGGTGATGTGACTGAGGTGTATAAAGCCTTAAATGGTTTGAGCATGCTCAATGCTGATGGGATTCTTCCTCTTGCTCAGAGTAATCACCTGAGAGGGCATAAATTCAAATTGAGCAAAGACAGATGTAGGATAGATGTGCGGAAGTTTGTGTTTAGCCAGCGGGTAGTTGGTTGGTGGAACAGACTTCCATCCTTTATTGTGGAAGTTGATAGCCTAAATAAATTTAAGGCTGAGCTGGACAAGTATTTGGATCGAATGGAGGGGTGAAATGGGAGTAGTGGTTGTGCGTTTTTTTTTTTTTTTTTGACTGATGATGCATAAACTAATGGTCTAGTGATTTTAGCTTTGTGCATTGTTTTCCCAACAGCCATATAGGAATTGTCTCTACTGAAATTTTTGATTGCCAATAAGAGTGGAATCTTCCAGGATTCATTATCTATAGAGGAAGAGACAGAGTGCAAAGTGAACATGGCAGATTCAATCTTGGGGAGGAATTAGTAACATATAAATAAATGAATAAATAAATCTTTATTGAATGTACCATAGCCTATAAATAACAATTGAAAAGGTACATTATGTCTGTTGTAGGAGTCCAGGAATTAAGAAAAAAATATTCTTTACTTGTTTATACTCTAGCATAACGATTAAATTAAAAGAGGCTATAGTTATTTGACAATGAATAGTCATTAACCATATTCAACAGTCATATGGGCTTGAACCACAGTCCACTCAAATGCAGTTAGGTTACAACTAAGAATTATGAACATATAAAAATTGTTCTGTTTACAGATTATGCAGAAGGATAAAATGCAAGAATATGCATTTGAAATGACTTTAGGGAGGGGTAGTTATCTCAATTACAGCGTTATATTGAAAATATACAGGTTCGTTATCAAGGATGGATCTGGTTGGGGAGGGATTTATATATATATATATTTTTTTTTTTATTATTTTTATTTTTTTTTTATTTATTTATTTTTTTTAATTTTATTTATTTTCATCTTTGGCTTCATATTCTTTTCAGCTTATTGGGGAAATATCTTCAAGCCTTCTCTTGTGTCCACAATACTTTCTTGATTACAGCATGCATGATGAATTTCAGCAACGATAGTCTTTAGCACTTGTTTGCATCAGGTGTAGCTAATTGAAAACAAAAAACTTCTGCTTTCTACAATTTATAATTTCAGTAACCTGCATACAAAATTGCAAAAGATTACAGCCAACCATTTTCAAAATATTGCATTTTGAAGTGGTCAGTTTCTTTATAATCACCATACATGTTTTCTCCTAGGTCTGTTTTCCTTACGTATGAGAAAGATGTTGATATTAATGGCATCCCAGCTTATCACTTTGTTACTTCAGATGAACTGTTTGCAAAACCTGAAGATAACCCTGAGAATACTTGTTTCTATCCTGAAGAACTTTCACATTTAGCAGGAATTATGAATTTGGCACCCTGCAAAAAAGGTAGAATATTTTAATTTTTCATATTATTTATTGTTATTGGAGGTGCTACCCAAAAGCTCTGAGAATGTTTTTGAAAACAAAGATTTGTTTAACTTACTTAATTTTGCATCATGTTCCTTTCAAAGTACTCCTCTTGGAGTTTAATACAACAAGCCTGGCAATTCTGCCATCATTGATAATAAGTCTGAAATTCTTTTTTCTTAATACTGTCATATATCACCTGTGGTTTTTCTAAATTTCCAAGATAGTATTGATTCCCTGTTGTGCAACTTTAGTTTCTTTTCTTTTCTTTGAAAATAAGAAGTCACAGGGAGTAAGGTTTGTAGCATGAGCAGTTGGGAACCACCAGACATTTGGCTCCTGACCAAAAATAGTCAGCTTGCTCACACCGGGCAGTGTGAGCAGGTTGAATCTTGAAAGCTACCTGAATGCTTATGCTTATGCTTTTGATAAAGCATCTTCTGCAAAGGCTATTCATAATATGTCAAGTTTCTAAAGCTGTATTACAAGACTTGAAACAGACTTGAAGTAAACCTTTTCCTTTTTGAAATTGCCCATTTAAAAAAAATTGCAAACCACACTTTACACATCTTCACCAAACATAACATGCTGCACAGGGAAACAAACTACAGCAAATGTTTGATTTTAGGCAGCATCTTGTACTTTATTAAAAATTATTTTATTGCTGCTTAAACCCACCCACACACACACACACACTGGTAACTACACATTATACATATAAACCATGCCATAATATACCTAAAGTGTAGAGTATGTATAACTAACTATACATACTCTACACTTTATGTAGAGTTTCACTATCCCCCTCATAAACCAGTTTCACTATCCCCTCATAAGCCATGGCATGGTTTTTGTTTTGAGGGGATAGTGAAAACTTTATAGCTTCATATAGAAATAATGACAATAGAATTAAGAATATAATCTTATTTTGCTATTTTCTCCTTGCATAAACAAACAAATGCAGAAATATAGATTGATAACTTTATTACATCTTGTTGACTCTTGAAGTGGGCAACTGGCAAAAGCTAATTGCCGAGAAAACATTGCAATACGGTGATATTAATTATCAATCAGCAAATTAGTGCAGTCTGTAGCATCTCATGAATATGTGCTAAACATTTTGAAGGCAACTAAGTTTATCAAAGATTTACCAAACTTGTTCAGTGCAAGACTTCCTCAGATTGTTTGATGCATTATAAAGCAGATCCATAAAATCTTTTGTCAAGATTTTTAATCATAAATGAGACATGGATCTTTCACTATTAGCTTAAATCAAAGCAGGAGCCCAAGCAGTGGAAACATCCAAGTTTACTATACCAAAAGATGGCAAATCACTTCCATCAGCTGGAAAGGTGACACTTCCTGCCAATATTTTTAGATTCCAAAGGAATAATGATGAGGGACTCTATTTCAACAGGTGTATACTGTAATAAGAGTATACTATGCTAGCCTCTTACATCAATTATTAGATGCTGTCAAGTCTAAAAGAAAATGCTAATAAAAGTTGTCTTATTTTGCCAAAAAAAGTTCTCCCACTCACACATTCAGCAATCAGAGTGACTGAAATTCATCAGTGTGGTTATAAATTGCTGCCATATCCATGTAATTCAACATATCTGGCCCCATCAGACTTTGTTTCTTTACCAAACTTAAATTTCACTTAGTTGAGGGAAAATTAAAAACAAATGATGAAATTATATCAGCTGTGGAAGCATTTTTTCAGGTCTTGGCAAATCTTTCTGTAAAAGGGGAGGGTAACCGCATTGCATCATCACTTAAATGTGTGTACAACTCCAAGGAGACTATACTGAAAACTAGTGCACAACCGCTGGTGTGAGTCCACTGCTTC
The DNA here is from genome assembly GCF_048544385.1 of Mastigoproctus giganteus. Lineage (NCBI taxonomy): Eukaryota > Metazoa > Arthropoda > Arachnida > Uropygi > Thelyphonidae > Mastigoproctus > Mastigoproctus giganteus. Next base: position 168,697,694 of record NC_143582.1, on the reverse strand, counting down.
ATAGTAGGGCTATGAACTTTTCAATACTCCCACGTATGTTATCTATGTGAGTTATCCAAAAAGTAATGCATGCTGCACACATGCTCCTCACTTTATATGCCTACACAACTGACAAAATTATCAGGATACTAATTTGAAGCTTAATCTCAACATTAGTGTGCTTGAAACAGAGTTCCTACATTGAATGTTTGTAACATAGAGGCTTTTAAAAATGAATAGTGATCTTGATTCAGAACAGATTCCAGTTTCAGATCAAGGATCTTTTATTAAAATTGAAACTTTACTTAGTTGAATGCCAACACAAATTTATGAATCATTACAGGAAGAGTGTCGTGAGTCCACAGTAGATTTTAGAACTATTTTACATCTGTCTCAACAGACAGCACATTGGCAGTCATTATGACCACCATTTTGGAAGAGGAGGACAGATGTATATGACCTACGAAGAAATAGTAATGAATCTGGAATGCCAAAATCATCTGTTCACCAAATTTTAACTGAGGCATTACAAAAAGAAGAGGTTGCTGCCCAATGGATCCCACATTTGCTATCAGATAAATAACGAGTAAAGCATGAAGAAATTGCAGTGCAGTTACTCACAACCTGAACTGAAGTTGCAGTCAGCTCAGTGGAAGCATTTAGCTTTGCCATGCCCTTCTAAATGTTGCCAACAACAATCAAAGGTGAAACAAATGTCATCATAGCCTATGATTACAGAAGCATTATTACTGCTGATCATGTGCAACTTAGGAGATCAGTAACTGGAAACTACCATGCAGCATTTCTTTGTCAGAAATTATGCCCAAAAATTCATCAGAAGTAGCTAGACATTGGAAGGTGGTGTTCTCATACCTGATGACAATGCAAGGTTTCATATCACAATTTCTGCATTTTTTTTTCAAGTGAATTACAAGTGGAAAGCACTGCATCACCCCCCACCCTTTATAGTCCTGATATGAGTCCTTGTGATTATGATCTGTTCTCCAAACTTGAGGAACCATTGTCTGGACAAAGATTTTCTGTTTTAAGAAGCATCAAGTGCAGCTATGACCCAATATATCAGACAACTTAACTTCAGCGGACAGTTAAACAGCATTCAAAAATTGCCCTAAGAGTGGGAAGCAGTCATAATATGCTTGAAGGAGATTACATTGAGGGTATTAAATGTAAATTATGTTATAAAATTTAATTCATCTTAAATTAACTGTTTTTGTGCATTGCTTTTGGGATGACATTCATAATTTTCTCATCAAAGGACATTTAATTGTTTTAGCATTAACATTAGTAAAGGCACATTATGCAAGAAAGCAAGCTTATATAGCATCAGCCATAAAAAACCCCTTCTCATTTCACCCATCCACTCACTCTAAACGTTTGTCTAGTTCTGCCTTGAATCTATTTAAGCTATCAACTTCTTCAACTTCTAATTGTTTTAAATAACTTGCTTTGATTTGACCATGTCACCTCAGTAATGTATTTTTTTTTTTTTTTTTTTTTAGGATTACCTATTGTGCTTTCTGCCCCTCACTTTTTTCAGGGTGAAGACTCTCTTGTTAAAAATGTAGAAGGTTTGAGCCCTAATAAAACAATCCATCAGACTTTTGCTGATATTGAGCCAGTAAGTGTAAATATGTGGTTTTTAATCATATTAAAAATTCTTAAGAATTAGTACTTATTAATTGTTTACACTTTGTAAAGAAAGTATCCATATATTTTTAGTATTAAAATATTTAGGGAAACTTCATGAACTTTAAAAACTGGCTGATCTTGTGATTAAATTAATATGGTCACAGCTGTTTTAACCCATCAGCAGGTACTGCTTTAAAAAAAAAATATTGTATCACCAAAACAATTAACACATGCTTATTAAAAAACTTCCTTTTCAAAAATCTCCATGTTCAATTCTTTTGAAATATTTTAAAATCATTTGGTCAGCACTAATAAATTTCTATTTATGTGCAGCAAAAATGCAACCAGCGGAGAACACACAGCTTCCTGCACTAGCTTCATAGGAAAATTTTTCTTAAATGGAGGGCCGCTCTAGTGGCAGACTTTCATTCATTTATATTCTGAGGGGCTCACATTAAAGGAAGGTTATTATTGGAGAGAGTAAAAGATGAGTTTATGAGGTGATGTGTGCCATGTCATGTCATGCCTGCTATTAAGACAGTCTGTCTCCTGCTCGTGTTCTAATAGCAAATGAGTTATGGAAGAAGACACAGAAGACCTTCAGTAATAAGCTTTCAGAAGCATTCTCTCATTTATTCTATTCTGAAGTTTACCTCTAAGGTAAGGCTTCAGAATAGAATAAATGAGAAAATGCAAGGAAGCAAGCTTATATAGCATCAGCCAAAAAAATAACCCTTCCCATTTCACCCATTAATGTTTCTCAAATGAGAAACATTGCCCATAAAGAAGTAATGCTTCTCAAACATATTACCCCTTTAAATTAAAAATAAAATTGAATTTTATTTTTAATTTAAAGGGTATTAAATTTACCCTTTAATAATTAAAAATTATTTTTAATTATTAATTAAAAATAAAATTGAATATAAGTTGCAGCAAAACCTCATAAATCTGGCACTTTTTTGAAAATTAAAAAAAAAAAAAGAAAAGCAATAAATTTGCAATTACTCTGCAAGTTCTGTGCCTTGCTGAGTGCTCTACATTTAACTATTATAAATTTTATATTATTAATTAAATTATACACTGAGTGACTGGTTTATTAGATACAACAGCTTTTAGTGAGTAACATCTCATTAGCTCTCAGAACAACCATAGGTCATCATGACAAGATTGCACAAGGTGCCAAAAGCATTCTACAGGATTGCTTGCTTGTCATGTGCAAACATTTAAGTCTACTTGGACTGGTGTACATTTTAAATAAGTATTCTGCATTTACCTTAAATTGTACAGTCATGGTTTCCTGCGATGTACAGGTTATTTTATCTCATCTTGTAGGGCTAAACTTGTCATCTTCATGTTTCTGAAAATATTCCTGAATGATCTATGTCTTGTAATATGGAATATTACTCTGCTGTAAGTAACTGCTACCTGATGAATAATCTGTGAACATCAACAGCTACACCTGGTTGTTAGCAATGGTCAAGTAGGCTAGCATTCAGAGATTGATCTGCCTGTATTAGGGAACCTAACATGTACCATCAAGACACTTCCTACACTATCAAACTTCCAACACCTACCTGCAAAGTCAGCACATGGCAAGGGTTCCTTTATTGATACTACTATTGCCATATCCTGGTCCTGCCATCAGCATTGGACAACTGGAGCCATGATTCATTGGATCAGACTACTGTTTGTCATTCCTGAAATATCCAGTGTCAGTGTTCCTGTATCCACTCTATCCTTAAGTGCTTGTTGAGCTGAAAAGAGGTGATCTGTTCCTATACCCCATCACAGATGGTTTACAGGATCCAACATATTATGCATTCTGATATATATATATTCACCACCAGTGTTAAGCTGGATGATTTTTTTTCACTCTGTCTGATTCTTAAATTAACAAAATTTCTCCAGCCCCAGGACACCATTTTATAGTGTTTTCTGGTTACTGAATTATTCTTGGCATATTCTAAATGCTGCTCTGTGTGAATATCGCATGTCTGGATGGAATGGTCCATAATATTTGCACTGGCACATTTGGTGCCGAATATCATACCACGCTCAAAGTCACTTAGATGACTTTGAGAAGAAAGGTGACTTCAGAAGTCTATGGTAGATATAAGCTGGTCTGTAATCAAGTCACAAAGAACGTTAGGCAGGAAAAGGCAGATTGCAAGAAATCTTTGGCAAAGGATGCAAAGAAAAACAGCAAAGAGTTCTTTACTTATGTAAACCTTAGAAGGAAGGGAATGAATCAGATTGGTCCACTTGATATCGATGGGTCAACTATTGATGATCCTGCTCAGGTAGCTAGCAAACTGAATGAGTATTTTGCATCTACATTCACACGTGAGGAGTTATTAAGGTAGGAAAAAGCCAGAAGTTTATCAAACTGTAATAGGGTGCTTTTAAGATTTTGTAATAACTGAGAGCAAAGTGGAGCAGAAACTGTCGAAGATAAACATAAGAAAGGCACCTGGGATGGATAACATCTATCCAGTTATATTAAAGGAGGCAGCAAAGGAAGTAAGCAAACCCTTAGCCATAATTATGAGGGACTCCTCAGGGGAGGTACCTATCTACTGGAGATGTGAAAATGTGACCCCAATTCACAAAGGAGGATCAAAGGGTGACACAAGTAATTACAGACCTGTTAGTTTAACTTCTGTTTGAGGAAAATAATGGAGTCACTCATTAAAGAAGCATTGCAGGATCATCTAGACAAGACTTCAGTTATAGTTCAGACATAGCATGGGTTTGTTAAGTTGAAGTCTTGTCTGACCAATTTGATTGGATACTATAATGTGGTCACAAAGGAACTGGATGCAAAGAAGAATTTTGATATCATATACTTCAATCTGAGGAAGGCTTTTTATGCTGTTGCACATGGAAGACTGCTATACAAATTGGAGCAGTGTGGTATTGAAGGAAAATTGCTGCTATGAATAAAGAGATGGTTGAGTGGGAGAAGACACAGTGGTAATAAATGGACACTGCTCATCTTGGACTAATGTTATTAGCGGAGTCCCCCAGGGTTCAGTGTTGGGTCCATTGTTGTTTTCTGTATTTATTAATGATATTGATGAAGGTATATCAGGCTTAATGTCTAAGTTTGCAGACGATACAAAGGCAAGTTGTTCATGACACTAATGATAGTATGTTACTGTAAAAGGATCTGGAAAAGTTGAGCAGATGGCTGAGAGGTGGCAACTGAAGTTTAACATTGATAAATGTAAAGTACTGCATATGGGTAGCAGTAACCATGGGAAGGGGTTTTTTTTTTTTTTCTTTTTTGGCTGATGCTGTATAAGCTTGCTTTCTTGCATCATATGCCTCTACTAATACTAATGCTAGATCACACACTGTTGAGGCTTTAGCCTTGCTGAACTGCATGCATGTATGCACATGCATGCAATCCCATTATATCTAGCTATCTGCTGTAGATAGTCAATACATACATATGAGACTATCTATGGCAGCTCAGTGTATATTATATTAATTTATTACAGTAATTAATTTTAATGCAGATTTATTATATTCATTATATATCATAAATTAGTAACGTATCACCCAAGTGGTACTACACTTAGGGTGGTAGAGAATGAAAAGGATCTAGGGGTAATTGCATAGTCAGATATGAAGTTTTCTGAGTAGTGCTGACAGTCTGCATGAGTGCCCATGGTGTCTTTTCAATGATATACAGGAATTTTTTCTAGCAGGAATATGGATGTCATCCTTGTATGAGGCAATGGTCAGGCCACACCTTGAGTACTGTATACAGGTCTGGAAGCCACATTTTAGGAAGGATGTAGAGCTGCTGAAACGAGTACAGAGAAGGGTGGTGAAACGAGTACAGATATAATATGATTGAGGTGTATAAGGCCTTGAATGGTTTGGGCAAGCTCAATGCTGATGGGATTCTTCCTCTTACCCAGATTAATCGCCTGAGTAGACGGACATAAATTCAAATTGAGGAATGACAGTTGTAGAATAGATGTGCAGAAATTTGCCTTTAGCCAGTGGGTGGTTGATTTCCGAAACAAACTTCCATCTGTCATTGTAGAAGTGGACAGCTTAAATAAATTTAAGGCAGAACTAGCATTTGGAACGAATAGATGGGTGAAATGGGAAGGGTTTTTTCTTTTTTTTTGGCTGATGCTGTATAAGCTTGCTTTCTTGCATCATATGCCTCTACTAATACTAATGCTAGATCACACACTGTTGAGCCTTTAGCCCTGCTGAACTGCATGCATGTGTACACATGCACGCAGTCCCTTTATATCTAGCTATCTGCTTTAGATAGTCAATACATACATATGACACTATCGATGGCAGCTCAGTGTATATTATATTATATTATTACAGTAATTAATTTTAATGCAAATTTATTATATTCATTATATATCATAAATTAGATATGGCCAGAGAAAACTTAGTCCTAGCTACCTGAAGCAGTGTTCCCGATGTCAGTCAAGATGTACATACAATTACTTTATTGAAACAGTACATTATATAAATTTAAAACTAGTACATTATATCATTTAATACTAATTACTTTCCCTAAGGCTTATGCTGCACCAGCCAAAAAATAAAAAAAGGAGTAAAATAATATAATACAGTAGAGATAAAATAAATAATACAACAGAGCGTCGAAATTCTGAACATCAATAATTCGAAACATAAGATATAAAGCACAAATGTACACCTTTATTACCTTACCAATTAACAAAATTAAATGATACCTGAAAATTGACAAACTGGATGCTGAATTGACAAACAATCAACAAACTGAATGCTTTCCGACTCAATTACTCTTGCTGAAAAGTGTGAGAGATCTGACAGCAAAGAAACAGTTTGAAAATGGTGCAGCAAAAAAAATAAGTAATTATTTTTATTAAAGGCCTATACAAATGTGTTATTGTTCACTTTGATGAAACTTTTCATTTTTGCTGAAGCAGTGGTGAATGAGAAGTTTTCCCATAAAATTTCATCCATTTTATGGATGAAGCCTTCATCCATAAAATGGATAAAAGTTCCATTTGTGTTGTTACCTTTGAATAAAAATATGTAAGTACAACTTAGTGTATTTATTTCTAAACTTAGTAAACCTTTTTTTTTTATTCTCCAGAACAGTGTTTTTGATAAGTTAGATAATCCAAACAAATTAGAAGTCTGAACTACCCCCAGTCCCAATTAGTTCAGATAATCACCGCTCTACTGTAATAAAATAAAATAAAATAAATAATAAAAGAAAAGGAAATACACAAGCTATGCACTTCCCTCCTCTTGTAGGTAACTATCCAGCTGACCTTCAAATATCCTCAAGCTGTCAGCCTCAACCACCCATGTAGGTAACTTATTCCAGTAATTTATAACTCGCTGGCTAAAATAAAACTTCCTACAATCCACTCAAAACATCTACCCCCATAACTTGAATCTATGGCACACTTCTAGAATCATTTATAACTGTGAAAATTTCATCCTCATTCATTTTCTTTTGCCTCTCAGAGCCCTAAACACCTCAATCAAGTCTCCTCTAAGGTGCCTAGTTTCCAAGCTGTGCAACCCACATATTCAAAGTCTTTCCTCATAAGGATGTCCTTTTGCTGATATCTCCAGGTGTGTTACCTGTCTCTGGACCCTTTCAAGAAGCTCTTTATCTTTTTTTAGATGCGGTCTCCATACTTGAACACAGTATTCCAAGTGTGGTCTAACAATAGCCTTATATAATGGGATTATTATGTCCGTATCTCTACTAGCAAATGTTCTACTCGCAAATGTTGTCTACTGGCACCAGCCAAAAAAAAAAAAAAACCCTTCCTATTTCACCCATCCATTCAGTCTAAAAGTTTGTCCAGTTCTTCCTTGAATTCATTTAAGCTATCAATTTCCACAACTATAGATGTTAGTTTGTTCAAGCAATCAACTACCCACTAGCTAAAGGAAAATTTCAGCACATCTATTCTGCAACTGTCTTTCCTCAGTTTGAATTCATGCCCCTTCAAGTTTGTAATCTCAGCAAGAGGAATAATTCCATCAGCATCGAGCCTGCTCAAGCCATTCAGGGTATTCATTTTATGTATTTTGAAAATGACCGTGGGGCGGATCATGTACGTTCGCAGAGCAGACTTGGCCGTCGGGCCACAGATTGCCCACCTCTGACTTAGGGCAAGTGAGGTAATGCCACTGGTTTTAAATTTTTATGGTATTTGCCACCTTTTTTTTTTTAATTTTATTTATGTGAACCCCAAACACGAGAGGTATTAGAACCTATAGTACTTAGTACCGTGCTTGGGTTTGAGGTTAAGAAGACGAAAGAAGATATTTGTTGACATTGGACTTGAACTTCTGTAGGTTGTAATTTTCAGGAAATACGTATGAAGGAAGGCTGTTCCAGAAAACGGCAGTTGAATGAATAAATGAGGAAGATGAAAAGTTGGTTCTGTGGGTTTGAAGTTGGACAGTAAATAGATGTTGGCTAGTGGCGGCACGTGTTCGGACTGTTTTGAAAAAGAGAGCAGGAATTGTAGAAGCCAATTCAGAAGAACAGTGCCCATGGAAGTATCTGTAGAAGAGGCATGTAGCAGAAACAGTGCGTCTGCTAGAGATGAATCATTAATTAACCTAACTGCCCTCTTCTGAATGGAATCAAGAAGCCTGAGAGAGGTTTTGGGGGCACCACCCCAGATGTGGGAACAATATTCCATGGCAGGGTGGATTTGCGATTTATACAGAGTGAGCAGCTGTTTGGAAGAAAAGTAACGTCGAGAGCGAAAGAGAAAACCAAGTTTTTTAGATGCAGAGGAAGCAATATTTGTAATGTGCTTGTGCCGAGAGAGATTAGAAGTCAGAGTAATCCCCAAAAGAGATATATCATTTTGCCTAGAAATCAGAGTGTCACTAAAGATAAGCATAGGAGCAGAAGAATCCTTTTTGCGAGATATAAGACAAGACTGAGTTTTAGAAGGGTTGAAATCACCTAAGTTGTCTTTGCCCCACTGGAGAATTACCTGAAGATTGGCATTTAAGGAATTGGTAGCAGATTTTCGAGAAGTTGAAGCTGATTGAGCAGGACAAGGTTTCTCAAAATGGAAAGTTGGATTTCCAGTCAATGGAAGAAGGTCATTGATATACAAGAGGAAAAGAGTGGGGGAAAGAACTGAACCTTGGGGGACACCGGCATTAGTGGAGAAGTTAGAAGACAGAGAGCCATCTACCATCACCCTCAGTGAGCGATCAGAGAGAAAACTGGATAACCAATTACTAAAAACAGTTGGCAAACCATAAGATGGAAGCTTGTTTAGAAGACCTTTATGCCAAACACGATCAAAAGCCTTTGAGATGTCAAGAGCAACTACTTGTGTTTCACCAAACCTTTCCATTGAATTAGTCCATAAATGAGTAACATAAGCCAGAATATCTCCAGTGGATCGACACTGATGGAATCCATACTGGTGATCGTTGATCAGACGGAAGGTTTCAAGGTAGTTTAAAAGTTGGCGGTTAATTGATTTCTCCATTACTTTAGAAAGAGTAGAAGTAATTGCAATGGGACAATAATTGGATGGGAGGGATTTGTCACCCTTTTTAGGAACTGGCTGGATATGAGCAAATTTCCAAGCAGAAGGAAAAACACCTTTGGAATAAGAAAGTGAAAAAAGGCGGCAAAGAATAGGAGTAAGTTCAGGAGCACAGGTTTTGAGAACAAGTGGAGAAATACCATCAGGACCTGGAGCTTTCTTAGCATCAAGATTCATTAAAATCCTTCTGATATCCTTTTGACGGAAGACCACAGGAGGCATTGAATGGAGCATGTTGGGAATGGTGGGAGGTGTTTTATCAAGATCATTAATACATGAGCTGGAAGAAAAATGGGATGCTAGCAGGTCAGCTTTATCCTTGGCTGAAGTGACAACAGAACCATCTGGTTTGGACAGAGGTGGGAGCAAAGATGGGCAAAAGTTGCAGCCAATAGCTTTGGCAAGAGACCAGAATGCTCGGCTACCATTAGGGCAAGAAGCAAGTTTTCTACCTCTTAGCCTGTTCAAACTCTAGTTTGGACTGATTAATAACTGCTTTACAACTGTTGCGAGCTTTGGTGTAGGCAGAAAATGAAACTGAAGAATTAGAAACAAGCCAATTACGATATGCAACATTCTTCTCTTGGACAGCCTTAGCACATTTATTGGAAAACCAAGGTTTAGATAAAGGACGAGATTTTAAAGTGGAGTGTGAGATAAGGGATTCTATTCCTGCAAGAATAATTTCACTGACACGATCTGAGCAAACGTTTACATCAGAAGTTTTGAAACAGTATTCCGACCAAGGAAAAGAAGAAAAGAAGTCTCGCAGGTCATCCCATTTTGCATTCTTGTAATGCCAAACAACACGTGGTTGGGAATAGCCATAATGGTTCCATTGGAGAAGAGACAATCACCAAGTTGTGGACCTCTCACTTCGACCGTGTACTTAGAAGGGTTGTTTGTGAGAAAAAAGTCAAGCGTATTGGCTATATGATTAGGATTGTCTGGTATTCTTGTAGGTAAGTGAACAATCTGTGCTAGGTCATTAGTAATTGCAAAAGCCTCAGCATCTCGATCTTCTGGGTCGGTGTGACTAGAAAATGGAAGCCAGCTGCTGTTGTGAACATTAAAATCACCAAGGAAAATTACTTCACTGTTAGGAAAGTTGGACTGGAGAAAGTCAAGTTGCAAAGAGAGGAAGTCAAAGAGCTCCAAGTGATTAGTGGAGTTGGGAGAATGGTAGAGACAACAGATGAATTTTACACAATGAGGTAGAGAGATTTTAAGCCAGAGAAGATCAAAGAGAGGAGATTCCAAATTGCCAAGTCTCTGACAGGGAATATCAGAACGGACATATGCACAAGTACCACCTTTGAGGCGAAAGGAATCATACAGCGAATAAGTTGGGCATCTGAGATGAGCAGTAGATGAATCAACCGATAACTGAGATTCTGTCAGAAAAAGTACATGGGGTTTGGCAGACTGCAAGTGGAAATGGACATCGTTGAGATTAGAATTGAGACCACGTATATTTGTGAAATGAATTAGGAAGTCCTTGGGAGGTTTAGATCTCTTTGCAGATAAGCTTGCTCTATTAGTTTGACAATTCATGGTGTATTCAATAATAAGAAAAAGTAGGTGGGACATGCTGTATGAAGTAATGAAATTTTTGGATATGGCGTACATGTGGTAAGAATATACCCAGATCCTTGACATAACGTGGCCTTGACAATGCTCCCCGTATACACACTACTCGAACTCCCTCCAGTCACTATCTGGCAGAGTAGAGGTAGCAAGATTATACACTAGCTGATCCAGAAGCTTCCTAGAGAGTTACCAATAGGTTCAGTCTGGTGTACTAACTAGCAGCCGGCCTGCGAACACCGTTTTACAGCTGTACCCTCGAAATGTAAGGAATATTGGATCTCGCCACGACAATCATCATAACCTCAAAAGTCATCAATCATACTGCATGATGGAAGAGATAGGGAAGGGTTGACCGGAACTTAGCTCTAGAGACTAAACATGGGTTCCACCACTTCAAGCCTCCAATAAGCAAAGTGGTGGTATTTCACCAGTTGATGAGAGTCATCTACCACCTAGTACTGCCTGGTAACATAGAGGGGCGGCATTCCTCCATGTGGTGTGGGCGCCACACCTTGACCCCTGCTTACGTTGGTTCACACCTGGGTGGTCACCCACCATACTTGTGCATAGAGGTTATATCACCTGCATCAGTTTATTAAAATTGCATCAGTTTATTAGAATATCGTCTGGCCTGACAACAACAGTAATGAAAACATTGTACAGTTAACTTTTATCTGGTTCCCATGGTATGTCAGTTAATCAAAAATTCCAAACATATATGAGAGTTGCACTTGGGGTTCAATATATAACTATATTAAATCAATTCATATGTCAATTCAGAAAAATAATTATCAAAGAAATGATTAACTGGCCAATTTCAAATTATAGTAATTTAAAAATTAAGTAAAAATTCATAAACACTAAATATTGATTTATCAAATTTTACTTAATTTCAAAATTCCTTCAAAATGTTTTAGTAAACCATTCACACAGAACAGTGTCCAAGTTTGTTGAATGAGGTTCAACATGAGCAGTTCTTATGGGAACTCTTTTAGAACCTTACAAAAAAAAAACAATTTTATTAGATATGCATTGGGGAAGATTACTTAGTCTGTTGCAGTAAAGGGCAAGCTAAAAGGCCAAAAAAAAAAAAAAATTTTTTAAATTAAAAATAAAAATATTCAATGGAATGGGTGTCAGTGTGAATTTTTTATTCCTTTAATACAATTATGAACTTCAATCTTCATCATTTATTTTTTTAGAATTGAAGAATGTGGGCATAGAAAAATCAGATAAGGAGCCATTCACAAATTGAACACATTGAACATCCTAACACAAATAATAACAGCTTTTTATCCTCCCACATTATTATATGATGAAATAAGAAGAATAACTCTTTATTGCATACAAAACACACATGCTGTACACAATACCCTTCACGGCTACAAGCCAATATTTAAAGTCACATTGTTTTTCACAAAAAATCTTGTTAGGCTTGTAATGAAATCTTTGCAATGAAATTTAGCATGCTGCAAAAACCCACAGCTGGTGGGTTTTTGTCAAAGAATAAAGCCACCACAGCTAGTGGTTTTATTCTTTGACTTTTGGCCTATCACATAATTTGCTTATCGGATTCTCTCTCTCTCTCTCTCTCTCTCTCTCTCTCTCTCTCTCTCTCTCTCTCTCTCTCTCTCTCTCTCTCTCTCTCTCTCATTAAGGCTTTGCATAAGTTATTTCCAGTCAAAATGAAACCTATCATTTTTCCTGAATTGAGTAATTTTGTGGACTGTCATGCTGTTACATTGGGGACATAAGTATCTGATTATTCATTGCTAATGATGCAAAAACAAAGTGCAAAAAAAAAAAAATCAAGTTAGCTGGCTGAGTAATTTTGATCATTTTGGCCATTCAAAATCAAAACTATTTTTATTGGATTTCATTGCTAATCATTTGGTGCTCAGTGAAAAAGATGATGTTCACGGAGACTAAGGATGTGTTGTTAGGTGGCTTCCTGAGAACCAATAATGGAATCTTGGTGGACTTACATTTGCAAAGTTTCTTTGCTGTTTTGTCCAGTGTAAGGATTGAGTGAAATCACCCACATTGATGAATGATACATGAAAGACCATTGCAAATTGACCTATCTGCTGAAACTACAGGACTGCTGTAGTCAGTCTTTGACATGATCTGATACCATAATGGAACCATGAAAATGAACTCCAATGTCCTAGGTTTTCCACTGTGATGCGACTACTCTTCATCCGCTGATCCAGCAACAAGATCATGAATCACACTTTAAACTTCATTGATCCCACCACAGTTGTTAACATTCAGGCTGCAAAAACAAGTGGAGAACTTTGAAATTAAAACTTCTGAAGCATGATGGCAGTTGATTCACAGAATCAATTGATTCTGGAATTTTTTAAAGGAGGTCAGAAAGCAGTATCCCTTGAAATCCCCAAATTATCCACTGGTCCTTTTCAGGACCTACAGTTAGTGATGAAGGGTATATCACTTATACCAGTCCTCATTTCATGTTAGGGATCTTTCAAAGTGATTATCAAAAATTCCACAAAATGCAGTATACTTTGTAATCTCCACATTACATACCAGCCCTTTTCAGGCTGATATGTATAAACTAACAATGTATGGTGACGGGTTTATTAGTAGTATACAACTAACAGGAATGAATTAATGCCCTTTAACTAGGCGCATTATGGCCTTTGCTGTCCTTGCGCCGTAAAGCCCCCAAAACAACAACAACAACAGCCCTTTAACTAATGAATCTTGTTCATTGATATATAACATTAATAATTAACAATTTCATAATGTTATATAACAAGTAGCATATATGTAGGTTAGTGCAAATGCATCATTTTAACATAGCTATCTACCAAAGTAGTTAAATTAATTAATTAAATTGGCATCGTTTTGGTTATATCTCATATTGTGACTGCCTTCACAGCGAGTTGTCATGGTATTGTACTACCTCAAATAAATAACACTTCACCAGTGGAGAAGACTATTGTTATTTATTCTCAGTGGATATCACCACCTAGACAGCACCATTTCAAAGCTTGTTGGCTTCTCTTCGGTGGGTGGGCAGGTACCCTGGTGCTGCAATAGTGACAACCCAGTTATGAAGTATAACTTCGTAAGTTATACTTCGTACGAAGTATGAAGTATACCCAGTTAAGAAGTAACTTCTATAACAAGTAACTTTTAAAACGTAACATTAATTTAGAATTGTATTATTTATAATTTTAGAGTTGTGAGCCTCCTACATTATGTGCAGTTTTAAAATTATATTATGATTATATAACATAATTTTTAAATTGTAAATTTTATGTATACAAGTCTTTGAATGCTTGTAGTCCACTGTTATTTATGTTTGTTATATTAATTTTGATGTGAGTTCCTCTGCCCACATGCCATCCAGAGCAGGTCACTCTTCTTTGTCAATGTAATTTCTCTAATTAGTGACTAACAAAATGATATTTATTTGTTATTCTTTGATTGCATTATGGCACATCAAGTATCTGGAGTGATCACCAGGTGTTGTCTGCTATTTTCAGTGCTATTATCTTGAATGTTGACCTGCTATACTGTATATATTGTAACCAAATATTGCTGTCCACACAAAGTGTGCCAATTTTTTCATTTGTATAAAAAATTTTTAATGCATCTATTTGAAAGGATTGTTGTGAGTACACAATGATGTAGAAACACCCCAGTGCACACACGTTTTAAAAATAATTTAAAATATTTTAAGTAAAGGAAGTAGGGTTATATTTCAATGCAGGTGAATTTGATAAGAAACACCATGTTATGTCTTGGGGAAGCTTTTTTTTCTTCAGTGATAGCAACAGGCTTGTGATCACTTCAGAAATTAGATCATTATCAATGAGTTGACCAAAAATGACCAATACCATTTTTAATTGAATAACATTGCTAAAATGCAAATTGATTATTCATCAAGATTCACTAGGGGGGGGGAATAATTCCAAGACCTGAAATTAGTATTTCATTAAGACCCACTAAGAGGGCTCAATAACATCTGAAACAGCTGCAAAGTATTCTTAGTGAACCTCATAAGACAGCTAATTCAACATCTAGTTCAACTCTATGTTGCTAATTGAGCAGCACAGAGCCTTACATTAATAGCGTTTTCATAATTTAAATTATTTAAGATAATGTCATTACAAAATGCATGAGGCTAGTTATAATTAAATTTTTTATTGCTTTTGTAGCTTATACACAGTTAAAATAATACAGGACACTATTGTAAAAAAAATAAGATATCTGTAATTTAAAAATATTGTGAAAATAATTTCTTTTGATACACTTTGTCCAGAATGTTGTTGTACAACATCCAGCAGTAGTCTGCCAACATATGTTCATTCCAAAAACAATTAGCAATTTTCCATTAACTTAATGTCTTGATTGAATCATTCCAGTTTGACTCACTATGCCAAAGTCTTTGAGAAAGAAATCTAAATGTGAATGCAAGAAATAAAGTTTCAGCAACATATGATATTCTATTTATTTGTATGCATTGAGCAGTTTCAGAACTACATCTTTGTGTGCAGAATTATAGCCTAAGTTGCTGATGCACCAACAAATCTAATAACAACAACAATTGTGTGCAGAAGACCTGTGGTTACCCAAAATGTTTCTATCAAGCCATTTGAAAGCCTGCCATGCTTTTAGGTCTAATACATTGAGCCATTTTTCAAAGCTTTCATTCTGAAAAGGCTCCCTTTGAGGCCCTGCAAAGATTTCTCCTCTCACTTTTATGGTCCTGATCTTTCAAAATTTCTCACTTGAGTAACAAAATTTTTTCTAATTCATCTTACCCACTACTTTCACAAAACTCTTTGTTAGGCTAAGTTTAATGTGGTTAGAAAGAAAATCATCATTGGATTCACTAATGGAACATACTGCACACCAATTATTCCTGGCTGATATGTGTCTGTGGAACAGCTGTTCCATAGACACAGAAAACAAGAATATTTTCTGAACTCTCCTTGCATGCCCATTAATATACCAATGCCTTTGAAGTCACCACAGATATTCCATTTATGAATGCTGTATTGAATTGCTTCAAGTAGTGCTTTCATGCTATAGTATTGACTCCTTAACTGAATTGAGTTGGCAATGGGGATGGATAGCTTTAAGTTTACATTATGCAAGAGAACAGCTTTCAAACTTTGCTGTGAGGAGTTGATGAAGAGGCACTATTCAAATGTAATATGTACTTCTGATAATTTATTCCTAAAAAATGCTATTTATATCATGGCAGTAACAGAGAAAACCATTTACTGTAAAGAATGTCACCAAAGCATTTTTTTTTAACAGTGAGACATTTTAATTTTCTTAACCAGGTGTTTCTGCTTTGGTCTCGAGATGAGGTTTGGCATTATTTGGAGTGGGTTTGCGCTCTGAGGATGTCATTCAACTCATCTTGGAGAGACAGCTCCAGTTCCAATATCTCTTTTGTTGTGTATATACTAAGGATCAGCTGAAGCTCTCAGGTTTCTGCCGATTGCACCTTCATCACGTTCCATTTCATCTTCTAAAGCAGTGGTTCTCAACCTTTTTTGCCCCATGCCCTTTTCACCATATGTCAGAATGTCATTCCCCCTTTCCAAGATTGTCTGACTCAAAAGGCTCCAAAATCTGTGCTCCAAAAAGTGAAATATTTATCTTTATTTTAAATTTAATATGTGACATCCAATAAAGTGTGATGGCCTGTAGATTATGTACAATCTGTAGAATTGTAGTTTGTAGAAAGATCAATATTCCAAAATTTGAATCTGTCAATCTGTGGTCCCAATTCCCTCCCTGAAACTCTAAAATTCCAACCCCCCCCCCCCCCCCGGTTGAGAACCCTTCTTCTAAAGAATCTAGTCCACATTGTGGGGGTACTGGGATTAGCATATTGTCATTGTGTGAGAGATTGGTTTCATTGCTCGGTCATTTTTTAGATAAACAGTATTGTGCATATTCTTCCCTGAGAATCGAGTTACATTTACCATCGTGGTCTTTTTGTTCCCCCCATGTCATAGGTATGGCAAATGGCATCAGTTTTTCTTTTTGTTCATGTACTCCATTCAAATAAGCAGTGCAAATAACATGTGGTACCCACGACACCTTGGTCAGCTAGAGAACAGCCAAAGTATAATTGGTAAATTTTTCAAACATCCATTGTGACTGTATGCTGTTATGTTTTAGTTAGGTAAGCAGCTGCAGAAATTCATAGCAGAATTTCTTGGGGTGATTTTTACACATTAAAGGCATGACAATGAATGTGTGTCAGTAATTCGGTGGATTTACCTGAAACAATATATAATAAAATAATTAAATTATGAAATATCAATGATATAGATATATTCAGACTCTTAGATAAATGAATGTATAAAGAATAATAATAAACAATAACTATATTGTGTGGGTTGGCTGAATAGATATGTAGTTGGTATAAGCATTCTCATCATGTACATGTAATTGGTCTCATCACAAAAACTAGGCATGCTAACTAGAGGAAAAGTGAAAACAGATTTAGAATCAGCATCAAAAAATCTAATTCACTTTTCCTTTTTTTGTTTGTATGATTTGATAATAAACACTTTGGTCCATAATCTATATATGTCTAGCTGCCTTAGAAGATGCTTCCGAAGCATTTATTATCAAATTATTTCAACACCTGTAGAAATATAAATCCATTTTCATCTACTTGTTTGCTGCAGTGGGCCAGCACAGCCCTGTACTAGTTTAATATTTGTGTAATTTTCATTAAGTGTTCAGCTGGAAGTTTTTTTTCCATACACTTCTTGGTGGCTCATTTATGAGGATAAATGACTGAGGCTACCTGATATCTTAGGAAGGTCCAGTAAGAGCTGAAACAGCTTTAATAGTAGTGCATTGAGTTTTTAATGAATAACTGATTTTCTTTTTTGGTGATATTATTCAGTTAAAAATGATAGCAGTAATTTTAGATTGACTCATGATAATGATGTCATTTTGAAAGTGAGCAAAAGTCCAAGCCTGTCATTTTCACTGGAGGGAATAAAACTTCTACTAGGTAACAAAAGAGAAATATATAATATAGAGGTTTATTGTTCACATATCTTTCATTACATTTTCAGTCGGAAGTTTTTCTTTCACACACTGCTTCACTGCTTACACTGACTCAGTACATTTATTCACCATTTTGACATGGACTTGCTAATTGAAGCCACTTACTATCTGATGAGGATTCAGTAAAAACTAAAACAGTGTAATGACAGTGCCTTGACTTTTTAATGAATAAAAAATTTGTACACTTCTTGATGATATTATTCATTTAAAAGTAATATTAGTAATTTTAAATTACTAAATTACTCTCTGAAATGAGTACAAACCCAAACTTGTTGCTCTTTGCTAAGGGAACAAATCTTTCCCAGACAGCACTATAGAAATATATAACACAGTGAATCATTAATTAGCAAATTAAAATATGTTTGCAAATCAAAAAAATATTCGTAGTTTTTTTTAATTTTTTTATTATGATGTTAAAATAAAGAATTACATTACAAAGTTCACGGTTTCAAACTACAGTATTTCTTACTTATTCTGTGGCATACAAGATTTTTTAGGTGCCTGCACATAAATTTTTTTTTACATGCATACTAAAGAGCTCAACAAGGGTTGGTTATTTAAATTTTATCTAGAATGAAATAAAAGTTAGCTATATGAGAAATCTGGATAATGAAAGGCTAGATAAAGAAGAGGTTACTGTAAATACAGAATACAAAACAAAATACAGTAAATAAATTTCCTCTGCCTCAACTTTGCAGCGATGGTGTTGGATCTGTGAGGTTCCTTTTGAAATAAGCAACTGTGCTAATTGTTAGTTGAAGATAAATATCCTTGACTTTCTGTACCTTGCTAAATATTAAAGTTTCACTTGGCATGGCTTTTGCATTTTTTTTTTTTATTGTTTTTACTGAGTTATAGCATGAGAAAACCTGTCAGGTTCTGTGCTACTATGTTTGTTCTACTTTTACTCTAGTATCACTAAGTTTCACTAGTGTGGGAACGTGATAGGTTCCCACTAACATAGAAAGCATGGAATTGTGGCTGTTTCTAGTTTATGTTATTTATAGAACTCTCTCACATGATTTAGCAACATATATATATATCTGTGCATGAAAAAGCAATGGTTAAATTTTTTTCATAGAGTCTAAAAATATCTTAAGGTATATTTGAATAATTCATTTGAAAGATTATAATTTTTGAATAATAATGATTGTGTTATCATTCAAACATAGAAAGCATTACTCACTTTGGATAGAGAATTAGCAATGTGTGTAATATTCAAATTTTCCACATTTCATGGTGCACCAAATTTTAAATAAATTTTTAAAAAAGTTGAAAATTAATTTGAAGTGAATAATAGTGTCATATATATAGGGTGTCTCAAAAATACACGGCATAATTTCAGGAACGAGTTCCTCATATGTAGACAATAAAAATATTTTATATCAACATAGTTCCGGAAATGCTTGGTTTCCGAGTTTTGAAGGTCTATGAAGACGATGCCAAATTCCTGGCATGTTTCGTATTGTCTCACAACCTGCTACAATTTAATTGCAGAGAGTTTCCACAGTTTCCACATCAGCTACCGGAGTCAAATACGCTAATGACTTTAAATGTCCCACAAGAAGAAATCTAGTGGGTTTATCAGGTGAACATGGAGGCCAGCCAGTTGGTCCACCTCTACCTATCCACTGACCAGGAAACCTTCGATTCAGGTAATTGTGGGCTAGGTGGCTGAAATGTGCGGGAGCACCATCGTGCATGAAGTGTGCTTGTTGATGAATGATCAGTGGCATGTCGTCCAAGAAATCAGGCATGTTGTTTTCCAGAAAGTTTCTGTACACCTGCCCTATGAGTTTGTTTAGAAGTACACAGGGCCCAAATAACTTATCACCAAAAACACCCGCCCAGATGTTGAGGCTGAACCGTTGTTGGTGATGTGATGGAAGAATTGCATGTGGGTTTTCCTCAGCTCATACATGTTGATTGTGAAAGTTTTGGATTCCCTCTCGCGTGAACTGTGCTTCATCTGTGAATATCACTAAGGCAGGAAAGTGAGTTGTACCACACTGCTGCAAGAATCACTGGCAGAACATTACTCACGTAGGGTAATCTGCTGGTGACAAGACCTGTACCCATTGCAGATGGTAAGGATACAGTTGGTGTCCTTGCAACACTCTCTAAATATTCAAACATTGAACAGCCAGTTGCATTGCTATTCTGTGTGTGCTGATTCCAGCAGTGGCATGCACAACATCCAAAATCTCCTCCTCTACTTCATGAGTTGTAGATCTTGGTTGTCCTCTGTTGGCAGCACGAGGTGTAAAGGTCCCATTTTCACGAAGGCGGCGATGGATACCTTCAAATGTTTTCCTGTCTGGACATCTTCGTTCTGGGAACCTTTTGTGGTACAAATGACAAGCCTCTAGAGCATTGCCGTCTGCCAAACTGTACATAAAGTACATATTCGCTTGCTCCTGATTTGAGTACATGGTCAGAATGGAAAACCACCAGATTCTGTCAGTACCTTGTGATGAAGGAAATCACCTGTGGGAGATAAGACATTCTGGTTAATAACTCAGGAACCAAGCATTTCCCGAACTATGTTTATATAAGATATTTTTATTGTCTACATATGAGGAACTCATTCCTGAAGTTATGCCGTGTATTTTTGAGACACCCTGTATATATTTATATATATTTTTTTTTCCAACTGTTTATGCACATAGTAAGCATAAATATATGTGCATAAGCACATTTTAAATTTCATATGAATAAGGGATTTTTAAACTGGAAAATTTAAGAACCCAGCAGTTTCAACTTTAATTTTTAATCTATCTGTGTTTTTTTTTTAATTTTCAAAGAAATTAATATTCCTTTTATTTTAATATAAGATGTAAAAAACACAGCATTAACATTTCCATTAAAGTGATGATCAAATAAATTTTCTATTTGTGTTAAAATTGGAGAAGTGTAGCCATAAAAATTCGGATTTATCATTTCATGTACCATTTACACCAATAGTAACCAGTGATAATCAGTGTGCTGCTCACATAGCATTTTTAACACAAAGCTTCATGATTTTCACATAGTTTTTTTTTCTTTTGTACACCAGTACATTTTATACATAAATGGATTGATTTCTGAAATTTTTTATTATTATTATTATTATTATTATTATTGTAGAACTGCTTCATGTAGAACAAACTTCCAATTCACTGTTAATAGCAGAAGTTGTTTAGGATAGAAATATTTTCATTATAGCAAAATTTTATTTAAAATTCTTACTGTAATGAGATTTTTTAAAAAAAAAAAAAAATCCATTTATAATTGTGTGGTTTAGGTCAAGTGTTTACAATTTCATTGTGACTTTTTTTTTTGCAGTCGATTTACTAGCACAATAGTTGACAATTGGGCCTGCATTTTCTGTGATAATGTATGGGCTTGATTTTGATATAATGTGCAAATTTCCATCCTGCATTACCCCAGAACCACAACCAGCCGGTCCAGTTTTATTGTATCTACATTTTCCCCTCAATAAATCACAGAAGGGAAATGTAACTGTGTATTGAAGTACTTAACTGATGAAATATTCATGTCTTTTATTTTGCAGTCTACTGGTGCAGTGTTAAGGGTTTCCAGACGGCTACAGATAAATGTTCATTTGAAGAAATATCTTAAAATTGAGTAGGTAACAGTTTTATTTACTTTTTTATTTCCCTTCATTTTTATCTTTAACTTTATGATGTTTTTAAATTTTTTATAATTATATTGAAGTTTTCAGATTACTCTGATCATAAATCTTCAGCTAGTATTTGTGTACCGGTATGCTTATTTTTTGAATTTTAATTCTTGTATATAAGCCTTCCAGACAACTGCTACTTTTCTTCTTCTTTTTTTTTTTTTTTTTTGTGTATCATCTTAAATTTTTCTTCATTAATTTATCATTATTTTGCTGCTGAACGGAGTAATGTATGCTCCAATATGTTCAAAACAGTGCACCATTAAAACTTTATATATTTACATAATCATACATATTTTAGCAAAACAATTATCGGAAAATATATTTTTATTTTAAATATTTTGTTGAACAACTTACACATGTTTTTAACATGTGTAAGTTGATGAAACACACCGGTAGAAAAAGCAAAGTGTTTCTTTCTCTCACTTACTCATTTATTTGGTTTTCTCACTGAAACTAACAAGTCAAATGTGGGCACATTGGTTTATGTCACTACTCAGGATATGCTACTTCAAGAAGATCTAGATAAAATAAGTGGATGGGCTGAAAAATGGCAACTGAGATAAATGCAGTGATAAATGCAGTGTAGTGCATTTGGGTAGCAGTAATCCCGGAATAGCATACCATATGGGTGGTAGTGGAATGTGAAAAAGATCTGGGAGTAACTTTGCAATCCAACATGAAATATTCTGAGCAGTGTAAGAAATTTGCTAG
This sequence comes from Mastigoproctus giganteus, assembly GCF_048544385.1. Taxonomy (NCBI): domain Eukaryota; kingdom Metazoa; phylum Arthropoda; class Arachnida; order Uropygi; family Thelyphonidae; genus Mastigoproctus; species Mastigoproctus giganteus. Next base: position 168,675,425 of record NC_143582.1, on the reverse strand, counting down.
AGAAGCACAACCCATGGGGGTTCTGTCAGTGATATAGGTGCCTCCGTAGCCAGGTGGACAGGAGCAGCAATGTGTAGCACACGCTTCTTGATTAGACCGGGGTTCGAGCCCGTACCCACCAAATACGGAGGATGCGGAAAGGTCAGAGAATGACCACTGCATATCCCTGGAGCAGTATGGCCCTAGTTGCTAATGCTCCTAAAAACCAAATAACAAACAACATTGATATATAGGAACCCTGCCAATAGGGATAATGAGGTGATTATCCCAATGTATAAGACAATAGTTAGGCCACATCTGGAATACTGCATACAGGGTTGGAAACTTCATTTTAGAAACGACATGATCTTTTAGAAAGAGTGCAGAGAAAAGCAACAAAATTAGTTAGGATGCAAAAGGACATCCTTGCTAATGGCATTGTTACTGTTTCTTGGATGACATGTGTATAAAGGGATGTAAATTTAAATTGAAAAAGGTTATTGTAGGAATATATGTGCAGAAATTTGCATTCAACCAAAGAGTGATGTTGGAATAAAATTCCACTGTGATGTGAAATGGGTAGTTGGAATAAATTTAAAGGTTTGGACAACTGAAGTGGATTTTTCTTTTTTTTCCTTTTGGCTGATACTATACAATTTTTGCTCCCTTGCATCATGTTGCAAAACTAATCCTAAGCCAGTGTCTTACTAATTTTTTTTCAGAATTATTTCCACTTATTAAATATATTTGAAGAGAAATTACCATTACCATGTGAAATTATTTATATATTTCAGTTTATTAAAATATACAGTCTTTTCATTAATCATGGTGTGCAAGTGTGTTTTTCAGATATCCCCCCCACCCAATATCAGTCTGCAGATTAAGGTTATCAGGTATCCCTGGAAGTGACTATCTCTTCCTGGAAATAATTGTGTCCAGAAATCCTTAGTTGTTAGAATGTGTCCCTGGAAGACTGACTCCCAAGAACTGTAAATCAGCATCAAATCCTTTCAGAGGTCTAGAGAAGCCCAAAATGAAGATACATAAAAAACAAAATAGGGCACAGAACAAAGTTGGCACAATTTGAATGAATTTTCTATATAACAAATGTTTTTAACGTTTTTTTATGCACAAAATATACTAATTATAGAGGAAAAATCTATTTGAGGGCTATTGACTCAAAGCCCAGGCCAAATAACCCTTGTAATAATAATGATGATGATGATGGGATGAGGAGCATGATCATCCAGTGGTTATGACATTGAACTACCAGCCTGATGGACTGGGTTATTGTTGTTATGTGGTTTTTAGAAGCATTAGCAACTAAGGCCATATTGCTCCGGGGATATGCGGTGGTCATTACCTGACCTTTCCACATCCTCCATATTTGGTGGTCACGGGCTCGAACCCCAGTCTAATCAAGAAGTATGTGCTATGCACTACTGCTCCTGCCCACCTGGCTACAGAGGCGCCGATGATGATGGACTGGGGTTCAAGCCCTGGCTTGCTGGGAGCGAATGCATATCCACCTTGCCGGAAGACTGGCATGATGGATACACATAGTAATAAATAATAATAATATAAAAAGAAAAAAAAAATTGTAAAAGTTGCTTCAGCAGACCCACCTCCCTGAAAGTCAAAGCAATGGCTGAGGCAGATAGTGGCTCCACCTGGTCTCACTCTGAAAAACTAACACCACCACCATGCAAGCTGAAGCTAAACAGATCCACCTCCCTAGATGGATGATGATGTCAAAGTGAAGTAATGAACATACTGCATTGAGCGTGGCATAGGATAAATTTACTTATGTTCAGACCTTAGGCAGAGGGGGGGGTCCAAGCAGGAGGTCAATTATAAAAGTCTGAAACAGTTTCTGACTTTGCGAACACAAGGCAAGACCATCCAGCCCAATCAAAATAAATATGTTCATCGTGCAAAAGTACCACAAAGTAACCAAGCTAGAGACCAGTATGACAATGTACATGATGAGACTATGTACCAAGTGGTTCAAATGATTCAAAACTGTTCAGATCAGCAAATAGCATTCCACAGAAGGACCATTGTCACTAAGAACCTGATATCTCCTGTAAATTTGGAAAAAATCAAGCAGGATGTGAGTGACCCACTACAAAGAATATGGAGAACATGGAACCAGGTGAGGAAGAGCAAGAAGAAATAAAACCCAGAGCAGTTAAAGTGGAAACAAACAGATGGGGTCATTATATCCAGAATAGAAAATGAGTGGAAGAAGGTTCTTTGTGGAATGGATCCCACAAAGAACTACACTATACCAAAGCAGAGACCAAATAGAATCCTGTGACAAATCACAGACCACCCCAATCAGCAAATAATACCACATTACCTCAACAACAACAGTGCAACAGTGGAAGCCATCCACACAGCCATATACTTTGTTGCCGTAACAGTCACTAGGATTAAGGGAAGAGAGATGAGAGACCAGAAAAAATTAAAAAAATAAGGACCACCTGCTTCAGAAAGAAGGCTTCAACAGAAGATAGAAGAATTAAGAGTCAAGATAGGCCAATTGGCCCAACATCAGTGAGGTAATAGGAGTAAGAAGTTGATATTGGAAAAATAAAGATCATCCTCAAGAGAGACAATGTCCGCAACACACGAGACCAAAAATCAGAAAATGGAAGAATACTTAGACACACTAAATCAGAACCTCCTCACACTCAGCAAGAGACTATGCCAATACAAAGAGAGCTCCCAGAGGAAAATAAACAACAGAGTTTTCGATGAAAATCAACAAGCCTTTTACAGGAGTATCAGACAAGACAGGAAAGATGGCAAAGGGCCATACTAGCAGAAGGTGATCAAAGAGTTCTGGGGCAGCATGTGGAGCAGAAAAGTAAGATATAACAGATGAGCCCCCTGGATAAAACTAGAATGGAAGAAAGCCTGTACAGGAAGAATGTACAGGAGATGACAGAATGGGAGATTTGGGAAAAAGAAGTACAGCAGTTGATCAGGAAGTCCCACAACTGGCAAACTCCAGGCATAGATAACATCTACAACTGCTGGTACAAGAAACTTACTTGAACACACAAACACATAGCAGAGCAGTTCACTCAGAAACAATCCAAGAGTTTCTTACTCAAGGAATCTCATACTTGAAAGGTAAAGACCAAGATACAAGAAATATGATGAAATAAATGCTGATCACCTCTCTCCCAATGATGTACAAGATCCTGATTAGCTACATAAATAAGAAATTATCAGACCACTTGGGGAACCAGAACATCATGGCCGAACAGCAGAAAGGATGCAGGTGGATGAGTGAAGGATGCAAGAAGCAATTAACCATTGATTCCACAGTTATAAAGCAGGCCTATAAGAAGCACACCGCAACCCATACACAGCCTATACTGATTACCTTAAGGCCTTCGAATCCATGCCTCAGAGATTCTGAAGATCTACAAAGTTAATCTGACAGTGACAAACTTCCTAGAAGCAACCATGATGAAATGGAGTACCACCATTAAGGTTGAGAACATCACAACCAGACCAATCACTATCAGGAGAGAAATCTTTCAGGGAGATGCCCTGAGCTCACGTGGTTCTGTCTAGCATTCAATCCACTAACTACAATGCTCAACAACAGCAAGTATGGATATATCCTCACAGAAAGGAGGAAAACCCTGTACACCCTCTTGTACCTGATGTACATGGATGACATCAAGTTCTGTGTGGCAACCATGAAGCAACTCCAGCAGCTACTCCAGATCACCAATGAACAATGAATTCAGCAATGATATCAGGATGGAATTTGAAACACACAAATGCAACACTCATGGATTGCATTAGGGGAAATAAGTCAGCTGAAACTAGCAGCTGCAGACTGCTAAATACTCCTTCAGAATCATAGATTGGACTAACATCAAGCCAAATGTTATCATGAGAAATGCAACGACAATGATAACCAACAGCTGCCAACACCACAACCTGAATTTGGTTGTGGAGAGATGGACCATAGCGTGGAAAGGAGGAGGAAGGGAATTGATAGACCTCGTCAAGCAACAGAAGAAAGCAATAGCAAACCATAATGATTACTTCCGGAAATACACTGTGCCACTCTACTAGACCGTAGATAAGTGGCATACTCCACTCAGCCTAAGCAAGGATTCTCCTCCCACTCAGAAAACAAAAAAGCTAGAAAGACAGGCAAAGGAGACACTCCATGGCAGACACTACAATAACCTCCATCAAGATCACCTAGATAAAATTGCTTGCAATACGTGGCTCACGAGCAGGACACTCTTCCCTGAGACTGAAAGATTGATGCTCACCATCCAAGACCAGGTAATCATCACCAGGAACTATAAAAAATACATCGCCAAAGAGCCTGGAGTGACAGTCGACACATGTTGTTAATGTCACCTGGCCATAGAAATGATCTGGCAGATCACCACAGGATGCAGGGTTGTCACTCAAGCGGAGTACACTTGTAGACATAAACAGGTAGCCAGGATATTACATCAGAAGCTAGCGAAGAAATACCAGTTGATCAAAGGAAGTGTACCATATTACAAGTACAAACTCCAGGCTGTACCAGAGACCCCAACCTACAAGCTGTACTGGGCCCATGCTATAATAACAGACAGAACAATCCCACATAACAGACTGCACATAACCCTTACATACAAGAATTAAAAAAGGGGCACCTCCGTAGCCAGGTGGGCAGAAGCAACAATGCGTAGCACACACACTTCTTGATTAGACTGGGGTTCGAGCCCGTGACCACCAAATACGGAGGATGCGGAAAGGTCAGCGAATGACCACCACATATCATGCACAGTATAATACTCTACCCATTGTATTATACTGTGCATGACAAGTCAAAAAATTATTCTCCCTTTCTTAGGGATTACTACTAATCAAACCAGTTGTTGAAGAGCAGCAGTGAACATGTTGGTAAGATCTAACCATTAGTCAATACTTTGCTGTACAGGTATACATAAATCTGACTCCATATTTTTGTGCATTTTTTATATATTTTCATATAACTAAAATGTGCAATATATGATCATGTATCTTAGCATTAGCATTAGCATTAGTAGAGGCATATGATGCAAGAAAGCAAGCTTATTCAGCATCAGCCAAAAAAAAAAAAAAAAAAACCCATTCCCATTTCACCCCTCCGTTCGTTCGAAATACCTGTCCAGTTGAGCCTTAAATTTGTTTAGGCTATCAACTTCAACAACAAGTGATGGAAGTCGGTTCCACCAACCAACCACCCGCTGGCCAAAGGCAAATTTCCGCACATCATTCCGACATCCGTCCTTCCTCAATTTGAATTTATGCCCTCTGAGGTGATTATTCTGAGCAAGATGAAGAATCCCATTGGCATTGAGCATGCTCAAACCATTCAAAGCCTTATACACCTCTATCAGATCACCTCGCCGGTGCCTAGTCTCCAGACTCTGTAATTTGCAAAACTTAAGCCTTTCTTCGTAAGAGCAACCCTTTGTTCCATTCACTAATCTTGTTGCCCTTCTCTGTACCCGTTCCAGCAGCTCTACATCCTTCTTGAAATGAGGCCTCCAGACCTGTATACAGTACTCAAGATGTGGCCTAACCATTGCCTTATACAAGGGAATAATCACCTCCTTATCCCTGCTAGAAAAATTCCTGTATATCATTGACAAGACACCATGAGCTACTCTTGCAGCTCGTCTGCACTGCTCAGAGAACTTCATATCTGCCTGCACAATTACCCCCAGGTCCTTTTCATTCTCCACCACTGTCAGTGTAGTACCGCAGAGTTGATACGTTGCTCTGGGGTTACTGTTTCCCATATGTAGTACTTTACATTTGTCAATGTTAAACTTCATTTGCCACCTCTCAGCCCATCTGTTCAACCTTTCCAGATCCTGTTGCAGCAGCATAGCGTCAGTAGTGTCCTTAACAACCCTGCCAACCTTTGTATCATCTGCAAACTTGGACATTAAACTTGATATCCCATCATCAATATCATTCATAAACACCGAAAACAACAACGGACCCAACACTGAACCCTGAGGAACTCCACTAATAACATTAGTCCACGTTGAGCAGTATCCATTGATTACCACTCTCTGTCTTCTGCCACTCAACCCTCAACCATCCCCTTATCCATAGCAGCAATTTGCCTCCAATGCCACACTGCTCCAATTTGTGCAGCAGTCTTCCATGTGCAACAGTATCAAAAGCCTTTCTAAGATCCAAATATATAATATCAAAGTTATTCCCTGCATCCAGTTGTTTTGTGACTACATTATAGTATCCAATCAAATTGGTCAGGCAAGACCTGCCCTTAACAGAACCATGCTGTGTCTGAGCTATAACTGAATTCTAGTCTAGATGATCCTGCAGTGCTTCTTTAACCAGTGCCTCCATTAATTTTCCTGGAACCGAAGTTAAACTAAGAGGTCTATAATTACTTGTGTCAGCCTTTGATCCTCCTTTGTGAATTGGGGTCATATTTGCACATCTCCAGTCTATGGGTACCTCCCCTGAGTCCAAAGAAGTTCTCATAATTATGGCTAGGGGTTTGCTTACTTCCTTTGCTGCCTCCTTTAATATAACTGGATAGATCCCATCCACCCCGGGTTCCTTTTTTATGTTTATCCTCAACAATCTCTCCTCCACTTTCCTCTCAGTTATTACAAAATCATCCAGCTCACTGCCAATGTTTACTTTACCTACATCATTCTCCTTCCTGAATAACTCCTCATGCGTGAATGTAGATGCAAAATACTCGTTCAGATTGTTAGCCACCTGAGCAGGATCCTCAACTGTTGAACCATCAATATCCAGTGGACCAATCTGATTCATCCCTTTCCTACTCGAGTTTAAATATGTAAAGAACTCTTTTCTGTTTTTCTTTGCATCCTTTGCCAAGGATTTTTCGTAGTCTGCCTTTGCCTGCCTAATCTCCTTTGTGACTTGGTTACAGACCAACTTATATCTATCATAGGCTTCCATGTCACCCATTTATTTGTATGTATCCCATGCATTTTTCTTCTCTGCCACATGCCTCATTAGTTCATCTGACAACCATTTAGGCCTAAACCTTGAACAATATTTCTTAGTTGGTATGTAAAGCCTGGTAGCCTCCAAGATTAGTTCCTTGAATGCTTCCCATTTTGAGTTCGCTGTTGGTAACATCATCAGTTGGTCCCACTGTATAGAATTTAAATACTGTCTCAGACCATCATAGTCGCCTTTACGAAAACAAAAACCCTTCCCTTTACCTCTGATGGTAGTTACCTCTTTGAGTAAATCCCACTTCAACACACTGTGTTCACTGCCACCTAGTGGTTCATTTATCTGCAGATTCTTAATGCAAAGAATCACTACTGATAATCAGATCAAGAGTATTGCTCCCTCTTGTTGCCTCACGAACATGCTGATGTTCGTGAGGCAACAAGAGCAGTGCAGACGAGCTGCAAGAGTAGCTCATGGTGTATTGTCAATGATATACAGGAATTTTTCTAGCAGGGATAAGGATGTGATTATTCCCTTGTATAAGGCATTGGTCAGGCCACACCTTGAGTACTGTATACAGGTCTGGAGGCCTCATTTCAAGAAGAATGTAGAGCTGCTCGAACGAGTACAGAGAAGGGCAACAAGATTAGTGAATGGAACAAAGGGTTGCTCTTACGAAGAAAGGCTTAAGTTTTGCAAATTACAGAGCCTGGAGACTAGGCATCGGCGAGGTGATCTGATAGAGGTGTATAAGGCTTTGAATGGCTTGAGCATGCTCAATGCCGATGGGATTCTTCCTCTTGCTCAGAATAATCACCTGAGAGGGCATAAATTCAAATTGAGGAAGGATGGATGTCGGATAGATGTGCGGAAATTTGCCTTTAGCCAGCGGGCAGTTGGTTTGTGGAATAGACTCCCATCGCTTGTTGTTGAAGTTGATAGCCTAAATAAATTTAAGGCTCAGCTGGACAGGTATTTCGACCGAACGGAGGGGTGAAATGGGAGTAGTGGTTTTTTTTTTTTTTTTTTTTGGCTGATGCTGAATAAGCTTGCTTTCTTGCATCATATGCCTCTACTAATGCTAATGATGTAGAAAACAATCATCCAATAAATCCACAAAAGCCTTGCTAGTGTGCGAGTGACCAACCACAAATTCTAGTCAATATCTGGGAAATTAAAATCCCCCATTATAAGACTCTCTGATTTACTGGCCCACTCTATTTCCCTGTACAATATCTTATTATACTCATCAGAGTCATTAGGCCTATAGCACACTCCTACTCTCAATTTTGATTTCCCTATGCTTATGTCACACCAAACTGACTCGACACTGCCCTGTCCATCGATGTCGACTGGCTTCACTTCCTTGGACCTTATGTGTTTCTTAATTAATAGCATAACCCCTCCTCCCCTCCTGTCCTGTCTATCCTTTCTATACACATTGTATTCCCCAAATTCCAGTTCCGCATTACTTATATCTGTGTGACACCACGTCTCTGATATCCCAACAATATCTGCCTTTGATGTTTTGAGCAATACCTCAAATTCATCAAGTTTATTTACCAAACTTCTAGCATTGGTGTACACGCAGGTATACATGCACCTGTTTCTATTCTTAGCTACCCTAACACAACCCATGTGTTTACTTGTACCGCAATGACTCCCAGCAGTCTCTGAAATATCCTGCATCTTGTTTTTCAGGCTTCTGCCTGAAAAACAAGATGCAGGAATTAGGAACTGGAGGTAATGCAGATGTGTGGTTCTAATTTCAAATATATAACTTTGTAATTCCAAACTGGAGGAGACTAGAATAGGAGCTGAAATACATGAATTGATAGGTAAGCTGGGTAGAACCTGTTGGACTGGGAGGGGACCTGGTTCTTAAAGATGCTGGTTCTTAAAGATTTCAGTACAAAACAAACATTTCAATAGAAGCAGTGCAAGAATCACTTCCACCTCTGCCAGTGGCTACTGTTAGTCTATTAGTCCTTGTATCCCCCCCAACTAGCAGTTTTCCTACCCACCTAACACTGCCTCGACAGCATCAGCAAAAATTCTTGCACCCTTTCTATTTAAGTGTATCCCATCCCTGTAGAAGCAATCTCTCCTGTTAACAAGTACAGTCCAGGCTGAAAAAAATTCTACCCCTTGAGCCTTGCACAATCCCTCCAGGGCCGAATTGATTGACAAGGCTCTCATCATATACTCCCTCCTATCGTGTCTGGGCAGAATCTTCTAGGGATTGCTCCCCTAACTCTGTATTTATATAAATCAAAACCCTCACCAATAACAGCTAAGTCAGGTATGTAATCCTGGTGGTTAATAAGGGACTACTGTATATCTGTATCACTATAAATGCATCTTATATTAATTTATATTATGATAATAACTTTACTAATTCCATTTCAGACAACTGAAAAATACTGGAGACAGGATCTTCCCTGTAATTTGGTTTCAAGAGGTATGAAATTAGAACTGTTTTCAGGATGTTTTTTGCTTTCCAAAATGTGTGTAATTATGAAATTAAGATTAATAGGAAATTACATGTCAAGGGGTAACTTTTGATAATTTAAGGCAGTGTTTCTCAAACTTATAATAATTGCATAACCCTTTTGAGAGTTTAGTCTTACCACATACCCCCTTAATGTGTGAAGATAATTTGGGGCAGTTTTAATAATAATATTTTATCTAGACTAGAGCAAATACAATATAATATATGGCATTCATTTATTAATATATAATAAAAATTATACATATTATAGAAATAATTAAAAAATGGAAATAATGATAAAATCAACAAACATTCTGACAGGACAGTGTAGATAGTGGATTCATACCATTTTGAAATTAAAGTACGCATGTTAGCTAGTGAAGAAAGCACATTATTAATATTAGTATTTTGGTATTGAAATTTTCAGTACAAAACAAAGTGTTTATTATTATTAGTCATATAGTGCAAAGAAGCCTGAGGCTTATGTTGCACCAGATGTGAACCCCTGGGGTTATTGTGTTAAGAAACTGTGATAATGTAAAATAAAAAATTCTGTTACGAATCCTTTTATATACCCCTGGTGGTATGAGGTATATAAAATAATACTGGGGTATAAAAAATATATTATAATTTTTCAACTGTAATCAAAATAATACTTTTATGCTCTACTTTTTACAGCTTTCCAGCCATACACACACACAGCCATTCAAATTATTGCTTACATCTTCCTCAGGCTATTTCTTCCAGTAAATAGTTTTTATTTTCCTAAATATTTTATGAGGTCTTTTAAGTTAAAACATTACATTCAAGAGCCTATTCTTCTCAATTTAATATTACCTCAAGAATTTGTTACATGAAGTGACTGGCTGGCTGATTTTTTAGTGGAATTAGGAACTGGAGGTAATGCAGATGTGTGGTTCTAATTTCAAATATATAACTTTGTAATTCCAAACTGGAGGAAACTAGAATAGGAGCTGAAATACATGAATTGATAGGTAAGCTGAGTAGAACCTGTTGGACTGGGAGGGGACCTGGTTCTTAAAGATGCTAATCCAGTTATTAGCATTAGTAGAGGCATATAATGCAAGAAAGCAAGCTTATACAGCATCAGCCATAAAAAACCCCTTCCCATTTCACTGATCCATTCGTTCCAAATGTTTGTCTAGTTCTGCCTTGAATTTATTAAAACTATCAACTTTCACAACAATAGATGGAAGTTTGTTCCAGTCAACTACCCACTGGATAAAGGCAAATTTCTGCACATCCATTCTACAACTGTGTTTCCTCAGTTTAAATCTATGCCTACTCAGGTTTGTAATCTGAGCAAGAGGAAGAATCCCATCAGCATTGAGCCTCCTAAATCCATTCAAGGCCTTATACACCTCAATCAGATCACCTCACAGGTTTGCCTAGTCTCCAGAAGCTGCAATTTGCAGAACTTAAGCCTTTCTTCATAAGAGCAACCCTTTGTTCCCCTCACTAATCTTGTTGCCATTCTCTGTACTCGTTCTAGCAACTCTACATCCTTCCAAAAATGATGTTTTCAGACCTGTACACAGTACTCAAGGTGTGGCCTCACCATTGCCTTATACAAGGGGATAATCATCCTTATCCCTGCTCATAAAATTCCTGTATATCATTGACAAGACCCTATGACCTACCCTGGCATCCTGTCTGCACTGCTCAGAAAAGTTCATATCTGAGTGCACAATTACCCCCAGGTATCTTTCATTCTAAAGTACCCTGAGTGTAACACCACCCAGTCAGTACGTTTCTCTGGGGTTACTGCTGCCCACATGTAGTACTTTGCATTTGTCAACTTCTCAGCCCATCTCCCCAACTTTTCCAGATCCTGTTGCAGCAGCATACTGTCATTACTGTCACTAACAACCCTGTCAACCTTTGTATCATCTGCAAGCTTTAACATTAAGCTTGATATACCCTAAGCTTGATATTGATAAATATAGAAAACAACAATGGGCCCGGATCCTGAGGGACACCACTAATAACATTAGTCCACGTAGAGCAGTATCCATTGATTACTACTCTCTGTCTTCTCCCACTCAACCATCCTTTTATCCATTGTAGCAGCTTGCCCTTAATGCCATACAGCTCCAATTTTTACAGTAGTCTTCCATGTGCCACAGTATCAAAAGGTTTCCTGAAATCCAAGTATATGATATCAAAGTGATTTTTTGCATCCAGTTCCTTTGTGACCACATCATAGTATCAAATCAAATTGGTCAGACAAGACTTCCCCTTAACAACCCTATGCTGTATCTGAATTATAACTGCTGTCTTGTCTAGATGATCATGCAATGCTTTTTTAACCAGTGACTCCATTATTTTCCCTGGAAGAGAAGTCAAACTAACAGGTCTGTAATTACTCATGTTACCCTTTGATACCACTTTGTGAATTGGAGATATATGTTCGTATGGACTTCCCCTGATTCCAAGGATGCTCTCATAATTATGACTAAGGGTTTGCTTATTCCCTTTGCCACCTCCTATAATATAACTGGATAGATACCATCTACCCCAGGTGCCTTTCTTATGTTTAACTTCAACAATTTCTCTTCTACTTTACTCTTAGTTATTTCAAAATCATTCAACTCCCTTTTAGAGTGTGATAAACATCTGGCCCTTTCTTGAATAACCCCTCTTGTGTGAATGTAGATGCAAAATACTCATTTAGTTTGTTAGCCACCTGAGCAGGATCATCTACAGTCAAACCATTGATATCAAGTGGACCAATCTGATCCATCCCCTTCCTTCTAGAGTTTATATAACTAAAGAAGTCTTTGCATCCTTTTCTCATAGTTTCTCATAATCTGCTTTCGCTTGCCTAACCTCCTTTGTGACCTGATTACAGACTATCTTGTATCTACCATACATTTTTCTTCTCTGCCATGAGTCTCATTAGTTCATCTGACATCCATTTAGGCTTAAACATTGAACAATATTTCTTAATCGGCATGAAAAGCCTAATAGCTTCCACCATTAATTCTTTGAATGCTTCCCACTTAGAATTTTTTGCTGGTAAAATCATCAGTTGGTCCCACTGTATAGAACTTAAAAAATCTCTGACACTGCTGTAGTCACATTTACGAAATCAAAAACCCTTCCCTTTATCCCTGATGGTAGTTACATCTTTAAGTAAACCCCACATCAATACATTGTGATCTCTACTACCTAGTGGTTCCTTTATCTGTAACTTCTTAATGCATGAATAATCATTGCTGATAATCAGATCAAGAGTGTTACTCTCTCTCTTGTTTCCTCTCTAACATGTTGCTGTAGAACACAATCATCCAATAAATCCACAAAAGCCTTGCTAGTGTGCATGTGACCAACCTACAAGTTCCAGTCTATATCTGGGAAGTTAAAATCCGACATTATAAGACACTTTGATTTACTGGCCCACTCTATTTCTCTGTATAATTGTTCATTGTACTCATCAGTGTCATTAGGCCTATAACAAATTCCATCCCTCATTTTTGCTTTCCCAATGCTTATGTCACACCAAACTGATTCAACATTGCACTGTCCATCTATGTCAATTGGATGCACTTCCTTAGATTTTATGTGTTTCTTAACTAACAGCATAACCCCTCCTCCCTTCCTATCCTGTCTAACCTTTCTGTACATATTGTACTCCCCAAATTCCAATTCTGTAGTCCTTATGTCTCTGATATCCCAAAAATATCTACCTTTGATCTCTTGACCAGCACTTCAAATTCATCAGATTTATTTACTATACTCCTATCATTGGTGTACATGCAAATATATATGCACCTGTTCTTACTCTTTGTTACTCTAAAACAGCCCATGTATTTACTTGTTTCATGACTCCAGCAGTTCCTGAAATCCCCAGCAACTTGCTTTCCGAGCTGCTACTCATTCCAATTGAAGCAGTACAAGAATCATTTCCACCTCTGCCTGCAGCTACTGTTAATCTATTAGCCTGTGAATCCCCCCAACCTAGCAGTTTTACAACCTGCCTAACATTGCCTCGATAGTATCAGCTAAATATTCTTGCACCCTTTCTATTTAAGTGTATCCCATTCCTACAGAAGCAATCTCTCCTGTTAAAAAGCGCAGACTGCTCTGAGAAAAATTCTAGTCCATGAGCTCTGCATGTTCTCTCCAGGGCTGAATTGATCGACAAGGCTCTCATTATATACTCCCTCCTATCGTGTCTCGGCAGGATTGCAGACACTCAAATTTATCCCTAACTCACAACTTTTTTTCAACATTGACCTGTACTTATTATTGTTGTTGTTGCTCTTATATTATTTCTCCCTAATTGGGGGATTCCACTCCACGACGGGTACTGCTACCAAGTACACAGGGTAGTTGTAATGTCTGGTGTTACTGTTGGTTGAGGAAATCTCTGACTATCCTACAGGTGTTCAGGATTGCGGCTTTCTGGAGTTCCTCGTAGGTGTTCTCTGGGAGACCTATTGCTGCTAGGCTGCTATGTAGTAGTCTTTGGCACCATACCAGTGGTTGACACAATGATCGGGGTGGTCGATACTTCTTGCATTGCCACATCTCCTTGACTTCATGTCTCAGGTTTGTGTACTTCCTAATTTTTTTCCTCATGGGTTTTCTAGACATTGCTAGTGTTGGGCACCGCTATGTCAATCAGGTAGGTATCCTTTTCCATCTTGTCCACAAGGGTTATGTCCGGTCTGTTGTGCAGGATGGTCTTATCCGTTAGTATGGCGTGATCCCAGTACAGCTTGTCGGTTCGGGTCTCTAGTACTGCCTGGGATCGTACTTGTAGTATGGTACACTTTCTTTGGTCAACTGGTATTTCCTCGCTAGCTTCTGATGTATTATCCTGGCTACCCGGTCGTGTTTATGAGTGTACTCAGTCTGGGTGATCACCTTGCAACCCGCGGTGATGTGTTGGATCACTTCTGAGGCCAGGTGGCATTGTCGACATATGTCATATGACATTCCGGGCTCCTTTGAGATGTATTTTCTATAGTTTCTGGTGTTGATTACCTGGTCTTGGATGGCCAGCATGAATTCTTCAGTCTCGGGGAAGAGCGTCCCGCTTGTGAGACATGCATTGGAAGCAGTGTTATCGATATGATCTTGGTGGAGGTCATTGTAGTGTCTGCCATGGAGTGTCTTCTTTGCCCATCTTTCTAACTTCATTTCTTGTGCCGTCTGGGTGGGTGGGTGGGGGTTCCTCGCTTACGTTGAGTGGGTATACCACTTGTCTATCTTCCTTATGGCCTGGTGGAGTGGTTCTGTGTTGTTCTCGAAGTAATCCTTCAGGTGAACTATTGCTGTTTTCTGTTGCTCTATCAGGCCTCTTCCTCCCTCTTTCCGAGCTATTGTTAGTCTGTGCACTGCTGACTTCGGGTGGTGTTCACGGCTCTTGGTCATCATTTACCTTGTCTTTCACATGATATCTTCTGGCTCAGTGTTAGTCCAACCTATGACCCCAAAGGTGTATGTTAGTACTGGAGCTGCATAGGTGTTTATGGCTTTAACTGTGTTCCCTCCATTCAGTTTTGCTTTCTGCAGGCTTCTGAGTCTCTGATGATATTTTTCGGTCAGGCACTTCTTGATTTCCTTATGCTCTAACTTCTGAGCCTGCATCATCCCTAGGTATTTGTAGGTCTCTCCTTCTGTCATAGCTTCGATCTCTTTACCAGTCAGCAGCTGGTAGTTTCAGCCAACTAATTATTATTATTATTATTATTATTATTATTTTATATTATTTCTCCATGATTGGGGGGTTCCACCTCGTGACAGGTATTGCTACCAAGTACACAGGGTGGTTGTTGTTATGTCTGGTGCTACTGTTGGTCAAGGAACTCTCTGACTATCCTACAGGTGTTCAGGATTGCGACTTTCTGGAGTTCCTTGTAGGTGTTCGCTGGGAGACCTATTGCTGCTAGGCTGTTATTTAGGATCTTTGGCACCATACCTGTGGTTGACATGATGATTGGGATGGTCAGTACTTGTTCCATGTGCCACATCCCTTTGATCTCCTGTCTTATGTCCGTGTACTTATTATTATTATTCCGCCTGCTAGAGGGCTAAGAGTAAGCATGTCTACTGTATTATTGCTCTTAGAGTAAATTGGAAATCTTTGCCATTTGTAAGTTGTTAAATTCTTTATTTTGTTGTTTATTTCATGCAAGTGCATTATGTGAAATGTCTTGTGTTAAAATAACTCTACTCCAAAGATTTGCAAACATGAGTCACAATATATGCAAAAAATGTAACCTACCGCTGCACGTGCTAGAGGTGGTATGTCATGTCTGCAACAATGGATATCATTATCGATGCTCATTGAAAGAAGCAACCTATAAAGGGATGGCGAAACAATAGAAACAGCAGTGGAGGTGTATATTGTGCAGGAATAAAGAGAAGGAAGAAAAAAGTGATATTTCCTACTCGGCAGAAGACTATCACGATTTTCTGCATTCATCAACTGTAGTAAACGAAGACTTAGAGGTTACACAAAAGCAGGCAAACACCCTAAATATAGAGGACATACTAAGGAAGCTATCTAGTAAAATACATTTGCTGGATTTACTAATAGAAATTGTACCAATAAAGAAGCAAATGGAAGAACTGAAGACAGAAGCAGAAGATATCAAGAAATCAATTTCATTTGTCTCAGATTCCTTTGACAAAATGCAAAAAATCATAAGTAAACTGCAGGACTCCAACGCTGCAATCAGCAAAAGAATTGTGGATCTGGAAGCTTCTTTCAAGCAAAATGAGGAAAATTCCAACTTACTTAACTTAAGGATTGACTCAATAGAACAACATTTGTTAGCAAATAATGTAGAAATAGTAGGATTAACTGAATTAGCAGGCCAAGATCTAGAGCTTGTATACAGTAGCTATTGCTTGCATTGAAGCTACAGCACAATAAAGAAGTAGTAGTACACTTATATACCTAACAATAAGAAAAAAAAATGAAAAGCCTACTCTAATTGTGAAATTTTCAAATCATGTGGTAAAGGAAAAATGGATTAGAAAGGTAAAGAGATCCGACTGACAACATATGATGTATATCAGAAAAATAGCAATATTCCAATCTACATAAATGACCACTTAACAACTCACCTCAAGCAGTTGTTTTGGGAAACAAAACAATCAGTAAAAACTCAGTTACAATTTTTTATGGTTAAAACATGGAATGATTTATATGAAGAAGAATGAATCATCAAGGCCATAAGAATTTTGAGTTCAAAAGATCTGCAGTATATAAAATAGACCCTTTTATTGTGCATAATTGAAATTTCTTGAGATCTAGACCTAAGGTAAAATTAAGACATCAGGTATGCTTTTTGAGGAATCACAGATTTTTCATTCACCATTACATTTTTTAAATAATCCGAATATTCAAGCTCTTATAATTGATAAAAATCAGTTCTTTCTCATAGCTCTAAATATCAGGTCATTAAGAAAAAATTGGTTTCATTTCTTGCAATATATAAATGCAATGAAAGAATTTATTTCATGTATAGTTTTAACAGAGGTTAACATAAAAATTGATAAAATTTCTAATTATAACATACAAGGTTATGATAAAGTCTATATGTTGAGAGATTTGAGAAGGGGTGGAGGAATAATAATATACTATAGAATATGCTTTACGACAGTACAGGTTTACCACTTAACTCAGTCTTGTGAAAACTGCTGTGTCAAATTATTAGGAGAAGATCCAGAGAACACATTCATGATTTGTGCTTTTTATAGACCACCATCAGATTCTATAAACAGTTTCCTAATTGAATTAGATAACACAATTCTGCTATAGGATGACATACAGGCTGATAAAACCATACTAGTAGGAGATTTTAATATTAATTTACTAACCGATGAAACTGATAATGTGTTACTCAGATACTCTGCAGTCTTAAACAATTATGGATTTGAACATACCTTATTTGGAATAACTAGGCAATAAAGGACGGAGGGTGATAGAACAGTAAGCTCTTGTTTAGATCACCTTGTAACAAATATAAAGTTGAAGTATGCTAATTCTTACATACTATTAAATCAATTTTCAGATCACAGAACATGTATACTAATAGTGGATATGTACTCAAAACAACATCCATGTGAAGATATAAAATTAACAAATGTTATGAAGAAAAATTATTTATCAACAGGTAAACTGAAACAGAACATAGATAATATATTAATACAAGAGCAAGTATCTTACACAACAAATGTAAATGTCTTTTCAAATAAGATAATACAAATGATAAACAATTCGAGGTTTAATACAGAGAGAAAAGTAAATCACTCAGCTTTCAACATAAATTCTAGGAGTAGCAGGATTAAGCTTAAGAAATCTTGGATGACTAACAAAATAGAAGAATTAATGGTACAAAGGGATAAATACTTCAGGCAGTATAGAAATTGTCCATCAAAGATAGAACATCATCACAATTATGAAACACTCAGAAATAAATTGACAGGTATGATTAGAAAACAAAAAAAACTTATTAAATCAACTTTTTATGGATAAGCAAATAACTCAAAAGGATAAATGGAACATTATAAATAACCTGTTAAGCACAAGGAAGAAATTATCAAGGGGAAATCAAATTAAAACACTATTAGAACAGATTTCTGGTACAAACAAACAATATGAGGCTGCAAATAGGTTTGCCAAAGCTGTATTAGATCTCAATAGATATTATATTGAGATCTAAACAAGATAGTCTTTCTCAGATAGTGAACTCTTGTGTAGTCTTAACTCCACAATATACTGAGATTCTTAAGATTATAGAACAGTTAAAGAATAAGAAATCTTACGGACGGGACTGTATTACAGTAACTGAAGTAAAAGAGGAATAAAGAACAGTTCTCTGTTCCCTTGGTGGAGCTTATAGCATGGAGTTGGGAAGCTATCCTACAAATTTACTTTCATTTAAGGTAATTCCTATATATAAAAAAGGATCACCAGATGACTTTTGCAATTATAGACCAATAACAATACAGTCAGCTATAAATAAGATAATAGAAAATTATATTTTTTCCCATATAAGCAAATATTTACATCAATATGGACTGTTAAACAACTCTCTATTCTCATATCAGAAGGGCAAGAGCACACAGACATTATTAGAGAATTTAGTAGACTCTTTTAACTTACATTTAAACAACAATAACTTCATAATGATTTTATTTATAGATTTGACCAAAGCATATGACTTAATTGATATCCCAATATTGCAACAAAAATTACTGAAATATGGTATAAGGGGAAGAATCAATCAACTCTTAGCATGTTATTTAAACAAAAAAAAAATAATAATAAATAACAGTTGAAGTAGAAAATACAAATGGAAAATCATATAATGTAAACATGAGTACCTCAGGGCACTCATGCAGGGCCAATCATGTTCAACATCTACATAAATGACATATTCAAAGTAATAAAGAACTCCTTTATAAAAATTTATAAAAATTTTGTTTTTTCAAAGCTGAGTGCTAATTTATTATCATGCAACCAAGTTTGTAAATGTATTACATCTTGCTGTAAATCTTTAGCCATTTTTGTCAGGTTCTTTCCAATTGTATATAAGATTATATCATCTGTATAAAAATTTATACAGATGATATAATCTTATATACAATTGGAAAGAACCTGACAAAAATGGCTAAAGATTTACAGCAAGATGTAATACATTTACAAACTTGGTTGCATGATAATAAATTAGCACTCAGCTTTGAAAAAACAAAATTTTTGGTAATTAGACCTCCTCATCAAACATTGACATTCATCCATCTATTAAATTACATAAACATGAATGCCTACATGATCAGAATTTCCAGAATTGCAAATGTCTTAACTGTGGAAGAAGTTTCAAATCATCGTTACCATGGGTTATGGATTGACTACAGTCTAAGTTGGGCAATGCATATAACAAATTTGTACAAAAAAAATTAGATTTTATGTGTACTTTTTTTACTACATTAAGAATAAGTTAAATCTTAGAACAAAAGTTACCTTATATTATGCATTAGTGGACTCCCAACTCAATTATCTAGTAAATGTATGGGCACGAGCAAATATAACTGAAATAAGGGTAATAAACAACTTAATTAACAGGATTTTGAGACTTTTAATGGGGACAAACTTTTAGAATGACCTTAATAAGAGAAGGCAATTTTTGTTGAAATATAAAATACTTTATCCAGTTCAAAAACTGAAGTTAAATTTAATCTTGAAAAACCTTAACACTATTTTTGAAGAGTCGAATCTGCAACGGAATGTCTCACATAATTTAAGGAACCCAGAAGAAATTGTTTTGCCTCACCCTAGGGTACTAAATAGATTTGGAGATAGGCATACAATGAATATAATAAACAACTTGTTGGCTAGTGTAGATTTCAGGCTCAGGAGAAGTTATTCTAGCTCCAAATTAAAATTCTTAATAAGAATTTTTGATACTCAATGATACAGTAGATTAGAATTGCTACGGAGATAAATTGCTATCTCTGTTTGCAGTGTGGAATGAACTATGTGTTATGATTTCATTATCTTTTCTGTTAGATAACAAATTTGTATGCAAAAACTGTTGAAAATGAAGAATTACAACTTGTTGTCAAGAAATTTACTTTTCTTAACAAGTTCATTTATTGTAAACAAATTCTCTTGATGAAAATAAATTGTATTGTATTGTATTATTATTATTATTATTATTATTATTAGCCATATGGTGCAAGGAAGCCGCAGGCTTATGCTGCACCAGCCAAAATATAAAATTTTCTCAATTATCCTGAGAGAGAGAGTCACCAAGAAAAAGAAGAATGATGATATTTGCTGAGTAAATCCACACTTAATGTCATTAGTGCCAATGTGTACAACAGTATCATCTTTTGTGGCCTTAAAAGATGATATCTGCTGTACAATGTCACCAACCTTTGCCCCCGGTCCTATTCCACCTATCCTTTTTGCACAATATATTTCTCACAATGTATTATTAATACTTGCATTCTGATTTCTGCTAAAGTTCGATTTAATAGAAAAGTTGGGCAGATGGGCTGAGAGGTGGCAACTGAAGTTTAACATTGACAAATGCAAAGTACAGGCAACCCCCATATAACACAGTATCACTCTAACATGATTGATAAATTGCAGCAATCCTCCCATAGCACGGTACTTCTACAACAAGGTTTCGCTCTAACACAGTTTTAGAATTGCAGGAATCGCATAACATGGTATTTTTGAGCTTTTGTGCTGGGAAAGCCCTGCTATTATGTTAGATGTAATTTTCAACATTTCCATTCCTTTTTGTGAATCCCTGCTGTTGACTTGCTAGTCGTTATTGCCTTCCTGGTATTTTTCTAAAACACATTTCTGAAGGTCACTACCATAAAACAATTAAAATAATTTGCAGTTTCCAGTTTATTGGTCTTTTCTGTTATTATAATCAATTATAAATGCCTAGTAAACTCAATCTTATTGCATTTGTGATAGTACTGATAGCTAGAATTCTGTGGGTTTTCATGTTATTATGGTGAAATGTGTTTCCCCTTCCATGAAACATTCAATCATATAAAAAACATAAATGTTCAGAAACTCATTACTCCATATCTCACTTGTGCCTATCGTGTTTGTTGCAACTTGTGCGTGCCATGTTCTTTGTTATTAATTGCTTATCATTTTTACTGTTTTAAATTTACAACCAAAAAAAAAGCCAATGAACAGAAATATCAATTAGTATGTACATATTACAGAACGTATTAATTAAGCTATGTATGTAAGCATAAATTTATTTTTATTTTGCTAACTGGAAAACATTCTTCCGATTTTCACATATCATTTAAAGCAGGGGTCCACTGTATTTTGTTGGGTTATCCCTGGGTTAGGTTCTGTTGCTATTGAATTTGTGCTTGTTTGAGACCATAAAAAGTTGTGACTTCGAAGAGTGCAGACTTTTAAAGAGAGCACAAGGTACACGAAATCTAGATGCTGCTGAAGAAATTGTGCTTAGCAGTGATGAAGAGGAAGAAAATTAAATGAACGTACATTATCTGACATATTAGTACCACAGTTTGTAAAATAAGACGTTTGTTCAGTTATTACTATTTAAGTTACTACTATTATAAAAATAAAGTTAAAATATTAAGTTATTACTACTATAAAAATTGTTTCCAATAGTTATAAAAAACAAAAATGGTATATTTTTGTTAGCTTTTTGAACGTAACCCCCCTTTTTGTACTGGTTCTTAGTCCCGTATAACATGGTTTTGCATTACACGAGATTTTGTTGGAACCAAACTACCGTATTATATGAGGGATACCTGTATTGCATATGGGTAGCAGTAACCCCAGAGTAATGTACCAACTGTGCAGTACTACACTCTTGATAGTGGAGAATGAAAAACACATGGCAGTAATTGTGCAGTCAGATATGAAGTTTTATAAGCAATGCAGACAGGCTGCAAGCGCAGCTCATGGCATCTTGTCAATGATATATAGGAATTTTTCTAGTAGGGATAAGGAGGTGATTATCCATTTGTATAAGGCAATGGTCAGGCCACAGCTTGAGAAAATAGAGATGAAGACTTTCGAGTCTTCATCTCTATTAAATCTGTCTCTATAAAGAGAAGAATTTTGGTATTTTGGAAGGCACTTTTGTGAGCAGAATTACATTACTGTATGAGTTGGAAGTTGAAAAATTTGACATTAGTTTCAAGAGTTGAATTCAAAACTGTTTTTCTAGTTTATCTTTTTGTCCAAATTGTTCGTGATTGTGAAACTATCAACAATCCTTGAGGCAAGTCCAATATATATGTCCAATGTAAAACTGTTTGCACTGGCAGCTAAAATGATATACTGGGCCATGTGAGATATGAAGGTAGGTTTTACTCTGAAACATATGCTTAAGATTAAGAATAAAATAAGAATGTCAGAATTAATGATGTAGATTGAAAGTGATAACTAGTATCATTTTAAATCTAAATCATTAATTCTTTTAATATATGTAAAGGCCTTTTACATATATTAAAATTCACACCCATGTAATTCAAATAGATACAGTCAAAGCTCTTTATAGCGACCCTCTTTTTAACCAAAACATTATAACATCCTATGTGGTTGGTTCTGACCAATTTCTCATTAACCCGATGCTATTTTACATTCAGAAGTAATTGATGAGCTTACAGCCTGACCATGAGAAATCATTTGTTTAGATTTCCCACACTCTTTTTTCGCAGTGCTTTAATGAAGTGAACATTGGCTAGAAGTTAATTTCATTAGTTAGAGTGTATGTTTGTTGATGTGGCTCCAAGAAAGAGGATAGCTTTGCCAATCAAAGATAAAATTAATATTTTGCAAGTTGTAGATAATGGTGTACATTCTAAGACTGATCGCCAAATAGTTTGGCATTCCTAAGAATGCGCTGTTCACTATTCTGAAAGATTGGAAAAAGGTTGAATGTTTAGAGAAATCTGCTGCACCGGGTAGGATTCGAGCACGAAAGGAGAAGTATCCAGATCTTGAAAAGGTACTTTTGGAATAGCTATTGATGATGCATGTAAAAAAATGTTCTCATAGATGGTAATCTTTTAAAAGCTAAGGATGAATTGTTTATGTATTGGATGGATATTAAAGAATTTAAAAGTTTAAATGGATGGTTCCAGAAATTTAAGACTCGTCATGGCCTGTCTTTCAAAAACGTGGGTGATGAAAGTGCAGCCACAGACATTGATGATACAAAGGAATGGAAGGAAAATCTTTTAAAATATGTTTTGCTTACATACAACCACAATGACATCTTCAATGCTGATGAAACTGGACTCTTTTTTAAATTGCTACCAGATAAAACACTTACATTTAAAGGTGAGAAATGTAATGGCGGAAAAAAGGCCAAACAGCAGATTACCATTCTCCTAGCAACAAACATGTCTGGTACAGAGAAGCTTCCTCTTTTAATCACTGGGAAAGCCCAGAAGCCTCGATACTTTAAAGGTTTGAAGACATTACCAAAAGGCATGGATGACATCAGAAATCCACAAAGAATGGATTAGATTTCAGGATGGGTGAGAAGAATAGAAAAACTTTGCTGTTTTTGTGGATAACTGCACCCCTCATTGTCAAGCAAACTTCCTATGTGCAATCACTGTCGAGTGCCTGCCACCAAATATGACATCAGTTCTTCAGCCACTTGATCAAGGTGTAATCCAGTGTTTTAAGAAAAACTACTGAAGAATGAAAAATTTTGCTATATATTGAAAGCAAAATTCAATGTAAATTGACATTCTGCAAGCAATGTATTTGTGTATTTTAGCGTGGGATGAAGTTGATGAAAAAGTGATCACCAACTGTTTCAAACATGCTGGATTTACTGCCTTGAATGATGCAGTGTGTTAAGTTTCGCATGCTTTTTCCTCTATTAATTGTGAAGAACAGTCCAATAATAGGGGAGAAATATTTGAGCATCATCACTTAAACTTACAGGGAAACTTAAGCTTCAAAGATTACTCAGAAGTGGATGCAGATATTGAGTGTTTCAAGATATGCATGAATGAAGAGGAACTCCTTGCCAATGTAATGGAATCTTCTGGTAATACTAATACCCAACTGTAGGTAATTATATGAAATTATATGAAAAATAATGAAGTGGTTTATTTTTACTATTTGTCAATAGGTCACAAGAAATTGAAGGAAATAGTGTGCATTTTTTCTAAATAACAAATTATTTACTTTTTTGTTTATTTAGAAAGGTTTGCTAAGCACTATTCAACTTGGCTTGTAATATTCTAAATTTCACTAAATTTTGCAAGTCATAATTAAATCCTATTTGTTTGCCATATCCAGGTCTGGAGCCCACTGTGATGCAGTCCCCAGACCTGGATATAATATTTCATATGCCTCTCATTCCATGTTAGATAATGCAGTAATGGCATTGTTTTCTTTAATTGTAAAGGAAAACAATTTCATTTAAAGATAGACTAAAGATAGTAAACTCACTATCTAAAATTCACTAAAGATAAGCTACCATGTTCCTTCCTGGCTGCTCATATGTGAGGTCAGGTATGAAGTTTTCAGTGAATTTACGCCATGTTGAAAATTTCATGTCTGTCTGTCTGTATTGAAACCCTATGTTTTTCTTCTTGAACCACTTTTAATTCCCCCTCCTCTATCCCAGTCCATAATTTACCCCTGAGTTTTAGTTTTCCAGGTTCAAGAGTAGCATTAGACCTGATATGCCAGTTTTGAAACCAGATTTCTAACTGGTCCAAGTTATTTTTATATAGCACGGCCTAGTTCTTATCATCAATATCCCAACTTTCAAATCATTTGCAAACTTGGAAGGGTAGCTTTATGGGACTACCCTCTGTTTTATGTCCATCAGTCCCTGATCCACTTAAGATCTTTCATTCTCCTATATATACAATAACCTTGCAAGATCAGAAGTAATAAAAATAATTTAGTTAAAAAGTAAACCGATTGTTTTAAAAGGAGGCTTTGTAGGATATAAAATGATTAAATGAATATGATGCCCTTGTAGATTATACTGAAATGTTTTGGAACTGGAAAATTTTGAAGAGTGCTTATTTTTTGATTTTCATTTTGGTAAAATCTGAACCTTCAGTTATAAATTTTTTTTTTTTTATAAACGTAATTCATTTTCTTATTTGTTGTGATATTATTGTAAATTTGATTCATTTTCTTAATTTTTTACGATATTATTGTAAATATGATTCATTTTCTTATCTCTTTTTTTAAGTCTGCTGAAATAAATCCCGAATTAAGTGAAAAGTTTATTGCAAAAGTCAAAACACCTGTAAAAATTGGGAAGATCGTTCTAATTACAGTTATAATTGCTGGATCCATCTTGATACTAGTCACAATTTGTGTAACTTTTTACCTCAGCACACAGGTAATTTCATTAATTTTAATATTTTACTACAGCCCAGGGCTCAAAAAAGATAATTTAACGCTGTTAGAAATATAGAATTTGTTCTAATGAGAATTATTTCAAAATGTCTTATAAATATGGCAACATTGGAACTTAGCCCTTTCTGTATTTTTAGAATCTAATACTGCATAAAATTGCTTTTAGCAAAGTGTATTGATCATTAACTACTGGTAAAAAGAAGATTATTGGTATCAGTTAAAAAAAAATAAAAAGACCTCTCTACATGTTTCATTCATCACATAGGCATTGATTAGAGTTGCCATCTTTCAAAAATAAAAAGGTGGGGAGAAAAACACAAACTCCAATGTAACATTAGTGTTTCTGTGTTTTTTAGTCTCTTATTATTATATGATATAATTTTATTCATCATCAGACACAGTCTCCGAGTTGAAGGTCATGATTCGCAGTCATGATCCACCAGAGTTTTCTGTCTTGGGCAAGTCTCTTCAGTTCATAGTACTTCTTTACGTTGGCCCATTTCTTTAAGTCATCTACCGTTCTCTTCTTGCTTTCCCTTGTTTTTCCTCTTTCTCTCTTGTGTCCATTCCTCTAATGCTTTTTTTTTTTTTTTTTTTTTTTTTGGGTAGTTGTTGGCGCATCGGCTTCTGTGGCCATATTGCACCTCCCAAGGTTTTTGCAGCACTTTGATCCAAGCCCGAGGCGGGAATCGAACCCGCGACCTTTGGGTTGCTAGGTAGGCACTTTACCCACCCGGCTAGCCCGGTCGGCTTCCTCTAATGCTGTAACTAGTCTGTTTCGAGAGGACTCTCTCATAAATGCCTACGTTCCCATGGGTGGAACCCATGTTTAGTCTCTAGAGCTAAGTTCCGGTCAACCCTTCCCCATCTCTTCCATCATGAAGTATGATTGATGACTTTTGAGGTTATGATGAACGTTGTGGCGAGATCCAATATTCCTTACATTTCGAGGGTACAGCTCTAAAACGGTGTTCGCAGGCCGGCCGCTAGTTAGTACACTGGACTGAACCTATTGGTAACTCTCTAGGAGGCTTCCGGATCAGCTAGTGTATAATCTTGCTACCTCTACTCTGCCAGATAGTGACTGGAGGAAGTCTGTGTATGCGGAGAGCATTGTCGAGGCCACGTTATGTCAAGGATCTGGGTATATTCTTACCACGTGTACGCCATATCCAAAAATTTCATTACTTCATACAGCATGTCCCACCTACTTTTTCTTACTATTGAATACACCATGAATTGTCAAACTAATAGAGCAAGCTTATCTGCGAAAAGATCTAAACCTCCCAAGGACTTCCTAATTCATTTCACAAATATACAGGGTCTCAATTCTAATCTCAACGATGTCCATTTCCACTTGCAGTCTGCCAAACCCCATGTACTTTTTCTGACAGAATCTCAGTTATCGGTTGATTCAACTACTGCTCATCTCAGATGCCCAAATTATTCGCTGTATGACTCCTTTCGCCTCAAAGGTGGTACATGTGCATATGTCCGTTCTGATATTCCCTGTCAGAGACTTGGCAATTTAGAATCTCCTCTCTTTGATCTTCTCTGGCTTCAAATCTCTCTACCTCATTGTGTCAAATTCATCTGTTGTCTCTATCGTTCTCCCAACTCCACTAATCACTTGGAGCTCTTTGACTTCCTCTCTTTGAAACTTGACTTTCTCCAGTCCAACTTTCCTAACAGTAAGGTAATTTTCCTTGGTGATTTTAATGTTCACAACAGCAGCTGGCTTCCATTTTCTAGTCACACCGATCCAGAAGGTCGAGATGCTGAGGCTTTTGCAATTACTAATGACCTAGCACAGATTGTTCACTTACCTACAAGAATACCAGACAATCCTAATCATATAGCCAATACACTTGATCTTTTTCTCACAAACAACCCTTCTAAGTACACGGTCGAAGTGAGAGGTCCTTTAGGCACTTCAGATCTCAACTTGGTGATTGTCTCTTCTCCAATGGAACCTTTCTCTCATGGCTATTCCCAACCTTGTGTTGTTTGGCATTACAAGAATGCAAAATGGGATGACCTGCAAGATTTCTTTTCTTCTTTTCCTTGGTTGGATTACTGTTTCCAAACTTCTGATGTCAACATTTGCTCAGATCATGTCAGTGAAATTATTCTTGCAGGAATGGAATCCTTTATCCCCCACTCCACTTTAAAATCTCGTCCTTTATCTAAACCTTGGTTTTCCAATAAATGTGCTAAGGCTGTTCAAGAGAAGAATGTTGCATATCGTAATTGGCTTGTTTCTAATTCTTCAGTTTCATTTTCTGTCTACACCAAAGCTCGCAACAATTGTAAAGCAGTCATTAATCAGTCCAAACTAGAGTTTGAACAGGCTAAGAGTAGAAAACTTGCTTCTTGCCCTAATGGTAGCCGAGCATTCTGGTCTCTTGCCAAAGCTATTGGCCGCAACTTTTGCCCATCTCTGCTCCCACCTCTGTCCAAACCAGATGGTTCTGTTGTCACTTCAGCCAAGGATAAAGCTGACCTTCTAGCATCCCATTTTTCTTCCAGCTCATGTATTAATGATCTTGGTAAAACACCACCCACCACTCCCAACACGGTCCATTCAATGCCTCCTGCGGTCTTCCATCAAAAGGATATCAGAAGTATTTTGATGAATCTTGATGCTAAGAAAGCTCCAGGTCCTGATGGTATTTCTCCACTTGTTCTCAAAACCTGTGCTCCTGAACTTACTCCTATTCTTTGCCGCCTTTTTTCACTTTCTTATTCCAAAGGTGTTTTTCCTTCTACTTGGAAGTTTGCTCATATCCAGCCAGTTCTTAAAAAGGGTGACAAATCCCTCGCATCCAATTATCGTCCCATTGCAATTACTTCTACTCTTTCTAAAGTAATGGAGAAATCAATTAACCGCCAACTCTTAAACTACCTTGAAACCTTCCATCTGATCAATGATCGCCAGTATGGATTCCATCAGTGTCGATCCACTGGTGATATTGTGGCTTATGTTACCCATTTATGGACCAATTCAATGGAAAGGTTCGGTGAAACACAAGTAGTTGCTCTTGACATCTCAAAGGCTTTTGATCGTGTTTGGCATAAAGGTCTTCTAAACAAGCTTCCATCCTATGGTTTGCCAACTGTTTTTAGTAATTGGTTATCCAGTTTTCTCTCTGATCGCTCACTGAGGGTGATGGTAGATGGCTCTCTGTCTTCTAACTTCTCCATTAATGCCGGTGTCCCCCAAGGTTCAGTTCTTTCCCCAACTCTTTTCCTCTTGTATATTAATGACCTTCTTCCATTGACTGGAAATCCTATCCATAGTTTTGTCGATGATAGCACATTGCATTCCACTTTCCATTTTGAGAAACCTTGTCCTGCTCAATCAGCTTCAACTTCTTGAAAATCTGCTACCAATTCCTTAAATGCCGATCTTCAGGTAATTCTCCAGTGGGGCAAAGACAACTTAGTTGATTTCAACCCTTCTAAAACTCAGCCTTGTCTTATATCTCACAAAAAGGATTCTTCTGCTCCTATGCTTATCTTTAGTGACACTCTGATTTCTAGGCAAAATGATATATCTCTTTTGGGGATTACCCTGACTTCTAATCTCTCTTGGCACAAGCACATTACAAATATTGCTTCTTCTGCATCTAAAAAACTTGGTTTTCTCTTTCGCTCTCGCCTTTACTTTTCTTCCAAACAGCTGTTCACTCTGTTCAAATCGCAAATCTACCCTACCATGGAATATTATTTCCACATCTGGGGGTGCTGCCCCCAAAACCTCTCTCAGGCTTCTAGATTCCATTAAGAAGAGGGCAGTTAGGTTAATTAATGACTCATCTCTAACAGAGCCTCTCCACTCGCTGTCTCATAGATGTACTGTTTCTGCTGCATGCCTTTTCTACAGATACTTCCATGGGCACTGTTTTTCTGAATTGGCTTCTATAATTCCCACTGTCTCTTTCAAAACAGTCTGAACACGTGCCGCCACCAGCCAACATGCATTTTCTCTCCAACTTCAAACTCACAGAATTGACTTTTCATCTTCCTCGTTTATTCATTCAACTGCCGTTTTCTGGAACAACCTTCCTTCTTATGTATTTCCTGAAAATTACAGTCGACGGAAGTTCAAGACTAATGTCAACAAATATCTTCTTTTGTCTTCTCAACCTCCAAACCAGTGTTACCTAGCACCACAAGCCCCTACTAGACGTAGTTCCGACGCAACATTTAAATTTCAGGAACTTTTGGGTAGCACCTCATTCTTTGTGCAGTTAATGCAATCATTCCCATAACATACTTTCTTAGATCACAAAGGAATCCTATGGTAAATCTCACACTCCTGAACAAATATGGTTTTAGGAACATTTTTTGTTTTATCAAAAATACTTTGTTAAGATAATATAGAGATATATAATAAGATAACATAGAAAGTATGTAATATATGAAACACTTTATTATTTCTATATTATCAACACTTTAAGCAAATTGAATTTTAAAATTAAAAATGCTTATTCTGTTAGCAAGCTAAAATTTTTAGTAAGAAAATATACAAAATGAAATTGCAGAATAATAATTTTCTTTCCTTTTTTTGTTGTTTACAATTTAAGACGGAATGTGATGCATTTATTGCCCATTTAGGTCTCTGACTGATACTGAAGTTACTAATACATATTGGGTAGTGCTAAGGTGTTATTTTAATATGCAGTACACAATAAACTCATGAAGAGAGTAAAGTTTGCAATATGGCATCATTACTATAACATCTCCTATTGTGAAATCCTACACAAATTGCCTAGATTTGCACCTTTTAATAAGTAACACTTCTCAAGAAGAAGACTATTGTTACTATTTTTGCAGTTTGGTGCCACCACTCAGACAGCACTGTTTTGAGAATGTTCTGACTAAAGTGAGCAGGTAGGATTCCACAATATGAGATGCTGTAGTAAAAATTCTGTATTGCAAACCCCATTTGCTCTCTTCATGAGTTTACTGCATATTATGTATGCATATTAAAATGCTTACTGCATAACCCAATATGTATTAATAACTTTCTGCAGTGAGAAGGTGCATAATTTCACACCTATGGGCTCTCATATTTTGAAAATATGAGAGAGACCAATAGAGAGACCACTTCCAGGTTGTCTAGGTGCCTCCGTAGCCAGGTGGGCAGGAGCAGCAGTGCATAGCACACGCTTCTTGATTAGACCGTGGTTTGAGCCCGTGACCACCAAATACGGAGAATGTGGAAAGGACAGGGAATGACCACTGCATATCCCCAGAGCAATATGACCTTAGTTGCTAATGCTCCTAAAAACCAAATAACAAACAAACCAGGTTGTCTACTATTACAGTCACAGTGTGTACCAGCCCACTGAAGAGAGAATAGAAATTCTCAAAGCAGTGCTGTCTGGGTGGTGGCACTAAACCAACAATAAGTAACTAGTCTTTTGGGGAAGTGTTATGTATTCAAAAATGCAAGGCCAGCCATTGTAAGGGATTTTACAACATGAAAGTAATGTAATCTTCATTTGCTCTCTTCATGAGTTTACTGCATATTAAAATTATGCCTTAGTGCATTATCTGATATGTGTATGTAAGATAGAATCAAGAGGTTTAATCCTTTCTTTCTCTCCCCATTTGAAAGGGATCAAGTTTTTTACCTGCAGGAAAATGCACCAGAATGCCATTCCAGAAGTTGTAAACTGAAAAAATAAGAATTATTTATTATTACTAATATATGACACAGATAGTTGACCTCCTGCACGTCTTCTGTCTAGTAAAGAATATAATGAAAATATGCTTTTATTGTGGAAATGTTTATAACATTTTGGTTTCTTGTTGTAATTGATAATTAATAAGTGAATTAATAATATTCATTAAGTTTCTATAAAATTTATCCAATTCACAATACTGTGTATACTTTGAAATATGAAAACAGCCTTAAATTTGAGTACTTGGCACTATTATTAAAAAATTCACCGTGGGGGAGGGCCCTCAGACCCCTTTCCCCTTGGTGGAGTATTCCACAGCTATTGATCTTCACCATATTCCAGAAGCTTATTTTTTACAAAAAAAAGGTCCTTATCATCATTATTATATTTTGTTAATATTTTGCTAATTTTTTTGCATGTAAATATTTTTTAAGATGTAAACTTATTGCTAAGTAGAAAAAAATTGTGACAAATTTTATATGCAAATTTTATGTTGAATAAAACTGGTGTTGTATTGTATTATTATTATTATTGTCTTTTTTAGTTGAATAAATATTGTATTAAATAATAATAGGTTAATACTTAGCAAAAATAAATTTTATTTATCATTCAGTACAAAGAAATCATGGGTAAAAAAGCATACAATGTACAGTATACAAATGTTGAGACCACTGTTCCATCAGAAGAAAATAAAGACCTCATCAAAAAGTAGTAAAAGTTTCTTAAAGAAAATTGATGGTGAGTAAACTTTCTTTTAGTAGTAGTAGTAGATATTGAAGTTACCCCTCCCATAATACATGTTGAAATATTTTCTATAATTTACAAAAGGTGATATTCCATATCTTCATAAAGTGCACCCCTGCCATTTTAGTATAACATTGGCCATACAGTGCAGGAAACTAGGCTTTTGCTATACCAGTAAAAAACAAAACAAAAACTACTTAGATATTTCCTTCTTCATATAGGTACCTAATTTAGCTGCTTTGAATTTCTCCAAGAATTTCACCCAACCACTGTTCCATCTTGCTGGCTAAAGGAAAACTCATATAATCCAGTCTCTGATTCCCTCCCCCCCTTAGTTTGATTTATTGATCTATTTCATTTATTTGATCTGGTGTTACTTACTACTATAAATTTGACCTACATTTTATTATCTTCTGAGCCTTATAAACCTTAATTAGCTAGATCCCTCCTCCCAAGGTACCTAGTCACCATGCCTACATATCCGTAGGCACCTCCGTAGCCAGGTGGGAAGGAGCAGCAGTGCGTAGCACACGCTTCTTGTTATAGACCAGGGTTCGAGCCCGTCACCACCAAATACAGGATGCGGAAAGGTCAGGAATGACCACCGCATATTCACGGAGCAATATGGCCTTAGTTGCTAATGCTCCTAAAAAAAAACCCAAATAACCAAACCAAACCAGCTTACATACCCAAAGTCCCTCCCTGTGTGAGCACTGAAATTACTAACCTTACCCTTTTGCCAATCACACCAATTATGTTGCCCATCTGTGGATCTTTTCAAGAAACTTGATATCTCTTCTTCAGGTGCAGCTTTCATACCTGGACACACCAAAAATAGTCTCACAATTGCTTTATATAGTGGATACTCCTCTATCTCTAGATGCAGTTGTTCAATAAATCATTCTTAAATCACAATGGTTACAACTCCCCCCCCCCTTTCACACTACAGAGAACTTTATCTGCTTTGATCATAGTGCCCAAAATCCCTTTCTTTTCTATGGTGTGTAAATCAATCCCTCCAAGTATATTAAGGTATTTTGAGAATGCTACTTTCCCAAGTGAAAAACTATGCATTTTGCAGCATTAAAATGTAGCACCACTTATTGGACCACCCCAAAACCTATCTAAGTTGTTAAGGCACCAGTCATTAACTAATATTCCAGTCCTTATCATATTATGGAATATCAAGTCAGTATTATTTCACTGGTTTAATAACATTTGATGCATGAGAAAGTTAGAAGTCCAGCATGAAAAATTTGCATTTTGCAATTTATTTGCAAAATGAAAATAAATTGCAAAATTTATTTTCATTTTGATTTATATCATGATTTGTATATACAATGGATTCTGCTTATTAGAATTACATTGGGAAATTTTAAATTCATTAAATTATAAGAAAATTTTTTTTTCTGTAAAAATAAAATTAAAAAATGCTTGTTCATATTTTATTTACAGTAAATATAAAATTTATACATCATATACAGGAATTAATTTAAAAGTATGGTATTTCTAACACACCTAATACGACATATAAACACATATGGGAACAAACAGAATAGATACATTGGAAAACAGGCCTTGAGCTTCGGGTTGCATATCATACAATTTTCTAGCGACGACCAACTAACTGAGTTAAAATAAATTTATTGAAATAAAAAAATAATATATACATAAAATAAAAGTGTTAAAATACACAGTAACTTCAAGATGAAGTGCCTCTTCATCAGCTTAGTCAGTGAATGGTGTACTCCAGTATATATTATTGGTTACAACAGCAAA
Organism: Mastigoproctus giganteus; assembly: GCF_048544385.1. Lineage (NCBI taxonomy): Eukaryota > Metazoa > Arthropoda > Arachnida > Uropygi > Thelyphonidae > Mastigoproctus > Mastigoproctus giganteus. Next base: position 168,641,842 of record NC_143582.1, on the reverse strand, counting down.
AGTCAGCCGAGCATGATCATGCATCACAAGTCTGGTATACAAATGTTGCGGCGTAATTCAATAGAACAGAATTACGTACATGTGATGATCGGCAAGGTTCATCGCACTGCAAAACAGTACATTCCATAATGGAATGTAAGTGCACTCTCCTAGTGCAGTTCATGGTACTATTACTGCTAGCTATAATCAGTGCCTCGAGCCATGAGCGTTGGCGGTAATCACATGAATAGTCGACAATTTCAATATCTCTTCAGGGATCAAGATTGTGCTGCTCAACCCAATAATCTTGCTAATTTTGAATGCTTGGCAACCGCAGAGCTTTCAAAATTAGCAGTTCGAAGAGCCACCTCTTGTTCAAAAACCCGATCTTTCAATCTTCTGCTGGACTCGCCTACATAACACCCCCCACAATCCAGACATCTAATGCAGTATACAGAACCACTCTGTAGGAGAGGAGGAACAGGTGTTTTCACCTTAGAAATGATACTGTAATTTCCTCCCCAGACATTGCACACATCATATATGATGGAGATGCAAAATCCTAACAAGACATTCTGATATGCCCAGATAATAGGGGATGTAGGCAGTAGAAATAAATTCATTGACATGAGGATGATTAGATTGTGCAACAAATTTGTGAGCTTGAAGCTCACATCTGTCTAGAACCTGAGATGGATAACTGTAATTTAAAAACTCCACCCTAATTTTGGAATTCTCCAATTGCCTGACACCAATTGAACTAGAGTGCATCCAAGTGCGGAAAAATAAAGTGCAAGCAGTGCCATGCAAATGACCAGGAGCAAGCACAGACCCATAATTGGTAAATTGGCCTGTGCACATTGGCTTCTTAAAATGGAAGTTACAAAACACAAACCCACGCATTGGACTAAAACATCCAAAAAAAGGAAGAGTATTATTAACCTCTAGTTCAATCGTAAACTGAATGACAGGGAACTGATATTGGCAGTCAAGATGGTGTACTCCAGTATTGCAGCAGTTGGTATGAGGTGTGCCTGTTTTGGCTTTGGTTTGAAAACTTTGGGAAACTGGATCAGTAGTGTTCATCAAGAATTGAAAAGGATCATCATGAATAAATCCAGGCTCATGCAGGAATTAAGAGGTTTGGTCTCTCCTCCTATATTTTCTACGGTGGTTCATTTTTTGTGTTCTCAAGCCATATGTGTGTGACTGAAGCATATCGTGCACTTCAGCAGAATAAATTTAACGCTTTATTACGAGAAGCATATACTGCTAGGAACACACACACATGACAGATAGCTCACAGTTTGTTTTGAATTTGAGTAGCTAATTATCTAATTATCTTTGCTCCTTAGATAATTACCTAATTATCTAAGGAGGAAAGTGATCTCTTAACCTTAAGCATGAAGTTTGCGGTCCTTCCTTGTAAACCTTCCATCACACATTTGGCTATGGTTGTTGAAGCATCTCTAAAAATCTACCTGAAGAGACTGCTAACATAATTCGCTTTAAAGCAGATTCTATTTTGTAACACATCTGGCCTATCAGTAACAACCTCAGATGATGTCAATGGTAAGTCTTTCTTCTTTGTGCAAAGACGACACTGTTGTAGCCTTGCCTGCAGATAAGGGACGGTGTACTGTTGTCCCGGACAAGTCCGAGTATATTCGTAATGCCCTCGCTCTATTGCAGGATCAAGAGGTTTATGAAACTGTGCAAGACTCCCCTGTGAAAATGTTGGAGAAGTTGGAATCTAAAGTTAATAAACTTGTGCATTCTTGGGTTTTAGCTAACGAGATTACTAAGAACGTTTACTGGAAGCTTCATGCGACAGGTTATTGACTCCCGCAGTTTTATGGGCTTCCAAAGATCCATAAACCTGATATTCCTTTGCAGCCCATTGTTTCTTGTTGTCATATACCTACGTATGAACTTTCTAAATATGTTGGCAAGTTATTAGCACCCCTTGTTGGGAAAACTGTTTACACTGTTTCCAGTAGTATGCATTTTTTGTGTATTATTAAAGATTTTATTATTTCTGAGAATGAGGTTATGGTCTCCTTTGATGTGATTTCTCTGCTCACTTCTGTTCCTGTACAACAGACTATTACCTGTGCGAGACGTCTTTCGAGCAGGGATACCACATTGGGAGACAGAACCTTGCTCTATACAGTTGATATTTGTACCGCTCTCAGTCTGTGTTTAACAGTGGGGGGGGGGGGCATGATCATGTTCAATGACTCTCTGTTTTGCCAAATACAGGGCACAGCTATGGGTGCCGTTGTTAGTCCTATCATGGCCAATATTGCCATGGAAGAACTTGAGAGTCAGATTTTCTTGAACTTCCCTGTTCCTATCACTCGCTGATGTGATTATGTTGACGATATCTTCACCATTGTCCCTCAGGGATCAGAATCTTGACTGCTGCATTATCTCAATTCCCTGGCACCTGTCATTCAGTTTACGATTGAACTAGAGGTTGATAATACTCTTATTTTTTTTGGATGTTTTAGTCCAACGCATGGGTTCGCATTTTGTAACTTCCATTTTTAGGAAGCCAAAGTGCACAGGCCAATTTACCAATTATGGGTCTGTGTTCGCCCCTGGTCATTTGCGTAGTACTGCTCGCACCTTATTTTCTCATGCTTGGATGCACTCTAGTTCGATTGGTGTCAGGCAATTGGAGATTTCCAAAATTAGGGTGGAGCTTTTAAATTGCAGTCACACATCTCACCTCAGTTTCTAGATAGATGTGAGCTTCAGGCTCACGAATTTGTTGCCCAATCTAATCCTCCTTGCGTCAATGATTTATTTCTACCACCTATGCCCCCTATTATCTGCCAGGGGCAAAGGTTGATAACGTTGTAGACCAGATATCATCTTTTAAGGGCACAAAAGGTGATATAGTTGTACACGTTGGCACTAACGATATCAAGAGTAGGAGACCGGCAGAATTGCTTAACAAGTACAGGTCACTGTTGAAAACAAGCTGTGAAATAGGGTTGAATTTGAAAGTGTCTGCAATTCTGCCCAGACACGATAGGAGGGAGTATATGATGAGAGCCTTGTCGATCAATTCGGCCCTGGAAAGATTGTGCAAGGCTCAAGGGGTAGAATTTTTTTCAGCCTGGACTGTACTTGTTAACAGGAGAGATTGCTTCTACAGGGATGGGATACACTTAAATAGAAAGGGCGCAAGAATATTTGCTGATGCTATCGAGGCAGTGTTACGTTGGTCGGAAAACTGCTAGCTTGGGGGGATACAAAGACGAATAGATTAACAGTAGCCACTCGCAGAGGTGAAAGTGATTCTTGCACTGCTTCTATTGGAATGAGTAGAAGCCTGAAAAACAAGATTCAGGATATTTCAGAGACTGCTGGGAGTCATTGCGGTACAAGTAAACACATGGGTTGTGTTAGGGTAGCTAAGAATAGAAATAGGTGCATGTATACTTGCATGTACACCAATGCTAGGAGTTTAGTAAATAAATTTGATGAATTTGAGGTATTGTTCAAAACATCAAAGGCAGATATTGTTGGGATATCAGAGACTTGGTGTCACACAGATATAAGGAAGGCAGAACTGGAATTTGGGGAGTACAACGTCTACAGAAAGGATAGACTGGATAGGAAGGGAGGAGGGGTTATGCTATTAGTTAAGAAATACATAAAATCTAAGGAAGTGAAGCCAGTGGACATTGCTGGACAGTGCAGTGTCGAGTCAGTTTGGTGTGACATAAGCATTGGGAGATCAAAATGGAGAGTAGGAGTGTGCTATAGGCCTAATGACTCTGATGAGTATAATAAGAAACTGTACAGGGAAATAGAGTGGGCCAGTAAATCAGAGAGTCTTATAATGGGAGATTTTAATTTCCCAGATATTGACTGGAATTTGGGGGCTGGTCACTCACACACTAGCAAGGCTTTTGTGGAGATATTGGATGATTGATTTTTACATCAGCATGTTCGGAAGGCAACTAGAGGGAGGAATACTCTTGATTTAATTATCAGCAGTGATTCTTCATGCATTAAGAATCTGCAGATAAATGAACCACTAGGTGGCAGTGATCACAGTGTGCTGAAGTGGGATTTACTCAAAGAGGTAACTACCATTAGGGGTAAAGGGAAGGGTTATTGCTTTCATAAAGGCGACTACGATGGACTGAGACAGTATTTAAATTCTATACAGTGGGACCAACTGATGATGTTACCAACAGCAAATGCAAAATGGGAAGCATTCAAAGAACTTATCTTGGAAGATACTAGGCTTTACATACCAACTAAGAAATATTGTTCAAGGTTTAGGCCTAAATGGATGTCAGATGAACTGATGAGGCATATGGCAGAGAAGAAACATGCATGGGATACATACAAATTAACACATGACACAGAAGCCTATGATAGATACAAGTTGATCTGTAACCAAGTTACAAAGGAGGTTAGGCAGGCGAAGGCAGATTACGAGAAATCCTTGGCAAGGGATGCAAAGAAAAACAGCAAAGAGTTCTTTACTTATGTAAACTCTAGAAGGAAGAGGATGAATCAGATTGGTCCACTTGATATCGATGGGTCAACTGTTGATGATCCTGCTCAGGTAGCTAACAAACTAAATGAATATTTGCATCGACATTCACACATGAGGAGTTATTCAGAAAGGGGAATGCCATAGATGAAGTAAACAATGGCAGTGAGCTAGATGATCTTGTAATAATTCAGAGTAAAGTGGAGGAGAAATTGTTGAAGATAAATACAAGAAATGCACCTGGGATGGATGGGATCTATCCAGTTATATTAAAGGAGGCAGCAAAGGAAGTAAGCAATCTGTTAGCCATAATTATGAGAGCTTCCTTGGACTCAGGGGAGGTACCCACAGACTGGAGATGTGCAAATGCAACCCCATTCACAAAGGAGGATCAAAGGCTGACACAAGTAATTATAGACCTGTCAGTTTAACTTCTGTTGCAGGAAAATTAATAGAAGCACTGGTTAAGAAGAACTGCAGGATCATCTTGACAAGAATTCAGTTATAGCTCAGACAGCATGGTTTTGTTAAGGGGAAGTCTTGCCTGACCAGTTTGATTGGATACTATGATGCAGTCACAAAGGAACTGGATGCAGGGTACTGTGCAACAGTATCAAAGTCTTTTGATACTGTTGCACATGGAAGACTGCTGCACAAATTGGAGCAGTGTGACATTGGAGGCAAATTGCTGCTGTGTATAAAGGGGTGGCTGAGCGGGAGAAGACAGAGAGTGGTAATCAATGGACACTGCTCGTCGTGGACTAATGTTAGTGGAGTCTCTCAGGGCGCAGTGTTGGGTCCATTATTGTTTTCTGTATTCATAAATGATATTGATGATGGTATCAAGCTTAATGTCGAAGTTTGCAGACGATACAAAGGTAGGCAGGGTTGTCAAGGACACTACTGACACTATGCTGCTGCAACAGGATCTGGAAAGGTTGAGCAGATGGGTTGAGAGGTGGCAAATGAAGTTTAACATTGACAAATGTAAAGTACTACACATGGGAAACAGCAACCCCAGAGCAACGTATCAACTCTGTGGTACTACACTGACAGTGGTAGAGAATGAAAGGGACCTGGGGGTGGTTGTGCAGGCAGATATGAAGTTCTCTGAGCAGTGCAGACGGGCTGCAAGAGTAGCTCATGGTGTATTGTCAATGATATATAGGAATTTTTCTAGCAGGGATAAGGAGGTGATTATTCCCTTGTATAAGGCAATGGTCAGGCCACACCTAGAGTACTGTATACAGGTCTGGAGGCCTCATTTCAAGAAGGATGTAGAGCTGCTGGAATGAGTACAGAGAAGGGCAACAAGATTAGTGAATGGAACAAAGGGGTGCTCTTACGAAGAAAGGCTTAAGTTTTGCAAATTACAGTGTCTGGAGACTAGGCACCAGCGAGGTGATCTGATAGAGGTGTATAAAGCATTGAATGGTTTGAGCATGCTCAATGCTGATGGGATTCTTCCTCTTGCTCAGAATAATCACCTGAGAGGGCATAAATTCAAATTGAGGAAAGACAGATGTAGGATAGACGTGTGGAAATTTGCCTTTAGCCAACGAGTGGTTGGTTGGTGGAACAGACTTCCATCCCTTGTCATGGAAGTTGATAGCCTAAATAAGTTTAAGGCTCAGCTGGACAGGTATTTTGAACGAACAGAGGGGTGAAGTGGATGTGGTTTTTTTTTTTTGTTTTTTTGGCTGATGCTGCATAAGCTTGCTTTCTTGCATCAAATGCCTCTACTAATGCTAATGCTAATGCTAATCTGGTGTATCGGAACATCTTGTTAGGTTTTGCGTTGCCGTCATGTATGATGTGTGCAACTTCCATTGAGAAAATGCAGCCTATCATTTCTAAGGTGAAAACACCTGTTCTTCCTCTCCTACGGAGTGGTTCTGTATACCGCATTATGTGTCCAGATTGTGGGGGGTGTTATGTAGGTGAGTCTGGTAGAAGATTAAAAGATCGGGTTTCTAAACTGAACATGAGGTGGCTCTTCGATCGCTAATTTTGAACACTCCGCAGTTGCCAAGCATTATTGGGTTGAGCAACACAATCTTGATCCCTGAAGAGATATTGAAATCATTGACAATACACATGATTACCGCCAGCACTCATGGCTTGAGACACTGTGCATAGCTAGCAGTAATAGTACCATGAATCACACTAGGGGAGTGCACTTGCACCCCATTATGGAATGTACTGTTTAGCAGTGCGATGAGCATTGGCAATCATCGCGTGTATGCAATTCTGTTCTACTGACACCAGACTCATGATACATGATCATGCTCAGCTGACTTTTGCTGTTGTAACCAACAATATATACTGGAGTACACCATTCACTGACTAAGCTGATGAAGAGGCACTTCATCTCAAAAGCTACTGTGCATTTTAACGCTTTTATCATATTGTATTTTAACACTTTTATCTTATTGTATTTTAACACTTTTATTTTATTTTATTTTATATATCTCTGTTTTAGTATTTTATGTATATATTATTTATTTATTTCAATAAATTTATTTTAACTCAGTTGTCAGGCATCACAAGAAAATTGTGAGAATAGATACAGGTGCAGAAGAAAATTGAGAAACTGCTGCATTAGCCTCTATAATTCTCTAGCTATTATGGTTATTTTGCATGTGGACTATGAACCCTCTGTCCAAAAGTACAAAATAGTTTAAATTTTATTTAAGTTTATACATTTAAAGTTTTTAATAAAACAATTATTTTGAGCTGTGAAAGTAAAACCAAAGAAAGAATTTAAGTGTAGCATAAAAACATGAATTATGAATGATGCATTATCTCATCCATATTCTGTGTAAGATATTGCACATTTTTTCATAACTGTTATTAACTTGTATTATTTTATTATATGTGTGTTTGTAAAATAATAAGAGGAGTTTGCTCAATATAGTATGTAGAACACTTCCGTATAATACTCTCCAGAAATTAAAACGAAAAAATCGAAAAACTTACATTGGAGTAACAAATAATTAAAAACCAATTTAACACAATTAAAATCAATTAAACACAATTAATAATCCATTTAATGCAGTTAAAAATCAATTTAACGCAATTAAAAATATTAAAAAGAATCTAACAAAAATATTCAAAATGATTTTCCTTCCTGTAGCTGACAACGCTTTTTGACCATATGTCGTGATCACAGGAATGAAAATTACCGAATAGGGTTGAACATGAAACCTTAAATTCATTCCTGTGATCACGACATATGGTCGAAAAGTGTTGTCAGCTTCAGGAAGGAAAATCGTTTTGAATATTTTCGTTAGATTCTTTTTAATATTTTTAATTGCGTTAAATTGATTTTTAATTGTGTTAAATGAATTTTTAATGTTGTTTAATTGATTTTAATTGTGTTAAATTGGTTTTTAATTATTTGTTACTCTAATGTAAGTTTTTCAATTTTTTCGTTTTAATTTCTGGAGAGTATCATGCGAAAGTGTTCTGTGTACTATATTGAGGTAAACTCCTCTTATTATTTTACAAATATTTATATCAACGTAGAACATATTGAGTATTACAGCTCTGATTCACACTATCTAATTATATGTGTGTATATGCAGTTCTTGGCAGGTTATGTAAAATTCTACTCACCACCCAAAAAAGGTGTTTTTTTTTTTATGACATAAAGCCCTAATAAGAATAAGATGAACAGTAATAACAGCATTAGTTGTTGATAATATAGATACTCGTATCATACATTTGTAATTTTTGCTACTTGAATGGTCCTTTACACAACACATTTTATTTAAAAAATGCCACTTGTCAATAGCTCATTCTGGTTGGAAGAAATCAATTGTTTGTCCATTAATTGATACTGTCATGAGGCTCTCTAAACTACTGTAATGTGGATCTCATTGGATTTAATTAAATTCATGATGCTAAAACTCCTTTTGCATGATGCTGTTGAAGTTTAGAATATCCTCTTGTTTCAAATGCTTACATAATACTTTAACTTCAACCTTTCATTAAGAATAGCTTCCGTTGCATTTTCAAGCAAAACTTTAGATATCAAATGATGAAAATGGCAAGTGAGCATCTTAATTTCATAATCAGCATAATTTCTTAAATCAGCCAGATGGCCACAAAACAGTATTGAATACAGAGCAGGCACCAGATACTTTACAGCGATTATTGTCCAAAAATCTGTCATTCAAAAAGCTTTTATATCTGATTTAATTAATTTAATTCTGTCCTGTTGATATTCCAGATAATTCAACTTTTTTGAAATTTTCCAGACATAGATGTGTTATCAAGAAAAGATTTTTCTACCTCTCCTAATATTTGTTTCAATTTCTCCCAAGAATATATTGCACCTTCCACATGCAATTTTACATGGCTTAGTAGAAGATTATCTCACTGAAAAATTAGGGCACATTTTTAAAAATCAGAAGGAAATCCAGTAAGAAGTGTACTATTAGTAAGAACCTAAAATTTTTGAGCACCTTCAGAAATCCCTTGCAGTGGTTATATTCAACTATTTCTTGATTGTACAATAGATTTCATATGGACAACACATGAGCTGCAGTCAGCAAGAACTGATGTAAGAGCTCCAGTTTTACTGGCAACCCATCAAACTTGATTTAATATATTCGATTTTTGAAATTTTCGCAAAGATTTATCAAAATTTTGAAGTTTTTTTGGAGAACTTCCATAACATTTAAAAAGGCCAATAAGAATCTTCTATTTCAAAATGTAAGGAGCATCTTTCACAGAATTCAACACACAGTTGTAATTTATGAGCTATACAGTGCACAGAAATCAAATGTTTCACTTCATTTTTCATTGTGCTGCAAGTCCATTAACACTGCCTAACATGCTTGCAACTCCATCTACCCCTAATTCTACCAACTGCTCAGTGTCTCTCCAGTGTAGTCCAAATTTACAGAATCCTTCTTGAACTGCATCAAAATATCCTTCTCCAGTAGCATTATTTTAATTTAACTATGCTTACAAATGTTTCCTTTACATTGCCTCCCTTACAATATTTCATATACATTGTCATTTGCTAGGTTGTAGATTTGTCAATAGAACCATCAATTAATATACAAAAAACTGACTCCTTTTTACTTCAGTGATAATGTTATTTCTTATTTTTTCAGCAGTAAATTGTAGAAATTCTGCGCACCATTTATTGTTGCCCTATTGCATTAGAACATTACTGCCCAGCTTGCATGCATAATTTAACAGCTCTTCATGTTGCTGAATGGTTTATTTATTATTTTTAGCAGTCTAATAAGCTGTATTTAAAATAACATTCATCTGTTGAAACATTTCACTTTCCATCTTTTTTAAACGTTTTTAAACATTTTTAAACTTTTTTAAACATTTCAATAGACTGTGATTGATTCAGAAGACAACTTCCCCCCCCTCAGTTCTCCCCTGAGCCACAGCACTTCCCCTAGTTTGAGCCTTTTGCTTTGCTGCTCTGGTCTGAGTCATGTTTTCTATTCAAGTTCAGTAAAATTCCAATACAAAATATAACTCTAAACCTATATCCCAATGCAGTTATAATTTTATATATATGTATTTCGGTATTGAGTATTATCTCCGAGTTACGTTATACGACTTGCTTATCCCCTGTCAACTTATATGTATTAATTTATGATGTTACGTTTGTAATAACTAGGTCGTTATATTTATTTAGTTCAAAAAGTACAATTTAATTGACAATGAAATTTAATAAGATTAATAAAGTTTACCTGTTAATTGATACTACTATACTCGCTATCTAGTTTTCCGTTAAACCTTACGCTAGCACACATATCGTATAACAATGGCAGAAAGTTACGAATGGTTAATCTACAGACACGAGGTATTGCTTACTTTCCAAATTGCGCTATCTAAATTCAAAATAAACCATGGAGCTTGACTAATTCTACAATTGTCTTTCCTCAATTTGAATCTATGCCCTCTCAGGTTCTTAATCTGAGCAAGTGGAAGTATCCTGTCAGCATTGAGCCTGCTCAAGCCATTCAAGGCCTTATATGCCTCAATCAGATCACCTCGCAGGTGCCTAGTCTCCAGATGTGGCTACTTGCAGAACTTAAGCCTTTCTTGGTAGGCCACCCCTTTGTTCCTCTCACCAATCTTGTTGCCCTTCTCTGTACTCATTCTAGCAACTCTACATTCTTCCTAAAATGAGGCCTCCAGACCCTGTATGCAGTACTCAGAGTGTGGTCTGACCATTATACAAGGAATCTCTTCCTTGTCTTTGCTAGCAAAATTCCTATACAGTAGACTCTCGATTTTCCGGGATAGATGGTAAAAAAAAAATTCTCAGATAATCGATTTCCCTGTTAATCCAAAAATACTGCGATCCGACATACGTAAGAGATACGTTCCAGGACTTCTTACATAAGTCAAGTTTTACGTAACTCGGGCATGACTAATAAAATATTGCTAATATATCCCTGATATGCCAAAATTATAAAAACTACATAATATCTTCAGAAGGATGAAGAAATATAGTTATATACAGGCTGGCCTCGATTAACGTGATTAATTCATTTTGCTCATTGCACAAAACGGAAATGCATTAATCGAATATAATAATCAATAGGAAAAATTATAATTGGTCTTTGACCTTCTGGAATGTAGTAGTAGTGGCATGTGATGCAAGAAAGCATGTGTATGAGCTTATGCAGCATCAGCCAAAAAAAAAAAAAAAAAAAAAATCACATCATTCCCTCCAAATGCCTGTCCAGTTCCTCCTTAAATTTATTCAACCTATCAACTTCCACAACGACAGATGGAAGTTTGTTCCAGCAATTAACCACCCGCTGGCTAAAGGCAAATTTCCGCACATCTATTCTACATCTGTCTTTTCTTAATTTGAATTTATGCCCCCTTAGGTTCGTAATCTGAACAAGTGGAAGGATCCCATCAGAATTCAGCATGCTCAACCCATTCAAGGCCTTAAAGCCATTCTTTATGTCCATAAAGAATTTTAAAAATACCTTTTAAATAACTTTTTAACTGTATACAATGTAAAAGAATGAAAATAATTATGGAATTAAATGTTTATTGCATAAAACAGCAGTTCCCAAACTGTGTGCCACGGAATATTTTAAATTTTCGAGGGAAACAGCGATACTCGACATCTGTTGGACACCGCGCAAACTATTAGCTTGAGGTAGTTCACAGTTTCAGTATTTCTTATTAAGTTGTTTGGACCTAACTACTTAATAAACAGAACTGTTGACTTTCTCTTGTCATCAATCAATTTCTGATAGCCGACAACAATCTTCTCTTGACCCTGATGAAATAAATATCGCAGGGAACCTTAAACCTTTTGAGGTTCTCTGCGATACAAAAGATTTCATCTAATTCTTTTACCGTTATTTTCTTTGCGGTAACATTTTCATCTGGCTCATTTAAAAATTTGAATTTGTAAATGCAAGTCTACATTGACTTTATTAGCCGGAGACATATAAGTAACACATCTTCTTCCGATGGTGGATGGAACACACTGAGGCGGGCAGCAGGCAAACATTTGTTTATTGCCTGTTCGACGCACGGTAAGCTTAATGCGCAATTCAAATCTTTTTCCACCATCACAAAAAAAAAAAAAAAAAAAGATCGCATTAACTGGAAATTTGTTGTGTAATTAGTATTACAATTAATTAGTTGTATTTTTAATTAGTTCAATTAAAAACTTTATCTGGGGACAGCGGTGAAGTAGCCGGTAAAAGGAAAAAAAAAAACGCATGTTATTATACTGTAAAAACTGATACGTATTTCGTAGCCCTGGTTATTATAGTTGACTTCATTGGTGCCGATCACTTCACTGCTTCTTGTATTCTGTCTTTCTCCTTTATTGTGTTCACCATTGCCACTAAATTTTACACGATACTTGTTAATGTTTGACCAGTTTCATACATCCTTATTATTTTAATTTTCGGCTTTCATCCAACTTGATTGCTTTCCTTTTGTTGATCGATTTATTAGTACCGCTGTTACTTATTTTCTTAGTTGGCACCATGAGAACAGTCAAAATTAAATTTTCCGAAAAGAACAGGGTTAAGGCAAAAACTCACTATTATCACCCCACGTGAGCTCACATTTTACTAAAGCTCATTTCTGAAGGTCTCTGCCATAAACCAATAAAAACAATTTGCACTTTCCAGGTTATTGGGCTTTTCTGTTAGCTCAATCTATTATAAACGGGTAGTGAACTTGATCCTATTGCATTTGCGATAATACCGATAGCTGGAATTCTGTAGGTGAAGTGTGTGTGTGTCCCCCTTCGCTGAAATCTGCAGTCATATAAAAAAATATATAAATAATGTAAGTCGGGGACTTACTGTTCAAAAAATGTTCAGCAACCTACGTAAAAAGTATGGCGATAGATAAAAAACGAAAAAATTTACCACACATTACTCGCGTGTCCATTACAATGCTGCCTTTTATTTTTTACAATGTCGATTTTAAATCTAATAGTTTCCCTTTATTTTTTACAGTGTTACGTATGGTTTGGTTACCAACATTATAATAGTTCATTAGTGATTTAACAGTTGCACCATTTTCAAACTTTTGAATAATTTCAAGTTTTTTTTTAATTGAAAGCACAACTCTTGTGTTTACCCATCATTTTCTGGATTTCTAAAGAAAAAAAAAAAAAAAAAAACCCGACATCCCTGACTTAAATAACAAAACAAAATTTGTCCTTTTGCAGTGCGATGGAATATAGCAATCGACGCGATGCACTAAAACAAACTAAACATTTGGTCTTTTTTTTTTTTTTTGAGTGATAGCTGTGAAGACAGAGGGGATTGCAAGATAATAGGAACACTAATCTCCCAATGACGACTTATAATACCACTTCTTGTCGCATATTTACGACTTACAAAACATCTGTTTATACCTATTCTAGTTATTACTTGAATTTTATGATTTCTGATTGATTTTTTTTTTTAATTTAAAGTCTTTAAGTGTCCCAGTTAATCCGATCCCGGTAAATCGAGAGTCTGCTGTATATCATTGACAAAACTCCATGACCTGCTCTGCAGCCTGTTTGCAGTACTCAGCTAATTGTGCAGTCAGATCACTGACTGGTAATTGTGCAATCAGTGATCTGACTGCACAATTACCCCCAGATATTTTTCATTCTCCACCTCCCTGAGTGTAGTACCACACAGTTGGTATGTTTCTCTTGGGTTACTGCTACCTATATGCAGTACTTGCATTTGTCAAAGTTAAACTTCAGTTGCCACTTCTCAGCCCATCTGCCTAACTATTCTTTACTGTCATTAACAACCCTGCCAACCTTTGTATCATCTTCTTTGAAGGGTGACACGAGTAATTACAGACCAGTTAGTTTAACTTCTTTAACTTCTTGTATATTCCGGATAAAATAATGGAGTCACTGGTTAAAGATGCATTGCAGGATCATCTACACAAGACTGCAGCAATAATTCAGACACAGCATGGGTTTGTTAAGAGAAAGTCTTGTCTGACAAATCTGATAAGATATTATGATGTGGTTACAAAGGAACTGGATGCAAAAAAATAATTTTGATATCATATATTTGGATTTCAGGAAAGCTTTTGACACTGTTGCGCATGGAAGACTATTGTACAAATTGGAGCAGAATGGTATTAAGGTAAGTTGCTACAATGGATAAAAGGATGGTTGAGTGGGAGAAGACAGAGGGTGGTAATTAATGGGTGCTGCTGTTCGTGGACTAATGTTATTAGTGGAGTCCCCCAGGGTTCTGTGTTGGGTCCTCTCTTGTTTTGTATATTTATCAATGATAATGATGAAGGTATATCAGGCTTAGTGTCGAAGTTTGCAGATAATACAAAGGTTGGCAGGGTTGTTAATGACAGTAATGGCAGTGTGCTACTGCAACAGGATCTAGATAATTTGGGCAGATGGGCTAAGAAGTGGCAACTGAAGTTTAACCTTGACAAATGCAAAGTACTGCATATGGGTAGAAGTAACCCCAGAGAAACGTACCAATTGTGTGGTACTACACTTAAGGTGGTAGAAAATGAAAAAGACCTGGGAGTAATTGTGCAGACAGGCTGCCAGGGCAGGTAATGGGGTTTTGTCAATGATATATAAGAATTTTGATAGCAGGGAAAAGGAGGAGATTGTCCCTCTGTATAAGCAATGGTCAGTCCACGCCTTGAGTACTGTGTACAGGTCTGGAGGCCTCATTTTAGGAAGGATGTCGATTTGCTTCAGCGTGTACAGAGAAGGGCAACAAGATTAGTGAGGGGAATGAAGGGATCCTATTACCAAGAGGGGCTTAAGTTCTGCAAATTGCAGTGGCTGGAGACTAGGCACCTGTGCGGTGATCTGATTGAGGTGTATAAGGCCTTGAATGGATTGAGCACACTGAATTCTGATAGGCTCCTCCACTTGTTCAGATTACGAACCTAAGGGGGCATAAATTCAAATTAAGAAAAGACAGATGTGGAATAGATGTGCGGAAATTTGCCTTTAGCCAGCGGGTGGTTAATTGCTGGAACAAACTTCCATCTGTCATTGTGGAAGTTGATAGGTTAAATATCTGATAGGTTAAATATCGTTGTGGAAGTTGATAGGTTAAATAAATTTAAGGAGGAACTGGACAGGCATTTGGAGGGAATGGTGTGATTTTTTTTTT
Source organism: Mastigoproctus giganteus (assembly GCF_048544385.1). NCBI lineage: Eukaryota > Metazoa > Arthropoda > Arachnida > Uropygi > Thelyphonidae > Mastigoproctus > Mastigoproctus giganteus. The sequence continues at coordinate 168,626,701 of NC_143582.1, read as the reverse complement.
TTTCCCCCTTTGGCTGATGCTGCATAAGCTCATACACTTGCTTTCTTGCATCACATTCCACTACTACTACTATCTGCAAACTTGAACATTAAGCCTGATATACATTCATTGATAAATACACAAAACAACAATGGGCCCAGCACCGAACCCTGGGGGAATCCACTAATAACATTAGTCCACATAGAGCAGTGTCCATTTATTACCACTCTCTGCCATCTCTCACTCAACCATCCCTTTATCCATTGCAGCAACTTGCCCTTAATGCCATACTGCTCCAAGTTGTACAGCAGTCTTCCATGTGCAACAATATCAAAAGCTTTCCTGATATCCAAGTATATGATATCAAAATAATTTTGTACACCCAGTTCCTTTGTGACCACATCATAGTATCCAATAAAATTGGTTAATGCCATACTTAATGCCCTTAATGCCATACTGCTCCAATTTTCACAGCAGTCTTCCATGTGCAACAGTAATCAAAAGCTTTCCTGATATCCAAATATATAATATCAAATTATTTTTTGCATCCAGTTCCTTTGTGACTACATCATAGTATCCAACAAAATTGGTTAGACAAGACTTCCCCTTAACAAACCCATGCTGTATCTGAACAATTACTGCAGTCTTGTCTAAGTAATCGTGTATCACCTCTTTAACCAGTGACTATTATTTTCCCCAGAACAGAAGTTAAACTAATAGGTCTATAATTATTTGTGTCTACACTTGCACATCTCCAGTCCATGGGGGACCTCCCTCACTCTAAGGATGCTCCCATAATTATGGCTAAGGGTGTGCTTACTTCCCTTGCTGCCTCCTTCAATATTACTGGATAGATTCCATCTGCCCCAGGTGCCTTTTTTAAGTTTAACTTCAGAAATTTCTCCTCCACTTTGCTTTCGGTTATTACAAAATCATTTAGCTCCCTGTTAGAGTTTGATAAACTTCTGGCATTCCTCTCCTTGAATAGCTCCTCATGTGTGAATGTAGATGCAAAATACTCATTTCAGTTTATCAGCTACTTGAGCAGGATCATCAATAGTCGAATCATCTATGCTAAGTGGACCCATCCGATTCATCCCCTTCCTTCTAGAGTTTACATATGTAAACTCTTTGCTGTTTTTCTTTGCATCCTTTGCCAAAAATTTCTTGTAATCTGCTTTCGCCTGCCTAACCTTCTTTGTGACTTGATTACAGACAATCTTATATCTGTCATAGGCTTCTGTGTCACCTGATAATTTATATGCATCCCATGCATTATATCTGGTCAGTGCACTATATGCAGCAGAGACATGGATTCTTACAAAGAGACTTGAATGAAAAAAAATAAATGGACTGAAAATGTGTCAAATGTAGAAGTATTAAGACGTGTCCAAGAACAAAGGAAAATTCTAGGTAGAATAAGATCTACTAGACTCAGATGGGTGGGCCATGTGATTTGACATGATTTTCCTTCTGGATGTTATGGAGGGGACCATGGAGTGAAAACCCCAAAGGAAAAGACAAAAAAATGCCTTCATTGGGATGTTGCTGGATGAAGCAGGACTTCGAAATTTTGAGGAACTAAAACAAACAGCACAGGCGAGACAAAGATGGAGACAGCTCATTAGAGGAACTGACCAGTCACAACACCGAATTAGTGATGGTGATGACATAAATTGCTGTCAGCAGGGTTGTGGAAAGATATAGAGGAAATGCCATGAACAGGCAAAGCAATAATGGATCTTTGCCCCTTACAGAAGTTTGGCCACTGCTTGTTATATTGCTTAAAGATTTGCTCATTATACCCATGAAGCTCTTAACTACCATGATCACTTTAACCGTGAAATGTTGCTTATAAAATACATAATTTCCAATCAACTCTTCTCTGTTTGCTTGTAATAGCCAAAATCTTGTTATAACCGTGCTCATTATAAATGAGTTTGACTGTATGTGTTTTAGGAGCAAATAAAATTCTTAAGGTATGTATGCACGTATGTACAGTTTTTGATGATTTTTTAGTTAACCAACCAAATACTAGCCTGATCATGTAGGATAAGTGGGCTTCTATTTATTGCAGTGTTGTCATTTGTACTTTAATGTTTGTCCTTAATCAGTGTGTATTGATTTTCCCTCTTAATATCTATGCAGTATCAGTTCTTTTATTTCCATATTATCGTGTGTTTTTTATCTAATAATAATTTAGCATATTCATGGCTTAAAATGAAAAGATTATAAATAAACATGTCCTTCACTTATTTAAACTTAATTAAATTTTACTTTTAATTGCTATGATATTTTGAATTTTTTACAGCAGCATTCCTTACAGACATTAATCAATTAGTTTATTTTTCAGAATAAAAATTATTACAGATTTGTGAAAGAAGCTATAACAATATATTAGTTCCCTCTCAAAAATTCCTGAGATGATTTCTCTTCTAAAGAATACTAAAAGGTGTTGATGGACATTTCTTGGCTTTTTTTGTTCTGCTTCTTAAGAATCAAATCAAGAAAATATGCTTTATTGATGGTATTCTCCCTTCCTTATATTCATATAAGTTGCCATATATGTTTTATATAATAAAATTAAATCAACTTTCTGATCACATGAAAATTGCGCTGAGGTGGCAGCGCAATTTTCATGTGATCATCAAAGACAACAAAGAATCGGTTTATCACATCTGTAAATTGCACATATTCTGTGATCAGTTTTTCTCTTTTTGTCCAACTGAAAAAACCTGTGTTTCCTGCCTGGCCACTACTTGTAAAGTCCCTTTTAATCTCTAAATTAATGCACTTACCAAGAGAGAAGTAAATCACTCCAGCCAGACAATACATATTTAGTCTGAACCTTTCCACACAGGAGGAAAGTGGCATAGCCACTATTCTGCCATTGAGAGCTAGTCATAAGAAGAACATAAAAGTTGTTCACTTCGATAGTATGAGTATATGAGTATATTCAGTGAGTATATGATACTCATGTAAATTTAAGCCAAAACCTCAAACATGTGGCAGCTATTAAACGTTGTTTTTTTTAGTCGTCATGTACCTTAATATTGCACCATAAATTGTCTTAGTATTTCACCAGCACCTCAAATAAAAAGAAAAACACCGTAAGTACCCTGTATGCATGAAAGATGTTTTATTTTATGTGAAAACATTCTTGGCTTGGACAAGGTTAAAGGGGTTTAGTATGAAAAGAATCTGAACACATTTAACATTTTAAAGCATTTATGTTTTTTTTCGACAGTTTCATGAATTTGAGGTTGCAATACATATTCAATAGGTAATTTACTTGCAATTGGTTTGTGATAGCTAAAGTATGATAAATACACTTGAAATTGTAAAGACTGTAAATGTCTTTGAAACACTGCATCAATTATAGTTCCATGAATAGTAGTCGATGGTGCCTCCGTAGCCAGGTGGGTAGGAGCGGCAGTGCGTAGCATATGCTTCTTGATTAGACCATGGTTTGAGCCTGTGACCACCAAATACAGAGGATGTGGAAAGGTCAGGGAATGACCACCGCATATCCCCGGAGCAATATGGCCTTAGTTGCTAATGCTCCTTAAAAAAAAACAAAACAATAAACAAAAAACAACAGTAGTTGATACAGATCTAGAAGTATTTAACATTAATCCAAATTATTTTCTAAGAAATCAGTCAAAGGTTTGGATTGAGTATCTGCAAAATTAACATTAAAATCTCCACTAAGTGTTATTCATATCTGGTCGCATTTCTTGTGAGAAAATTGTTGTAACAATGCAACTCCTTCAATCGTGTAAGGAAGTAAAATGAAATGGATGAATTCAATGATGTGTTCAATCTGTTGGTTTGGTGAAATGTAAATGACTACTGACAATATCGCTTGACCATCAGGAAGAAGGCATTCAGCTGCACAAGTGTCTCCAACAGGTCTAATGCTCATGGAATTGCCAACAGTGTGTCAATGAATCACTTCCATATGGGGAGTAACAACATGAGTACGAATTTCTCTCCTATGATAAACTGCTACACCACCAGCTTGTTGATCATCTCATTTGAATTGAACGACACAATCAAAGTTAGGTATGCTTACTTCTTCTTTGTTATTTAGCTATGTTTCAGAAAGTAGAAGTAAATTGGATTGTTGTGTGATTGCATTAATGAGATCATCACTGTGAGCACGTAAAGTTTGACAATTTAACGTTAGAATGGAAAGATCTTGTCGTTTACTGATGAACTCATATAAAAGTATCTTGCATGGTAAATAGAAGATTATGCGACAACCTGGTCATTTCAGCTTGAAGTGCAAGAGTGGATGTAGTGTATCTCAGTCCATGATAAAATTTCTTTTCTCCATTTCCAGCAATAATGTAAAGATCATTGATATTGGTAACTCGAGATAATGCAGCGTAAACTAGTTGTTGTTTGTGACATTTCTCTTATTCATAAACTACAGAATCAAAAGTACCTCCCTGAAATTTATGGATGGTAATAGCGCAAGCCAGTATTAGTGGAAAATGATTTCGTTTAGCCAAGATCGTTCTGTTGTTAACGAAACCTCATACTTCTTCTTGTGATCAGTATGACTTCTAAATCAATTTCTCTAGCTATAGCAAACTGATGAACCTTCATTCTAGCAAGTCGACCCACAGCAGGTTATCCTTGAAATTCTTCAAAGCCTGTATGACTTTGAAGCAGCTTCTAGATGAGAAGTCGATGTAGAAGGTTGATGTTGATCAAAACCTTGAGAAACAGATTTTATTAAATTCTGCATTTTTTTTTTTTTTTGTTCTATATGTTGAACTCGTTCTTTTGTCGACATGGGAAGCTTCTTCAGTGGCTTTGAAGCTTTTATTCTTGCATACACTGAGGGAGCTGAAATATGATTTTGTTTCTTTTTGTATGATGTAATCAAAGCTGGTTGTTGCAGTATACTCTGTCTAGCCGATTCAGGAATCAATTGAAAATCCTAGTTCATTTGAACTCAAATCTTCTGGATCGAAATCTTCAGGAAGTTCTTGAATATAATTTCATGATGTCGATGGTCCAGCTTTTTGATGAGAAATCAATGTAGAAGGTTGATGTTGATCAAAATCTTGAGAAGCAGATTTTATTAAACTGCATTTTTTTTTTCGTTCTCTATGTTTTTTAACTCTCCCTTTTGTAAACATGAGAAGCTTCTTTGGTGGCTTTGAAGCTTTTATTCTTGCATACTTCTCTCGATTTCCCTCAGCTCGAGTTTTAACCATCTTCAAAATACTTTTATAGGTATTTTTACAATTCAGTAGTTAGCAAATCTATTTGTAGACTAGTATGATGCCATAACCAAAAACTGCTCTAAGAAGTTATTGTTTGTTGAAGTGATTGTTTTATTGTTGCATTCTTGAATCAAAGCCATTTAAATTTTAAGCATTGAAATGGTCTTCTGTGAAAGAATATTGTTGGTAGAATATTCCTTAATAAAATCTGCAGATTTTATTAAGTCTGCATTTTTTTCGTTCTCTGTGTTTGTGAACTCATTCCTTTTCGACATGAGAGGCTTCTTCGATGGCTTCAAAACTTTTATTCTTGCATAATATTACTACTCGCTGCTTACTTTACTGAATCAACGTTGGTGACTGAGTTAGTGACCTGTAGGAAGTGACGTCATTCCCATATCTTAGTATGAACGTACTCTACTGAATCAACTACTTAACCTACCAGATCAACATTAGTGACTGAGTTAGCATCGTTAGCACCATTTAGGAAGTAACATAATTTAAAATCTAAATGGTCAGCTTTCTTCGTTACCAATCAGTTGCATCATTTCCATTACAAGAAAATTTCGTTACAATTCGATTTTACTTTAATGCTGCCATAGATGTTTTCACATCAAAATATACACCTCCATGAAAGAGAACATTGATATCTTTGAAATGCAAGTGATTGTCCATACAGCCCATTTCACTACTTTGTCAGTGGGAAACTAGGCACAATCACTGAAATGCCTAAAACCAAGTGATAAGATATCCCCAATATGTGAGATTCTTGATGGAACAACAAGTTTAAAACTCAAGTAAATTTACTAAGAAATAAATTCAGTTCGTCCAGTAAAAGCAGTGGCTAAGTATATTTAATGGCAGTAGCTTTCAAGATAACAAATCTCTTCATCTGCAGGCGCCTCCGTAGCCAGGTGGGAAGGAGCAGCAGTGCGTAGCACACGCTTCTTGATTAGACCGGGGTTCGAGCCTGTCACCACCAAATACGGAGGATGCGGAAAGGTCATTCAGGGTCATTCAATGACCACCGCATATCCCGGAGCAATATGGCCTTAGTTGCTAATGCTCTTAAAAACCAAATAACAAACAAATAACAATCTTCATCTGCTGTATAAGTACATACATACACAAATATATAAATATAATATAAAAACATTAGGAATGGGATGAGCAGTGCGTGCTCGTGCTGAGTGAGAGAGCGTGCATGTAGATGCAAGAATGGTGAATCACTTACTACATAGAATTAGGTGATTTTTTTGCACAGAGTGTGTATATGGGCTGACTGCCAGCATTTGTCATGTTGTAACACTACAGACTCCAAAATTGGGTGTAGTCATACACCTCTATTGCAGTTTGAAATGTTGCAACAACTAGATATGTATAGTGACTCTAACCACAGACAGTGATGGTAGTGATGGGAGCCGACCAGGCTAGCCGGGTGGGTAAAGTGCCTACCTGGCAACCCAATGGTCAAGGGTTCGAATCCCGCCTCGGGCTTGGATCAGAGTAGAAAATACAAAAACTTTGGGAGGTGCATTATGGCCACAGAAGCCGATGCGCCAATAACTAACAAAAAAAAAAAAAAAAAATAGTGATGGGATTGGTCAACCACCTCACTGTCGCAACTGAGATTAAGGTAGTGTTGCATCGACCAAAAATTCTCTGTGACTGCAGTGTGTAGAGTCACCTAGGCGATTGGCCCTATCATGTTTCATGAGGTGGTCCTGGAGCCTCCTAGAGCCTTCCCCCATATAGCAGCTACCACAACTGTTGCATGTGATCCAGTATATAGTACTGCTACGTAAAAGAGGGACAGGTGTTTTCACCCTCGAGACGAGATCACAAACCTCTACCGGGAAGTTGCAGGCACTTTATACAGTACCCGCATAAGATCTTAGAAATGCAATGTGAAGCACCTGGGTAATATGGGATATAAGCAGTAGATGTTGTCTCATTGCTATGGGGGACAGGTTTCGGATGTGCAGCAAGTTCTCGGGCTTGTAGAGCACATTTGTCCAAGATATGGGTAGGGTAGCCACATTTGGTGAGGTCGGCTCTTACCTTAGAAACTTCAATGCACCTGGCTTCCACGGAGCTGGAATGGCCCCAAGCTTGGGAGAGTAGTGTGCACGCAGTGCTGTACAGGTGGCAGGGGACATGTGCTGACCTGTAGTTTGTGAATTGACCACAGCACATGGGCTTTTGGTATACTGAAGTTTTCAGATGTGAGCCCACATGCCTCACTGAGACATCCAAGAAAAAATGGATCTTGTTCGATTCTAATTCTAATGTGGACTGTATGAAGGGGGATTAGGAGTTGAGGTGTTGTAGTAGCTGTGCTTCTAAACCTTGGGGGATGATGGTGAAGATGTCATTGACATATCAGCACCAGAGGGTGATGTTTATCGGTCACGATGTTTTAACTAGTTAAACATGGTTTAACATGTTTAACCGGTTGCATGTTGCATTACCAGGGTACCCACCCACCCACTGATGATGAAGCCCAATAGCTTCGAAACGATCATCTGGGTGGTGGTATCCTCTGAAAATAAATAACAGTAGTCTTCTCTACTAGAGAAGCATTATTTATTTGAAGTAGTGCAATACCACTATCTCGTTGTGAAGGCAACCACAATATGAGATACAATTAAAATGATGCCTTCTACACTACTTACGTAGTTCAAATTTATGGGTTAACTATGGTGTATTTACACCCATACTATATAGTTAATTACCAAAACCCATAAGAATTATGCCTTGTGCATTTCATTTTCAAAGTATTTTTTAAAGGAAGAACAGTGGGAAATTATAAAATTTTTGATATCACTTTTGATAAGAAGTCATATGGATTTTCAGACAGCTATCCTTTGGTTACAAGGTATTTGTATGAATATCCACAGCCTGCTTACCACATGCTATGAGAAGTTTGCATAATTTGTAGCAGTATAAAAAACATCTAATCCAAATGATTCTCAGCACTGAACAACACATACCAGCAGGGGTGGCTTGTCCATAGGCACTGCAGCACCCCCAGCTGTTTAAACCTAGATATACAGTGAACAGAGTTATATGAAATTTTGTGAAGAACAATGCAATGCAGTGCAATGAATATTTTTATTAACAGAACCTGCATATAGTATGCGCATCCTCTATTTCCAGTAATAAACAAATCCTCTATTTTCAATAATAAACGAATAAAAACACGAAATCGTTTCCAACTTTGAAGTTTAATTAACCATAGGCCTCACTGTGCACCAGGCAGTGACAAATTTTGCATTCCAGTGAATATCTGGTAGTTGGTTGCCATTGGCAACTTGCCAATATACATATTTTATAGGTGAAACAAATCAAAGTCACTCTAAAACGCACATGCAGATTTCATTGTTGACCATGATGGGTGTATAATCACAATGTCGGTGTCTTTTTGTTATTTGCCCGAATTCCCATTAAGTAACTAAATAATATCAGTGTTAAGTCAATATTCAACAGTGTAATTATATGATTACAGCTTAATTGCAAATTGAGCTTGAACTTGGTAAGTTGAAGTTATATTATGAGGTGATGTGTAAGTAAAACATTAGCAGTAGCATACTGTCATTGTACATGTACGTAACTGCTACAGGATCTAAAAAAGTTGGGCAGATGGGCTGTGAGGTGGCAACTGACATTTAATATTAACAAATGCAAAGTACTACATATGGGTAGCAGTAACCCATTTTCAGTGCAGAGGGGTCACTAGGGCAGGTCATGGAGTCTTGTCAGTGATATATAGGAATTTTGCTAGCAGGGACAGGGAAGTCATTATCCTGTTATACAAGGCAGTGGTCAGGCCACACCTTGAGTACTGTATACATGTCTGGAGGCCTTATTTTAAGAAGGATGTAGAGTTGCTAGAATGAGTACAAAGAAGGGCAACAAGATTGGTGAGGGGAACAAAGCGGTAATCTTACCAAGAAAGGCTTAAGTTCTGGAAATTGCAGCGCTCAGAGAGTAGGCACCTGCAAGGTGATCTGATTGAGGTGTATAAGGCCTTGAATGGGTTGAGCTGAATGAGCTGATAGGATTCTTCCTCGTGTCAGATTAAGAACCTGAGGAGGCACAGATTCAAATTGAGGAAAGACAGTTGTAGAGTAGATGTGCGGAAATTTTCCTTTAACCAGTGGGTAATTGATTGGTGGAACAGACTTCCATCTTTTGATGTGGAAGTTGATAGCTTAAATAAATTGAAGGCTGAGCTGGACAGGCATTTGGAACGAATGGAGGGGTGAAATGGGATGTTTTTTTTTTTGGCTAATGCTGCATAAGCTTGCTTTCTTGAATCGTATGCCTCTACTAATGCTAGTAACCCCAGAGTAACATACCAACTGTACGGTATTATACCCAGAGTAGTGGAGAATGAAAAAGACCTGGGGATAATTGTGCAATCAGATTCAAAGTTTTCTGAACAGTGCAGACAGGCTGCCAGAGCAGCTCATGGGGTTTTATCCATTATATAAAGGAATTTTGCTAGCAGGGATAAGGAGTTAATTATCCCTTTGTGAAAGGCAATGGTTAGGTCACACCTTGAGTAATGCATACAGGTCTGGGGGGCCTCTTTTAAGCTGCTGGAACAAGTACAGAGAACTGTCATGAGATTGATGAGGGGATCAAAGGGTTGCTTTTGCCAAGAAAGGCTTAAATTCTGCAAATTGCAGCTTCTGGAGACTAGGCACCTACTAGGTGATGTGATTGAAGTGTATAAGGCTTTGAATGGTTTTGAGCAAGCTGAATGCTGATCGGACTTTATCTCATGCTCAGATTATGCATTTGGGGGGGGGTATAAATTTAAATTGAGGAAAGACAGTTGCAGAAAGTTGCCTTTTGCTAACAGGTGGATGATTGCTGAAACAAATTTCCATCTGTCATTGTGAAAAGTTGATGACAAATAAATTTAAGAAAGAACTGGACGGAACTTTTGGAGTGAATCAATTGGTGATATTAGCATTAGCAGTAGTAGAGGCATATGATGCAAGAAAACAAGCTTATGCAGCATCAGCCAAAAAAAAAAAAAATGCTCTGATTTCACCCCTCTCTTCGTTCCAAATACCTGTCCAGCTCAGCCTTAAATTTATTTAGGCTATCAACTTCCACAACAAAAGATGGAAGTCTGTTCCACCAATTAACTACTTGCTGGCTAAAGGCAAACTTCCGCACATCTATCCTACAACTGTCTTTCCTCAATTTTAATTTATGCACTCTCAGGTGATTATTCTGAGCAAGAGGAAGAGTCTCATCAGCATTCAGCATGCCCAAACCATTCAAGGCTTTATACACCTCAATCAGATCACCTCGCAGGTGCCTAGTCTCCAAACACTGTAATCTGCAAAACTTAAGCCTTTCTTCATAAGAGCAACCCTTTGTTCCATTCATTAATCTTGTTGCCCTTCTCTGTACTCGTTCCAACAGCTCTACATCCTTCTTAAAATGAGGCCTCCAGACCTGTATAGTGTACTCAAGGTGTGGCCTGACCATTGCCTTATACAAGGGGATAATCATCTCCATATCCCTGCTAAAAATATTCCTGTATATATATCATTGACAAGACACCATGAGCTACTCTTGCAGACCATCTGCACTGCTCAAAAAACTTCATATCTGCATGCCAATTACCCCCAGGTCCTTTTCATTCTCTACCACTGTCAGTGTAGTTCCACAGAGTTGATATGTTATTCTGGGGTTATTGCTTCCCATATGTAGTACCTTACATTTGTCAATGTTAAACTTCATTTGCCACTTCTCAGCCCATCTGCTCAATTTTTCTAGATCCTGTTGTAGCAGCGTACTGTCATTAGTGTCATTAACAACCCTGCCAACCTTTGTATCGTCTGCAAACTTGGACATTAAGCCTGATATACCATCATCAATATCATTTATAAATACAGAAAACAACAATGGACCCAACACTAAACCTTCAGGGACTCCACTAATAACATTAGTCCAAAGAGCAGTGTCCATTGATTACCACTCTCTGTCTTCTCCCACTCAACCATCCCTTTATCCATAGCAGCAATTTGCCTCCAGTGCGACACTGCTCCAATTTGTGCAGCAGTCTTCCATGTGCAACAGTATCAAAAGCCTTTCTAAGATCCAAATATATGATATCAAAGTTATTCCCTGCATCCAGTTCATTTATGATCCCATCATAGTATCCAATCAAATTGGTCAGACAAGACTTCCCCGTAACAAAACCATGCTGTGTCCGAGCTATAACTGAAGGTGTCTAGATGATCATGCAATGCTTCTTTAACCAGTGCTTCCATTAATTTTGTTGGAATAGAAGTTAAACTAACAGGTCTATAACTACTTGTGTCGCCCCTCCTTTGTGAATTGGGGTCATGTTTCCACATCTCCAGTCCATGGGTACCTCCCCTGAGTCCAAGGATGCTCTCATAATTATGGCTAAGGGTTTGCTTATTTCCTTTGCTGCCTCCTTTAATATAGCTGGATAGATCCCCTCCACCCCAGGTGCTTTTCTTATGTTTATCTTCAACAATTTCTCCTCCAGTTTACTCTCAGTTATTACAAAATAATCTAGCTCACTGCCAGAGTTTAGTTCACCTCCGGCATTCCCCTCCCTGAATAACTCCTTATATGTGAATGTAGATGCAAAATACTCATTGTTTGTTAGCCACCTGAGCAGGGTCATGTGGTTAACATGAGTGGCACATAAGAAAAAAAAAACATAAAAGGAAGAAAACCGCGTATTATTGTACTGTAAAAACTGATATGTAATTCATAGTCTTGGTTATTATGGTTGATTTCATTGGTCATAGCCTTGAACCATCAATATCCAGGGGACCAATCTGATTCATCCCCTTCCTTCTAGAGTTTACATAGGTAAAGAACTCTTTGCTGTTTTTCTTTGCATCCTTTGCCAAAGATTTCTCATAATCTGCCTTTACCTGCCTAACCTCCTTTGTGATTTGGTTACAGACCAAATGGGAAATTTTTTTTTTTTTTTACTTAAGCTTGCTTTCTTGTATTGTGTGCCTCTGCTAATGCTACTTCATTCTATTGAATTAACCTCTTGTATAATTTTCAGTTTATTCCTGGCTTAATCACTCTGTTTACGCTTTGTCACCATAACTTCTAGATGAAGTTTAATATAAACATACTTAAAATTAATATACAGACACAAGCTTCAAAACAATATCAGCTTAGATCCTTTAAAAAATGGCACAAAAAGACTTTGAACACAGCACAACAGTTGCAACTGACCTACAATTGATGTTTCTCTAAGTTATTCATGTTGTAGCTATCATAAACTGGCTTTGTTTAGTGTTTCATGAAATGCAGAACTGGGTGTTTACATGCATGTTGGTGGAGCAATAATAGGGCAACTGTACCAAGCTTTGTATTAACCATACAAAATGACATTGTTTATTTCTCATGTGGTGAAAATGGACTTTGTAATATAGTAAGTCCCCGACATACATAAGAGATACGTTCCGGGACTTCTTACTTAAGTTGAGTTTTACGTAACTCGGGAATGACTAATAAAATATTCTGCTATATCCCTGACATGCCAAAATTACAAAAACCACATAATATCCTCAGAAGAATAAGAAAAATAGTTATATATTTTTCACTTAATTAGTTATATATTTTTTTGTATTAGTTATATATAGAAAAATAGTTATATATTTTTAATTAGTTCAATTAAAAACTTTATGTGGGGACAGCGTTGAAATAGCATGAGTGGCACATAAGAAAAGAAAACATAAAACGAAGAAAACCGCGTGTTATTGTACTGTAAAAACTGATATGTAATTCATAGCCTTGGTTATTATGGTTGATTTCATTGGTCGTAGCCTTGATTGTTATGGTTGATTTCATTGGTGCCAATCCCTTCACAACGTCTCGTATTCTGTCTTTGTCCTTTATTATTATGTTCACTGTTGACACTGACAAATCCAAATTCTGTGCGATACTTGTTAATGTTTGGCCATTTTCATACATCCTTATTATTTAATTTTCTGATCCAAATCAATCGCTTTCCTTTTCTTAGTAGATTTACTAATACCACTGTCACTGATTCTCTTAGTTGGCACCATGGTAATGGTCAAAATGAAATTTTCTGTAAAGACTTTCACAGGGTTAAAGCAGAAACACACTATTATCACCTCAACCAAGCTCATATGCTCACATTTCACTAAAGTACATTTCTGGAGGTTACTACCATAAAACAACAAAAACAATTCACAGTTTCCGGTTTATTGGGCTTTTCTGTTACTGCAATTCATTATAAATGGGTAGTAAACTTGATCTGATTGTATTTGCAATAATACCGATAGCTGGAATTCTGTGGGTTTTTATATTATTATGGTTAAATGTGTGTCCACTTCACTGAAATCTTCAGTCTTATAAAAAAAACATAAATTTTTAGAATCTTCTCTTGATTCATACTTTTTAAGCTTTGTAAACTTGTTACTCCGTATCTCACTTGTGCAATTTGTGCGTGCCATGTTCGTCATTAATGATTGCTTATCTTTTTTTTACTGTTTTAAATTTTACAATCCTAAAAAAAAATTGAGTGAAAAAAATTTATGTAAGTCTGAAGTTATGTAACTCAGGCTTACGTATGTCAGAACTTACTTTACTCATTAACTGAATTTTATAATAAATGCATATGTTTATATAGGAAAGCCTATCCTTTTGCAGGAAATGATATGTGCTTCATACAAATGAGAACTTTGTATAAACTGGATTTGCATTAACAAGATTCTATTGTATTAAAAGAATATTAAACTTATAATGCCCTTAATACTTGCAAACATACAATCTAAAATATCTTTCAGTACAGTCAACTTTTCAAGAATATTTTATTGCCAAATTAAAGACATGAGTAATTATTATCGAAGAATAATTGATGAAAAAATTCCTGGCATTCTTCTAAGGAAGTTGGTTATATTTTATACTGCAAGGAATGATGTGGTGCTTGATGGGTTTTTTTATTACATATAGTATATTACCAGTGATAAGGTTTCTCATTTATGATTTTCTTCTTTTTTTGTGCATATGACTGAACATCTTCCACAGATTCAATTGCTCGTGAATGTGAAACTTACTTCCCACAGCTATATTAATATGCTATTAACTTGTTTGTAATACTCTTATTTATATCTAATACTAAGTGATATCTTCATGACAAAGGCCATTATTCAGCTCCCTAATTTCATAATTAAAAATTAACTTATTTAATTCTGGTTAATATCATAAACTGAATTCTTGTCAAGACCTTTTAGCTTTAACATTAGTTGAGGCATATGATGCAAGAAAGCAAGCTTATTCATCATTAGCCAAAAAAAAAAAAAAAAAACCTTCCCATTTCACCCATCCAGACACTCCAAATGTTTGTCTGGTTTCTAGTTCAGCCTTAAATTTATTTAAGCTTTCAACTCCCACAATGACAGATGGAAGTCTGTTCCAGCAATCAACTACCCACTGGCTAAAGACAAACTTCTGCACATCTATTCTACAACTGTCTTTCCTCAGTTTGAATCTATGCCACCTCAGATTCTTAATATGAGCAAGTGGAAGTATCCTTATCAGTATTGTGCCTGCTCAAACCATTCCAGGCCTTATACACCTCAATCAGATCACCTCGCAGGTGTCTAGTCTCCAGATGCTGCAACTCACAGAACTTAAGCCTCTCTTGGTAAGAGCACCCCTTTGTTCCTCTTACCAATCTTGTTGCCCTTCTGTGTACTCATTCTAGCAACTCTACATCTTTCCTAAAATGAGGCCTCCAGACCTGTACGCAGTACTCAAGGTGTGATCTAACCATTGCCTTATACAAAGGGATAATCACCTCCTTGTCTCTGCTAGCAAAGTTCCTATATATCATTGACAAATCTCCATGAGCTGCTCTGGCGGCCCATCTGCATTGCTCAGCAAACTTCATATCTGACTGCACAATTACCCCAGGTCTTTTTCATTGTCCACCTTCCTGAGTGTAGCAACACACAGTTGGTACATTTGTCTTGGGTTACTGATACCCATATGCAGTACTTTGCATTTGTCAATGTACAGTTGCCACTTCTCAGGCCATCTACCTAAATTTTCTAGATCCTGTTGCAGTAGCATACTATCTTTACTGTCATTAACAACCCTGTCAACCTTTGTATCATCTGCAAACTTGGACATTAAGCCTGATATACCTTCATCAATATTATTGATAAATACAACAACAGTGGGCTCCAGCACCAAACTCTGAGGGACTCCACTAATAACATTAGGACATGTAAAGCAGTGTCCATTTATTACCACTCTCTGCTGTCTCCCACTCAACCATTCCTTTATCTGTTGCAGATACTTGCCCTTAATGCCATACCGCTCCAATTTATACAGCAGTCTTTCATGTGCAACAGTATCAAGAGCTTTCCTGAAATCCAAGTATATGATATCAAAATTATTTTTTGCATCCAGTTCCTTTGGGACCACATCATAGTATCCAATCAAATTGGTCAGACAAGACTTCCCCTTAACAAACCCATGCTGTGTCTGAACTATTACTGCAGTCTTGTCTAGGTGATTCTGCATCACTTCTTTAACCAGTACCACTCTTGAATGATACATGATTTGTCTTTCTAGATGAAAAACTTATGGGCAAAATTTTGGTAGACATATTCAAGAACAGTTTTGATAATGTATTATAGATTTCACATTATATGAGTTGTACTATCCTACCAGTTTCTAAATTGGATCAGATAATTGACATCCTGCTGTATTTCTATTTTATCATGCATGTGATATCAATTTTTTTTTTTTTCAAGAAGTAATTTTCCGGCATAGTGTAAGTAATAAATTATTGCATAATTACTAATAAATGTTGCAATTTTGATCAAAATTCATTATGGCTGTGATCAATATGAATGCATTATTTTAATAATTATTGTCACTTTATATGATAATCATCAGAATCATTAATAATTTCTGTCAATTTTTAAAAACATAATATTTGAGAAAAAAATTATCTTTTAGACTGATGTTCCTGTGTTTTCTGATAATACATTTTCTTATATGATAACAGGCTATGATATCTGAAAATTATTTTTATATTTTTTACACAATTTGGAACACTCTTTTTAGATTCAAATAAATATCAGCAGAAAACTTATTCTAGCATTAGCATTAGTAGAGGCATATGATGCAAGAAAGCAAGCTTATGTAGCATCAGCCAAAAAAAAAAAAATGCTCCTATTTCACCCATCCATTTGTTCCTAATACCTGTCCAGCTTAGCCTTAAATTTATTTAGGCTATAAACTTCCACAACAAAGGATGGAAGTTTGTTCCACCAACCAACTACCCACTGGCTAAAGGCAAACTTTCGCACATCTATCCTACAACTGTCTTTCCTCATAGCATTAGTAGAGGCATATGATGCAAGAAAGCAATCTTAAACATCAACCAAAACAAAAAAAAAAAAAAAAAAACTTCCCATTTCAACCATCCATTCACTCCAAATGTTTGAACTTATTTAAGTTGCTGAGCTCCATTACAACAGATGGAAATTTGTTCCAACTATCAACCACCTGCTGATTTAAAGGCAAATTTCCGCACATATATTCAATCCTTTCAAGGCCTTATACAGCTCAATTAGGTCACCTTGCAGGTGCCTAGTCTCCAGAAGCTGCAATTTGCAGAACTTAAGCCTTTCTTGGTAACACTGACTCTTTGTTCCACTCACCAATCTTGTTGCCCTTCTCCGTACTCATTCCAGCCACTTTACATCTTTCCTAAAATGAGGCCTTCAGACTTGTATACAGTACTCAAGGTATGGCCTAACCGTTGCCTTATACAAGGGGACAATCATCCCTTATCCCTGCTAGCAAAATTCCTGTATATGACACCAGTATATGTCTGGTCATATACATCCTGTATATGACCAGACACTATGAGCTACTTTTGCAGCATTTTTGCACTGCTCAGAAAACTTCATATCAAATTGCAAAATTACCCCAGGTACTTTACATCCTCTACTACCCTGAGTGTTGTATCACCCCATTGGTATGTTACTCTTCAGTTACTGCTGCCCATAAGCAGTACTTTACATTTGTCAATGTTAAACTTCAGTTGCCACCTCTCAGCCCATCTGCTCAACTTTTCCAGATCTTGTTGCAGTAGTGTACTATCATTACTATCATTAACAACCCTGCCAACCTTCGTATCATCTCCAAACTTATACATGAACCTTGATCAACCTTCATCAATATCATTGATAAATACCGAAAGCAACAATGGGCCCAACATCAAATCCTGGGGGGGCCCACTAATAACATTAGTCCATGAAGAGCAGTGTCATTTGACATTAATTATGATCATTCATATTGTATTTTTATGTTATGTTTCGGTACTGAAATTGATCTTTTATTTTTCAGCAATTTTAACAAGAAATGCATTGTGAACAGTATTCCTTGAGGTTCCATTTATGGTGTATGAGGTGGACTTTTGGCATCCTTCCAAGTATTAAAAATATCAAAAAAAAAAGTCAGTGTATTATTGCCGTAGACACTCCTATGCTTACAATGCCTATGTGCATTGCACCTCAGAGTGCATCTTGAGCCAGCCAATTGTGAATGTAGTTATGTGTGATAGTGTGATGGTGCTTTTTATTTTCGCTATTGGATATATACATTTAATTTGTTTTGTCAAAATTTCTTATTGTAAGGGTTCCAAATGAACCATTTTCATTTTGTTTGTAAAATAATGCAAAATTATCATCATAACACTTATTTATTATTAAGAGAATACTGGATGGATATACAGAATAGATTGACTGATGGAAATAAATGCTCAAAATATTTTTTACTGTTTTTAAACTTTCTAGTGAGAGCAGTGTCCAGCTTTGTTTATTTTATGTAAAATCACATATGAACAGGAAAATTAATAAAATAAAAACATTTTTGCAAGATTCTGAGGTTTTGAAAACATTACTTTTTTATTAATCTGGAAATATAACTGTACTATTTCATATATACTTTATAAATAAATTTTTTATATTTTTAAGCCTAATGTTTTTGTACATGTGTATAAGACATTTCACAAATTTTTGAAATTGGATGGATATACATCCATGAAAAAGAATACTACATTTTTAGCATGAATATATATATATATATATATATATTTTTTTTTTTTAATGCAAATATTCAACCTTTATTTCTGTAAATAATTTTTAACTTTTCTGTTAATGTAATATGAAAATTGTGCACATCTCTGGAGAGAATCTTTGGTCCCTCCAGTGGTAGTGGCTGTTAAAGTTTGGGTTTATGCTCACATTACAGATGTCACTGTTATCCATGATCTATGGATTGAATTAAGTTTCTAATATCTTTTTTATACACATAGCATCACCAAAAAAGGTGAATTCATTATTTATCCAAAATCAGGGCATCATCAGCACAGCTGTTTCAAGAGTCAGTAGTCTCTCATCAGGTGATGGATGACCTCTATTAGTTAGAATATGCCAATCTCAAAAAAATATACGAAATCTGTCAGAAGCCAAGCAATGTATAGAAGAAAAATGTTCAGTTAAACACACATAACAGGGGTTATGTATATTTATCTGTACATATATGCACCACTTTTCTTCCATAACACTGCTTGGTTGCTCTCATTTAATTCTGTTAATAAAAATCTAATTATAATATCTAATAATCTAATTCAGAATATATACTAAAAAATTAATTTAAACAAGAAATGAAAGTTGTACATTTTGCATTTCTTTTATGGCACAATAAAGATTAATTTGTAAATTACTGTGTATAGTACTACATATGTGCAGTGTTTATGTATATGTTAGGCTTTCATATATTTTTACACATATATATGAAAGCCTAACCATAGATATGGGTGGCGCCTCCATAGCCAGATGGGCAGGAGCAGCAGTGCGTAGCTTTCATTATTCCAGCAATTATCCACCTGCTGGCTAAACGCAAATTTCCGCACATCTGTTCTACAACTGTCTTTCCTCAATTTGAATTTGTGCCCCCTCAGGTTCATAATCTGAGCTAGCAGAAGAATCCCATCACAATTCAGCATGCTCAACCCATTCAAGGCCTTATGCACCTCAATCAGATCACCTCTCAGGTGCCTAGTCTCCAGCCCCTGCAATTTGCAGAACTTAAGCCTTTCTTGGTAAGAAGACCCCTTCTTTCCCCTCACCAATCATGTTGCCCTTCTCTATACGCACTCACACAACTCAACATCCTTCCTCAAATGAGGCCTCCAGACCTGTATGTAGTACTCAAGGCATGGCTTGACCATTGCCTTATGCAAAGGGATAATGCACCTCCATAGGACATGGACAGAAACAGGTGAATAGTCTACACTGCGACTGGGTTAAGAGATCAGTCACTCAACACAAACAATACACCATAATACGTAAATATATTCACCACTACATTAATCAGATCTGCAGGAAACAGTATCTTCACATACACATGGTGAGGTTGCCATGGTTCAGCCCAAGAATGCATTCACATTCATACACAAAAATGAGAATAAATGAAGTCATGGTGATTTTAGACTCAACAGTGTTCCATCTGAAATAAATGTTGCTGAATTCCAGCACATAGTAATCCTCGTCTTTCCACGAGGGTTTTTGTGTTCAGTCAGTTCTATTCACCTGTCAGCCTTCTTCAAGATTTAAATTTGTATTTTTGTATATTACCCTGGTTATGTACCTGGTCAGCATTCTTTTCCTCAAAAAGAACAAAATGTCAATTTTGTTCTTTTTGAGGAAAAGAATGCTGACTGAAAGAAAATCTACATGAAATGTTCTACATTTCATGTCATTGGCAATACTCCTGTCAAATCTCATTTGTTTTGGGAGTTATTGGGAGTTAGTTAAGAGCAGTTAGTTAAGAATTAACAGATACCCTGTAAACTAAGAGCATTCTGATAAAAAAAGATAAAAAA
Source organism: Mastigoproctus giganteus (assembly GCF_048544385.1). Taxonomy (NCBI): domain Eukaryota; kingdom Metazoa; phylum Arthropoda; class Arachnida; order Uropygi; family Thelyphonidae; genus Mastigoproctus; species Mastigoproctus giganteus. The sequence goes on along the minus strand of NC_143582.1, from coordinate 168,606,520 downwards.
TAAATTTCTTATTAGCTTTAGCAATAGCATATGATTCAAAGACTAATAGATTAACAGTAGCTTCAGGCAGAACTGAAAGCGATTCTTGCACTGCTTCTAGTGGGACGAACAGCATCCTAAAAAGCAAGGTGCTGGGATTACCAGGACCGCTGGCAGTCATCACAGAACAAGTAAATACATGGGCTGTGGGCGCCTCCGTAGCCAGGTGGGAAGGAGCAGCAGTGCGTAGCACACGCTTCTTGATTAGACCGGGGTTCGAGCCCGTCACCACCAAATACGGAGGATGCGGAAAGGTCAGGGAATGACCACCGCATATCCCAGAGCAATATGGCCTTAGTTGCTAATGCTCCTAAAATCCAAAATAACAAACAAACATGGGCTGTGTCAGGATAACTAAGAGTAAGAACAGGTACATGTATACTTGCATGTACACAAATGCTAGGAGTTTAGTAAATAAATTTGATGAATTTGAGGTGCTGGTCAAGACATGAAATTTCTGGGATATCAGAGAGATTGTGTCGCACAGATATATGGAATGTAGAATTGGAATTTGGAGAGTACAATGTGTACAGAAATGATAGACAGGATAAGAAGGGAAGATTGGTTATGCTGTTAGTTAAGAAACACAAATTTTGGAGAAAATGCATCCAGTTGACATGGGTGGAAAGTGCACTGTTGAGTCAGTTTGGTGTGACATAAGCACTGGGAAAGCAAAATTGAGAGTAGGAGAGTGTGTTCTAAGCCAAATGACTGTGAATGAGTACAACAAACAACCGAACAGAGAAATAGAATGGGCCAGTAAATCAGAGTGTCTTATTTTGGGGGATTTTAACTTCTCTGATATTGACTGAAACTTGTGGATTCGTCATTCACACGGTAGCAAGGTTTTTGTGAATTTATTAGTTTGTTTGTTTGTTATTTGGTTTTTAGGAGCATTGGCAACTAAGGCCATATTGCTCCGTGAATATGCAGTGGTCATTCCTGACCTTTCTGCATCCTCCGTATTTGGTGGTGACAGGCTCGAACCCCGGTCTAATCAAGAAGCGTGTGCTATGCACTGCTGCTCCTTCCCACCTGGCTATGGAGGCGCCATGAATTTATTAGATGATTGTTTTCTACAGCAACATGTTCAAGAGGCAACTAGAGGGAGTAATACTCTTCATGAGCAGTCATTTTTTATGAGTTAAGAATCTGCAGATAAAGAAACCATTAAGTGGTTTCTTTATCTGCAGAAACAGATCACAGTGTGCTGATATGGGATTTACTTAAAGATGTAACTACCATCAGGGTTAAGGGAAGCATTTTAGCTTTCGTAAAGATGACTATGGTGGTCTCACACGGTTTTTAAATTTTATACAATAGGACCAACTGATGATGTTACTAACAGCAAATTCTAAATGGGAAGCATTCAAGGAAGTAATCTTGGAAGCTACAAGGTTTTTGTTCCATTTAGGCCTAAATGGATATCAGATGAACTAATGAGACTCATTGCAGAGAAAAAAAGTGCATGGGATACATATAAATTATCAGGTGACACAGAAAACTATGGTAGATATAAGCTAGCCTGTAATCAAGTGACAAAGAAGGTCAGGCAAGCAAAGGCAGATTGAGAAATCTTTGGCAAAGGATGCAAAGAAAAACAGCAAAGAGTTCTTTACTTATGTAAACTCTAGAAAGAAGGAGATAAATCAGATTTGTCCACTTGATATCAATGTTTAGATTGTTGATGATCCTGCTGAGGTAGCTGACAAACTAAATGAGTATTCTGCATCTACATTCACACATGAGGAAATATTTAGAGTAGGGGAGGCAAGATGTTTATCACACTAACAGGGAGCTGAATAATTAATTTGTTATAACTCAGAGCAATTAGGAGGAGATATTGTTGAAGTTCAACATAAGAAAAGTGCCTGGGTTGGATGGGATCTATCCAGTTATGTAAAGGGAGGCAGCAAAGGAATTCTTCCTTTGCTGCCTCCAAAAGGCAAAGAATCCAAAAGGCAAAGGCAGCAAAGGAATTCTTTCTTTGCTGCCTTTGCCTTTTGGATTCTTCCTTTTGCTCAGAATAATCACCCGAGAGGGCATAAATTAAAATTGAGGAAAGACAGCTGTAGGGTAGATGTGCAGAAGTTTGCCTTTAGCCAACGGGTAATTGATTGCTGAAACAAACTTCCATCTGTCATTGTAGAATTTGACAGCTTTAATAGATTCAAGGGAGAACTAGACAAAAATTTGGAGCAAGTGGATGGGTGAAATGAGGTTTTTTTCTTTCTTTTTTTTGGCTGATGCTGTATAAGATTTCTTTCTTGTCTCATATTCCAGTTATATTAAAGGAGGCAGCAAAGGAAGTAAGCAAACCCCTGGCCATAATTATGAGAGCTTCTTTGGACTCAGGGGAGGTACCCATAGACTGGAGATGTGCAAATTTAACCCCAATTCACAAAGGAGGATCAAAGGCTGACACAAGTAATTATAGACCTGTTAGTTTAACTTCTGTTCCAGGAAAATTAATGGAGGCACTGGTTAAAGAAGCACTGCAGGATCATCTAGACAAGAATTCAGTTATAGCTCAGACGCAGCATGGTTTTGTTAAGGGCAGGTCTTGTCTGACCAATTTGATTGGATACTATGATGTAGTCACAAAAGAACTGGATGCAGGGAATAACTTTGATATTATATATTTGGATCTTAGAAAGGCTTTTGATACTGTTGCACATGGAAGACTGCTACACAAATTGGAGCAGTGTGGCATTGGAGGCAAATTGCTGCTATGGATAAGGGGATGGTTGAGTGGCAGAAGACAGAGGGTGGTAATTAATGGACACTGCTCAACGTGGACTAATGTTATTAGTGGAGTTCCTCAGGGTTCAGTGTTGGGTCCGTTGTTGTTTTCGGTGTTTATGAATGATATTGATGATGGTATATCAAGTTTAATGTCCAAGTTTGCAGATGAAACAAAGGTAGGCAGGGTTGTTAAGGACACTACTGACGCTATGCTGCTGCAACAGGATCTGGAAAGGTTGAACAGATGGGCTGAGAGGTGGCAAATGAAGTTTAACATTGACAAATGTAAAGTACTACATATGGGAAACAGTAACCCCAGAGCAACGTATCAACTCTGTGGTACTACACTGACAGTGGTGGAGAATGAAAAGGACCTGGGGGTAATTGTGCAGGCAGATATGAAGTTCTCTGAGAAGTGCAGACGAGCTGCAAGAGTAGCTCATGGTGTCTTGTCAATGATATACAGGAATTTTTCTAGCAGGGATAAGGAGGTGATTATTCCCTTGTATAAGGCAATGGTTAGGCCACATCTTGAGTACTGTATACAGGTCTGGAAGCCTCATTTCAAGAAGGATGTAGAGCTGCTGGAACGGGTACAGAGAAGGGCAACAAGATTAGTGAATGGAACAAAGGGTTGCTCTTATGAAGAAAGGCTTAAGTTTTGCAAATTACAGAGTCTGGAGACTAGGCACCGGCGAGGTGATCTGATAGAGGTGTATAAGGCTTTGAATGGTTTGAGCATGCTCAAACCATTCAAATGGGATTCTTCCTCTTGCTCAGAATAATCACCTCAGAGGGCATAAATTCAAATTGAGGAAGGACGGATGTCGGATAGATGTGCGGAAATTTGCCTTTGGCCAGCGGGTGGTTGGTTGGTGGAACCGACTTCCATCATTTGTTGTTGAAGTTGATAGCCTAAACAAATTTAAGGCTCAACTGGACAGGTATTTCGAATGAACGAAGGGGTGAAATGGGAGTGGTATGTTTTTTTGTTTTTTTTTGGCTGATGCTGAATAAGCTTGCTTTCTTGCATCATATGCCTCTACTAATGCTAATGCTAATATTCCTTTACTAAAGTTACTAAAGATAATCACCTCCTTTTCCCCACTAGCAAAATTCCTGTATATCATTGACAATACCCAATGACCTGCTCTCATCTGAATGCACAATTACTCCCAGATTTTTTTCATTTTCTACCACCCTAAGCTTAGTACGACACAGTGGGTACGTTTCTCTGGGATTACTTCTACTCATATGCAGTACTTTGCATTTGCTAATGTTAAACTTCAGTTTTTTTTTTTTTTTTTTTTTATGAGAACCCCAAACACGAGAGGTATTATAACCTATAGTACTTAGTACCGTGCTTGGGTTGGAGGTTGAGAAGACGAAAGAAGATATTTGTTGATATTGGACTTGAACTTCTGTAGATTGTAATTTTCAGGAAATACGTATGAAGGAAGGTTGTTCCAGAAAACGGCAGTTGAATGAATAAATGAGGAAGATGAAAAGTTGGTTCTGTGGGTTTGTAGTTGGACAGTAAATGGATGTTGGCTGGTGGCGGCACGTGTTCGGACTGTTTTGAAAGAGAGAGCGGGAATTATAGAAGCCAATTCAGAAGAACAGTGCCCATGGAAGTATCTGTAGAAGAGGCATGCAGCAGAAACAGTGCGTCTATGAGAAAGCGAGTGGAGAGACTCTGTTAGAGATGAATCATTAATTAACCTAACTGCCCTCTTCTGAATGGAATCAAGAAGCTTGAGAGAGGTTCTGGGGGCACCACCCCAGATGTGGGAACAATATTCCATGGCAGGGCGGATTTGCGATTTATACAGAGTGAGCAGCTGTATGGGAGAAAAGTAACGCCGAGAGCGAAAGAGAAAACCAAGTTTTTTAGATGCAGAGGAAGCAATATTTTTAATGTGCTTGTGCCAAGAGAGATTAGAAGTCAGGGTAATCCCCAAAAGAGATATATCATTTTGCCTAGAAATCGGAGTGTCACTAAAGATAAGCATAGGAGCAGAAGAATCCTTTTTGCGAGATATAAGACAAGATTGAGTTTTAGAAGGGTTGAAATCAACTAAGTTATCTTTGCCCCACTGGAGAATTACCTGAAGATCGGCATTTAAGGAATTGGCAGCAGATTTTCGAGAACTTGAAGCTGATTGAGCTGGACAAGGTTTCTCAAAATGGAAAGTTGAATGCAATGTGCTATCATCAGCAAAACTATGGATAGGATTTCCAGTCAGTGGAAGAAGGTCATTGATATACAAGAGGAAAAGAGTGGGGGAAAGAACTGAACCTTGGGGGACACCGGCATTAGTGGAGAAGTTAGAAGACAGAGAGCCATCTACCATCACCCTCAGTGAGCGATCAGAGAGAAAACTGGATAACCAATTACTAAAAACAGTTGGCAAACCATAAGATGGAAGCTTGTTTAGAAGACCTTTATGCCAAACACGATCAAAAGCCTTTGAGATGTCAAGAGCAACTACTTGACTTTCACCGAACCTTTCCATTGAATTAGTCCATAAATGGGTAACATAAGCCAGAATATCACCAGTGGATCGACACTGACGGAATCCATACTGGCGATCGTTGATCAGACGGAAGGTTTCTAGGTAGTTTAAGAGTTGGCGGTTAATTGATTTCTCCATTACTTTAGAAAGAGTAGAAGTAATTGCAATGGGACGATAATTGGATGGGAGGGATTTGTCACCCTTTTTAGGAACTGGCTGGATATGAGCAAATTTCCAAGCAGAAGGAAAAACACCTTTGGAATAAGAAAGTGAAAAAAGGCGGCAAAGAATAGGAGTAAGTTCAGGAGCACAGGTTTTGAGAACAAGTGGAGAAATACCATCAGGACCTGGAGCTTTCTTAGCATCAAGATTCATCAAAATCCTTCTGATATCCTTTTGACGGAAGACCACAGGAGGCATTGAATGGAGCGTGTTAGGAATGGTGGGAGGTGTTTTACCAAGATCATTAATACATGAGCTCGAAGAAAAATGGGATGCTAGCAGGTCAGCTTTATCCTTGGCTGAAGTGACAACAGAACCATTTGGTTTGGACAGAGGTGGGAGCAGAGATGGGCAAAAGTTGCGGCCAATAGCTTTGGCAAGAGACCAGAATGCTCGGCTACCATTAGGGCAAGAAGCAAGTTTTCTACTCTTAGCCTGTTCAAACTCTAGTTTGGACTGATTAATAACTGCTTTACAATTGTTGCGAGCTTTGGTGTAGGCAGAAAATGAAACTGAAGAATTAGAAACAAGCCAATTACGATATGCAACGTTCTTCTCTTGGACAGCCTTAGCACATTTATTGGAAAACCAAGGTTTAGATAAAGGACGAGGTTTTAAAGTGGAGTGTGGGATAAAGGATTCCATTCCTGCAAGAATAATTTCACTGACACGATCTGAGCAAACGTTGACATCAGAAATTTTGAAACAGTAATCAGACCAAGGAAAGGAAGAAAAGAAGTCTCGCAGGTCATCCCATTTTGCATTCTTGTAATGCCAAACAATACGAGGTTGGGAATAGCCATGAGATAAAGGTTCCATTGGAGAAGCGACAATCACCAAGTTGTGATCTGAAGTGCCTAAAGGACCTCTCACTTCAACCTTGTACTTAGAAGGGTTGTTTGTGAGAAAAAGATCAAGCGTATTGGCTGTATGATTAGGATTGTCCGGTATTCTTGTAGGTAAGTGAACAATCTGTGCTAGGTCATTAGTAATTGCAAAAGCCTCAGCATCTCGACCTGCTGGGTCAGTGTGACTAGAAAACGGAAGCCAGCTGGAGTTGTGAACGTTAAAATCACCAAGGAAAATTACCTCATTGTTAGGAAAGTTGGACTGGAGAAAGTCAAGTTGCAAAGAGAGGAAGTCAAAGAGCTCCAAGTGATTTGTCGAGTTGGGAGAACGGTAGAGACAACAGATGAATTTTACACAATGAGGTAGAGAGATTTTAAACCAGAGAAGATCAAAGAGAGGAGATTCCAAATTGCCAAGTCTCTGACAGGGAATATCAGAACGGACATATGCACAAGTACCACCTTTGAGGCGAAAGGAATCATACAGCAAATAATTTGGACATCTGAGATGAGCAGTAGTTGAATTAACTGATAACTGAGATTCAGTCAGAAAAAGTACATGGGGTTTGGAAGACTGCAAGTGGAAATGGACATCGTTGAGATTAGAATTGAGACCACGTATATTTGTGAAATGAATTAGGAAGTCCTTGGGAGGTTTAGATCTTTTCGCAGATAAGCTTGCTCTATTATTTTGACAATTCATGGTGTATTCAATAGTAAGAAAAAGTGGGTGGGACATGCTGTATGAAGTAATGAAATTTTTGGATATGTCGTACACGTGGTAAGAATATACCCAGATCCTTGACATAACGTGGCCTCGACAATGCTCCCCGCATACACACTACTCGGACTCCCTCCAGTCACTATCTGGCAGAGTAGAGGTAGCAAGATTATACACTAGCTGATCCGGAAGCTTCCTAGAGAGTTACCAATAGGTTCAGTCCGGTGTACTAACTAGCGGCCGGCCTGCGAACACCGTTTTAGAGCTGTACCCTCGAAATGTAAGGAATATTGGATCTCGCCACGACATTCATCATAACCTCAAAAATCATCAATCATACTGCATGATGGAAGAGATAGGGAAGGGTTGGCCGGAACTTAGCTCTAGAGACTAAACATGGGTTCCACCACTTCAAGCATCCAATAAGCAAAGTGGTGGTATTTCACCGGTTGATGAGAGTCATCTACCACCTAGTACTGCCTGGTAACATAGAGGGGCGGCGTTCCTCCATGTGGTGTGGGCGCCACACCTCGACCCCTGCTTACGTTGGTTCACACCTGGGTGGTCACCCACCATGTACTTGTGCATGAAGGTTATACCCAGGATTACTAACAGTCCCACCATCGTGAAGGTGCAAGCAGAGGATTTGGCTGTCATAGACCGTCCGGACTTCGCCGAAATTGGGTCCACTTTGACTTGAGTGTCACCCGAATATCAGTTCCATCAGCGTTTTAGACTCCCAGGTAGCAAGAACAGCTTGTCTGGCATATCTGAGAGAATGTCTGTGACAACCTCAAGGACCACTTTTCAAGTTGCCACTTTTCAGGCCTTCTGCCCAAATTTTCTAGATGCTGTTGCAGTAGTACACTGCAATTACTATCATTTACAACCCTGCTGACCTTTGTATCATCTGCAAAGTTTGACATTAAGCCTGATATACCTTCATCAATATCATTGATAAATATACAAAACAACAGTGGGCTCCACCAATAACATTAGTCCACATAAAGTAGCATCCATTGATTACCACTCGCTGTCTTCTCCCACTCAACCACCTTTTTATCCATTGTAGCAACTTACCCTTAATACCATACTGCTCCAATTTGTACAGTAGTCTTCCATGCACAACAGTGTCAAAAGCTTTCCTGAAATCCAAGTATATGATATCAAAATTATTTTTTGCATCCAGTTCCTTCGTAACCACATCATAGTATCCAATCATATTTGTTAGACTGAATTTTTTTTTTTTTTTTTTTTTGGTAGTTGTTGGCGCATCGGCTTCTGTGGCCATATTGCACCTCCCAAGGTTTTTGCAGTACTTTGATCCAAGCCCGAGGCGGGAATCGAACCCGCGACCTTTGGGTTGCCGGGTAGGTACTTTACCCACTCGGCTAGCCCGGTCGGCGTTAGACTGAATTATTACTGCAATCTTGTCTAGATGATCCTGCAATGCATCTTTAACCAGTGACTCCATTATTTTCCTGGAACAGAAGTTAAACTAACTGGGCTGTAATTACTCATGTCACCCTTAGATACCTCTTTGTTAACTGGGGATACATTTGCACCTCTCCAGTCCATAGAGGACTTTCCCTCAGTCCAAGGATGCTCTATGTCCTCTGAGCTCCAGTTTGGTTTTAAAACTGGTAAAAGCACGGAGGACGCTATATATAGACTTGTCCGCACTGTCGAGGGAAGCAATGATAAGTATGTTCTTGCCGTTCTTATTGACTTCTGTGGTGCTTTCGACAGACTCTGGTGGGTGAGTATCTTATCAAGAATCCGAGAAACTGATTGTCCTAAAAATTTATACCAAGTATGCGAGAACTACTTCAAAGATAGGACTGTAATCATAAGAAACAATTACGGTGAGATTATCAGGCCTGTGTGCCGGGGTTGCCCTCAAGGCTCGGTAATCGGTCCATACGTTTGGAATATGGTATTCGATACTTTTCTCCAAAACAGATTTGATGGGGTTAATATGATAGCGTATGCAGACGATCTTGTGATGTTAATCAGTGCCAGCTCCCGCTCCCAATTGGAGACCAGAGCAGATAGTGCCCTGAGTTCATTGAGCGCATGGTCCAAGCAAAATAAATTAGAAATATCTAAGGGAAAAACTGTCCAGATTCTAATGAAAGGTAAATTGAGTATGAATAGACATCCTACTGTACAATTGGAAGGTGAGCCAATACGCTATGTCAAGACAGCAAGATACTTGGGTGTGCAGTTAGAGGAACGATTGTTTTTTACCGAGCATGTCCGGTATATCAAGGATAAAACAAGAATGCTGTATGCCAAAATCTGGAGGGTAGTAAGAACAGACTGGGGCATAAAAGGACGCTCTTTAAACATGTTATATCAATGTTTATTTGTCCCGATACTTACTTACGCCTCCGGAGCATGGGTCCATCGAATTGACAAGTCTAAGATACAAAAGCATCTTGTACAGGCCCAGAGATTTGCTCTATTAGGAACTACACGAGCATGCCGTACAGTCTCCTCTGACGCACTCCAGGTTATGGCAGGAAGAAAACCAGCTTATTTCGAAGTCTTATTAAGAGGGCTAGTATACTTCACTAAGAACAACATCAGAAGTACTATAATGGGTGTGACTTCCTGCCCAGATGAAGGGCGAGAATATTCTAGGAATGAAGTCCAAGACGAGAAAAGAAGAATAAATACTGAGATTATTGCTCTCTGGCAAGCAAGCTGGGAAACCAGTGAAAAAGGTAGGCAAACATATATGTTTTTGCCTGACGTAAGTATGGTTGACTGTAGGTTAAAACCTTGGTTACAGTTTGGATTACGAGCTGGCTTTCTATTAACTGGACATGGCTTGAAATATAAATTGTCACAGCTTGGATTACATCACTCTGGATTGTGTACTTGTGGAGAAGATGAAACCTCAAAACATCTGATGCTCGAATGCAATGTATACTTGGACATACGCAGGAGGTTAGAAATGCTTATAGGAGTGTTAGACGAGAATAATCTGGGAGTCCTGTTCACAGATTGTAACAGTTTTGCTCTTTTTAATAAGTTTGTTAATGATGTATTTAATAAAAGAGCCCTGATAGATAGTGGCGACCCACCTCCCCGTGGTTAGGGACGGGAACTATGCTGATCAGGATACATAGACCTGGTCCAAATGTATTGCTCCTCAGAATAGGCTAAGTGGTCACAATTTTTTCTGAGTTAAAAATTGAGTTTTAAAATTTAATTTTATATTATAATTGTTACCTAAGATTCTGATGCCAGGAAAATAAGATCCTAGCCACGGATGTGCTACGGCACCGGTAGTGGTAGGATCCGGTATTTCTAATGTAATGTAATAATGTAGTCCAAGGATGCTTGCACCAACTTGTGGTGTGTGGTGTGATTGCCCATCCCCACCACAAGGCTGAATGGTCGATTAGTTTTTGAGTTGACCAGTTGGTCTTTATATATTGGTTTTTTACAACTAAGGTTTAAGACTGATATACTAAATGAGAATTGGTTGCATATGGATGGAAATCCGGGTGGCAATCAAGATGGAAGCTCACTCAAATGAAATGAAAAATGAAGTCCAAGGATGCTCTCATAATCATGGCTAATGGCCTGCTGCCTTCTTTAATATAACTGGATATATCCCAACCACCCCAGGTCCCGCTCTTATGTTTAACTTCAACAATTTCTCTGCTACTTTGCTCTGTTATTACAAAATCATTAAGCACCCCGTTACAGTTGAATGTAGATGCAAAAAATACTCATTCAGATTATCAGCTCTCTGAGCTGATAATCCGAATGAGTATTTTTTGATATCAAGTGGACCAATCTGATTCAAACCCCTTCCTTCTACAGTTTATATAAGTATAGAAGGCCTTGCTGTTTTTCTTGGCATCCTTTGCCAAAGATTCCTCATAATCTGCCTTCACTTGCCTAACCTTCTTTGTGACTTGATTACAGACTAGCTTATATCTGTCATAGGCTTCTATGTCACATGATAATTTATATGCATCCCATGCATTTTTATTGTCTGCCACAAGTCTCTTTAGTTCATCCGACATCCATTTAGGCCTAAACTTTGAGCAATATTTGTTAATAGGTATGAAAAGTCTAGTAGCTTCCATGATTAGTTCCTTGAATGCTTACTTAGAATTTGCTGTTGGTAACATTATCATTTTGTCCCACTGTGCAGAATTTAAAAACTGTCTGAGACCACTCTAGTCACCTTTACATAAGCAAATACCCTTTTCTTTACCCCTGATGGTAATTATATCTTTAGGTAAACTCCACATTAGCATTAACATTAGCATTAGTAGAGGCATTTGATGCAAGAAAGCAAGCTTATGCAGCATCAGCCAAAAAAAGAAATAAATAAATAAAATAAAAAATGAGTACACTGTGATCACTGCCACCTAGAGGTTCCTTTATCTGTAAATTCTTTATACACAAATAATCACTGCTGATAACCAGATCAAGAGTATTAGCCTCTCTTGTTGCCTTGTGAACATGCTGCTACAGAAAACAATCATCCAATAAATCCACAAAAGTCTTGCTAGTGTGCAAGTGACCAACCCACAAGTTCCAGTCAATATCTGGGAAAGTTAAAATTAAAATTCCACATAACACAGTCTGATTTACTGGCACATTCTATTTTTACTCATTAGAGTCATTAGGCCTATAACACACTCCTACTCACTTTTGCTTTCACAGTGCTTATGTCACACCAACTTGACTCAACATTGCACAGTCGAGCTATGTCAACTGGATGCACTTCCTTAGATTTTATGTTTTTCTTAATTAATAGCATAATCCTTCCCCCTTTCCTATCCTGCCTATCCTTTCTGTACACATTGTACTCCCCAAATTCCAATTCTGTACTGCTTATACTGTATCTGTGTGACACTATGTCTCTGATATCCCAACAATATCTGCCTTTGATGTCTTGAACAGCACTTCAAATTCATCAAATTTATTCACTATACTTCTATCATTGGTGTACATGCAAGTATACATGCACTTGTTCTTATTCTTAGCTACCCTAACACAGCCCATATATTTATTTGTTTCATGATGAATCCCACTGGCCAGGCCGCTGCTGATTCTAATAGAAGCAATGCAACTATTAACCTTTTAGTCTGTGAATCCAGCCAAGCTAGCAGTTTATCAACCTACCTAACACTGCCTTGATAGTATCAGCAAACACTCTTGCACCCCTTCTGTTTAAGTGTATCCCATCCTTGTAGAAGCAGCCTCTCCTGTTAACATCTCTCTTGTTAATGGCTTGGAATTATCTCGCATTTCTCTGCACCTGTTCCAGTAGAACTACATCCTTCCTTAAATGAGGCCTCAAGACCTGTATGCAGTATTCAAGGTGTGGCCTGACCATTGCCTTATACAATGGTATAATCACCTCCTTGTCTTTGCTAGCAAAATTCCTGTATATCATTGAAAAGATCTCATGACCTGATCTGGCAGCCTGTCTGCACTGCTGAGAAGACATCTGACTGCTCAATTACTCCAGATCTTTTTCATTCTCTACCACCCCGAGTGTAGTACTGCATGTTACATTTCTCTTGGGTTACTTCTAGCCATATGCAGTACTTTGCATTTGTCAATGTTAAACTTCAGTTGCCACTTCTCAGTCCATCTGCCCAACTTTTCTAGATCCTGTTGAAGTAGCATACTGTCATTACCAACCTTTGTATCATCTGCAAACTTGGACATTAAGTTTGATATCCCTTCATCAATATCATTGATAAATATACAAAATGACAATAGGCCCAGCACTGAACCCTTGGAGCTCCACTAATGATATTAGTCCACAAAGAGCAGTGTCTATTGATTACCACTCTCTGTTTTCCATCTTTAGCCCCTTTTAAAGGATCTCGTTTTTTTTTTTTTCAATTGAGGTCGCCATATTTGGACACAGTGAGGAGATGATACATAAAATTCTGCTTAAAGATTTAGTGAAAAGGAAGGTGTGCAAAATTTGTGGTGTACAGTCTCGGATGAGCAGAAGCAATGCAGTATGTCATGTGAAGATCATCTAGACTTCTGAGACAATCCTAATTTCCTCGACTATTGTCACTGGAAATGACGTGTGTTTCAGTACAGCACAGAGATGGAGCGTGAGAGGTTGCAGTGGACCTCAATATCACCACCAAGACCCAAAAAGTTTCGTTTATGTTTTTTCAATAAATGTCACAATTCACAAGGAATATGTACCTGAAGGGAGGAGAGTCAATGCTGCATTCTATGTACAGGTGCCGCAAAGACCATTGAAGTGCATTTCCTGGATGATACAATAATTTGAAGAGAGTGGCAACTAGTTTTTTTTGCATGACAATATCCATGCCCATTCCACACTTATTGTCAAGACATTTCTGATGAAACATGGCATTGTACAGATCTACCATACACTTCTGATCTAGTACTCTACTACTACTCTTCCGATCTAATACCAGCATCTATCCCAAGATGGAAACTGCCCTCAAAGGAAGGATTTCAGGAGTTGAGGACAGAAAGAAAAATGTAATTGCTGAACTGAACACTATCTCTTTGGATACCTTTACTCATTCTTTTCTGAAACTTTTTGAACAGTGTAAGTTTTGATAAGTGCATTCGGTGAGGTGGTGATTACTTGGAATAAAATAAAACCATTTTGATAAAATAAATAAAATAAAACTACTTTGTGTTCTTTTTATTGCACCAGTCTGGGAACTTTATTGTCACACCTTGTAAAACAGACATGACGAGAATTTTCAGAAGTGAAAAACTGGGAAAACCAGTGAGACCTGTCTCCCTTACTTGGCATGAAAAGTGAAATTAATTTAGAAAATAAAACCTAATGGAGTGGAAATGGGAGTTGTCCAACGTATATAGAAGGATGGCAAAAATAAACTTGGGAAAATGTAAAAGAAGAGATTCAGCTGCCGGTGCTTCATTATTTCAGAGAAAGCTGCAAGGCACTCCAGTGACAAAGAAAGGACATTGAATTTTGGTAATTCCTCAACCTAGAAAGGTGTGAGATGAGCAGCTATCACCCTACACCATGGCAGTCATGAGCCTCCCTTACCAGGATAGCCGCAAAAATGAACTAAAATGCAAACATTAATATAAATACCAGAGATTATATACAGACTTATATTTTGGTTGTCAAGACAACCAAAATATAAATTAGCCAAAATGATATAATTTTGAAAGAAGGAATTAACAGGAGGATTTTTGAATGTGATGAAATATAGCATAACTAGGAAAAGACAAATTTGGTGACATTTCATGTAGCAATATAAAATATGAGACCCGAAAAGACCAGAAAAACTTAATAATGTTAAGGCTTAATAAAATTAAAATTAGAGACAAATAAAATGAGAAACAATAACATGATCGAAGGTGATGGAATTGAAGGTTTAAGGAATGTGAACTGAAATATATGTGTATAAGGTGTATCGTAACACATGGGACCCACTTCAGAGATGGAAAATTTTGACAGGGTCACTCATGAGTTGGATTTAGGGAATAATTTCAACATTGTTTATTTAGATTTCAGCAAAGCATTTGACTCAGTCCCACATGAGTGGTTACTTTATAAGCCGAAACAGGTTGGAATCACAGAGAAAATCCTTAGATGGATAGCCGGATGGCTTCAGGGAAGGAGTCAGAGGGTTGTGATAAATGATTATTCCTCAGATTAGTTAATGTAAGAAGTGGGGTTCCCCAGGGATCACTATTGGGACCACTGTTGTGTTTGATTTTCTTAAATGACATTGATGAAGGGATAGAGGGTGTGATGTCTAAATTTGCAGATGATGATGCAAAGATTGGTAGGGTAGTTAATGATCACCACCAAGCAGAACTTCTTCAGAGTGACCTAGATAGACTTCAGGGATGGTCAAAAAAGTGGCAGCTTTTCTTTAATCCAGCAAAATGCAAGGTCTTACACCTGGGGAATAGTAACCCCAAAATAACTTATACACTTGGTGGAGTTGAACTAAAGTCTATAGTGAAAGCAGAACTGACTCCAGGTCTATCAGCATCCTGTGTAAGATTTTTTGGGGCACACTCTCCAACTTCCTATTAAATTTATGCATTATATTTAATACTCTTATTTAATAATATTTAATATATTATACACATAGACATGCAGACAGACTCTATCTGTAATATATATATCCTATATATAATCTATGTATAAAGGCTCAGACTAAACTATTCCCATGCCCCAGGCAGAAAAATTATTTCAGTGTTCAGATTTCAGTTATCGTGCATTCAAATGAAATTATTCATTTGATTGCATGATAACTGAAATCCAAACTCTTCCAAATTGCTTGAATCGGAACATAAAATTTACCTCATATTGCGACTTTTGGAAGGTCATGACTTGAGATTTACAGCAAATCAGTGAATTTGTGGGGCATTTTGCACCATCTAAATTTTGGTGCCCTGTGTGGCCACACCACTTAATCGTCCCCTGAAACCCGCCCTAAGTGGAAGAAAGGGATTTAGGAGTTAAGGGCAGACGTGCAATTCTCCGAGCCATTGATGTGAGGAAATACCAGTTGACATGTTCTTTGGTCAACTGGTATTTCCTCGCTAGCTTCTGATGCATTATCCTGGATACCTAGTCATGTTTATAAGTATACTCAGTCTGGGTGATCACCTTGCAACCCACGGTGAGTGTTGGATCGCTTCTGAGACCAGATGGCATCGTTGACATGTGTTATCTGACATTCTGGGCTCCTTTGCAATGTATTTTCTATAGTTTCTGGTGTTGATTACCTGGTCTTAGATGGCCAGCATGAATCCTTCAGTCTTGGGGAAAAGCGTCCCGCTTGTGAGCCACACATTGGAAGCAGTGTTATCGATATGATCTTGATGGAGGTCATTATAGTATCTGCCATGGAGTGTCTTCTTGTTCCACCTTTTTAACTTCGTTTCTTGTGCTGTCTGGGTGGGTGGGGTTCCTCGCTTAGGTTGAGTGGGGTATACCACTTATCTATCTTCCTTACAGCCTGGTGAAGTGGTGCTGTGTTGTTCTCGAAGTAATCCTTCAGGTGAACTATTGCTGTTTTCTGTTGCTCTATCAGGCCCGTTCCTCCTTTCTGAGCTATTCTTAGTCTCTCGGCTGCTGACTTCGGGTTGTGTTGGCGACTCTTGGTATCATTGACCTTGTGTTTTGCACGATATCTTCTAGCTCAGTGTTAGTCCAATCTATGGCCCTGAAGGTGTATGTTAGTACTGGAGCTGCATAGGTGTTTATGGCTTTAGCTGTGTTCCCTCCGTTCAATTTTGCTTTCAACAGGCTTCTGAGTCTGATGATATTTTTTGGTCAGGCACTTCTTGATTTCCTTGTGCTCTAATTGCTGAGCTTGCATCATCCCTAGGTGTTTGTAGGTCTCTCCTTCTGTCATAGCTTCGATCACTTTACCAGTCAGCAGCTGGTAGTTTCAGCCAACTAATTTTCCTTGGTGCAGTGTGTGGATCTTGCATTTGTCTAGACCAAATTCCATCCTGATATCCTTGCTGAATTCTTCGGTGATCCGGAGTAGTTGTTGGAGTTGCTTCTCGGTTGCCGCATAGAGCTTGATATCATCCATGTACATCAGATGGGTGAGGGTGTACAGGTTCTTTCTTCCTTCTTTGAGATTATATCCATACTTGCTGCCGTTAAGCATGGTGGATAACAGGTTGAGTGCTAGACAGAACCACAGTGGGCTCAGAGCATCTCCCTGAAAGATTCCTCTTCTAATGGGGATTGGCCTGGTTGTGATGTTCTCGACCTTAATGGTGGTACTCCATTTCGCCATTGTTGGTCCTAGGAAGTTTGTCACTATCGGATTGACCTTGTAGATCTTCAGGGTCTCTATTAGCCAGCTATGAGGTACGGAGTTGAAGGCTTTGCGGTAATCGATGTAGGCCGTGTATAGGTTGCGGTGCTTCTTGTAGGCTTGCTCCATAACTGGGGCATCCATGGTTAATTGCTCCTCCGCTTGCATACTTTCTGCTCTTCGGCCATTATGTTCTGACTCTCTAAGTGGTCTGATATCTTCTTGGTTATGCAGCTGGTCAAGATCTTGTACATCGTTGGGAGGCAAGTGATTGGCTTGTATTTCGCTGGGTTTCTTGCATCTTCGTTTTTAGGCTTCAGATATGTGACTCCTTCGGCGAGAAACTTCGAGATTATCTCCGGGTGCCTAATCATTTGAGTGAACTGCTCTGCTAGGTACTTGTGTGTGCAGGTAAGCTTCTTGTACCAGTAGTTGTGGATGTTATCAATTCCTGGGGTTCGCCAGTTGTGGGTGTTCCTGATCGACTGTTTTACTTCTTCTTCTCGAATCTCCCACTCTCTCATCTTTTGTGTGTCCTTGGTTTTCTTCCATTCTACTTCTATCCAGGGTGCTCAGCTATTATGTCTTACTTCACTGCTCCAGATATTTCCCCAGAACTCCTCGATCGTCTTCTTCTCGGGTTGTCCGTTTCCTGCTTTCTCATCTTCACCCAGTTTCCTAGGTGCCTCCGTAGCCAGGTGAGAAAGAGCAGCAGTGCGTACCACGCGTTTCTTGATTCGACCGGGGTTCGAGCCCGTCACCACCAAATACGGAGGATGCAGAAAGGTCAGGGAATGACCACCGCATATCCCGGAGCAATATGGCCTTAGTTGCTAATGCTCCTAAAAAAAAAAATAAATAAATAACCCAGTTTCTGTAGAAGGCTCTTTGGTCCTCATCGAAGATTCGGTTGTTTATTTTGCTCTGGGAGCTCTCTTTGTATCTACATAATCTCTTGCTGAGTGCGAGGAGGTTCTGCTTCAGTGTGTCCAAGTATTCTCTTATTCTCTGATTTCTGGTCTCATGTTTGCTGTGGACGCTGTCTCTCTTGAGAATGCTCTTCACCTTTCCAATCAATATCTTACTTCTATTACCCTGTTGGTACTGGGTCAACTGACCTATCTTGACTCTTAATTCTTCTATCTTCTGCTGAAGTCTTCTTTCCCAAGCTGGTGGTTCCTTCTGTTTTCGGTTCTTCTGTTGCTAGTCTCTCGTTTCTTTTCCATTAATCCTAGTAGCTGCTATGGCAGCACAGTATACGGATGTGTGGATGGCCTCCAGCGTTGCACCAATGTTATTATTATTATTAGCCATATAGTGCAAGGAAGCCTGAGGCTTATGCTGCACCAGCCAAAAAAAAAATTCCCGTGTTACCCTGAGAGAGAGAGAGAGAGAGAGAGAGAGAGAGAGAGAGAGAGAGAGAGAGAGAGAGAGAGAGAGAGTAGAAGGGAATCACCAAGAAAGCAAGAAAGAGTAGAATGATGATATCCAGCTCAGGAACCTGGATTTGCCAAGCACATACTCACCAGATGTGAGCCCCTGGGATAAAAACAAATTGCTAGCAGAGCATGGTTATAACCATTAATATCACCGTGGCAAAATAATAAATATAATTTCAGCACAAAGCACTGTTCTATTCCTCACTCTCACACTTTTGGATTGCTTTGCAGGCTCTTTATGAAGTACGATCCCTGGAGAATATCCTGACTTTCTTGCCCTAGTCGACCACATGCAAACACACACATACACACGTACTTCCCTCGTGAGGAGCATGCTCACATCTGGAGAGTATGGGCTTGGCACACCAGGGTTCTGAGCTAGATATTATCATTCTTCTCTCTCTCTCTCTCTCAGGGTAATTCAGAATTTTTTTTTTTTTTTTTTTGGCTGCTGCAGCATAAGCCTCAGGTTCCTTGCACCATAAAAAAAAAACCCTTTCCATTTTATCTATCCATTTCCGCCAATAGCTTGTTTAGTTCTTCCTTGAATTTATCAATTATCAGCTATGAAATTTATCAGTTATCAACTTCCACACAACGGATGGAAGTTTGTGCTTTAAATCGACCACTCGCTGCCTAAAGGCACACTTGAGCACATCTATTTTGCATCTATCCTTCCTCAATTTGAATTTATGCCCTCTGATGGATGCTTAGCTTCAGCAGGAGGAAGAATCCCACCAGCATTAAATTTGCTCTACTCATTCAAAGCCTTAAACATCTCACAGATCACTTCACAGGTTCCTAGTCTCCAGACGCGGCAATTTGCAAAACTGGGGCCTTTCTTAGTAAGAGTGCCCTTTTGTTCCCCTCACCAATCTCGTTATCCTTCTCTATATCCGTTCCAGCAGCTCTGCATCCTTCCTAAATTAAGACCTTCAGATCTGTAGTATTCAAGATGTAGCCTGACATTTTCCTTATACAATGGAATAATCGCCTCCTTAAACCCTGCTACCAAAATTCATGCATATCATTGATAAAACTCCTAAATCTTCTTAGATAGAAAGATATTGGATCCATCAGTGTTTTAGACTGAGTGTCTGATAACACACAGAATACCTGTTCGCCTCTATGCCCCACACTACACCTATCTGTGCCCAAACCCAGCCTACATGTGGCCATTGCGCTGAACGAGGCCACGAATTTAAATCATGCCCAAAAAAGGACGAACCACCTACGTATGCAAACTTCAAGTCACAAAAGCTGCAGGTGGATCAGGGAGAATAAGTGCCCTATATACCAAAAAGCAAGGAGTACATACCAATTGAGACTCGATTATGGGTACACATCTTAGACCATATAATAACAACTATTCGCACAATTAAACCCAGACGTCCAAGGCGGTTGCCACGCAGCTGACCAGGACAGCAAACAAGGAAAACCTGAATATCCTGCTCATCCAGGAACCATATACACACAGCAAGGAGGTCAGTGGATATCCCCTGAAGTATAAAATCTTGCAAAGTGATGGTGAGACACTTTGCACGATTTCGGATTAGGATGGCGGCCATCCTAATCCGAAATCCAGACTATACAGTCACCAAAATCACAAATTACTGTCTTTCCTTGGCTGTATGTGCCCACATCATCACTGCACTGTGTGAATTTTATGCAGTATCACTTTACTGTCGGCCAGGAGAAGATATCCTCCCAGCTATAACTTACCTGCAAAATGTTCTGGAGAACTTCCCGAAAGCTAAAATCGTAGTGGCCGCCGATACAAACTGACGTTCGCCGGCGTGGTTTAGTGAAACCCCGGAGCGACGCATCGCGGTGAATGGACAAGACCTGGAGGAGTATCTGGCAAACAGTTGCTACATGATCCTTAACAAACCAAACAACCTACCAACATTTTTAAACACGATGTGGGAGGCCACGATTGATGTTACTTTGGCCTCCAGATCTCTAGCAGACCACATCGCATTGTAGACTGTCAGAGAAGACTGGACCTCATCTGATCACCGAACAATTACCTTTCAACTAAACCGGACCCTAAATAGACAAACGGTACATAGACAAATGCAACACAGATACACTGTTGACAAGGCAGACTGGTCTCTCTTCCAGGAGTCATTACGTATAGCTGCTCAAGCACTTGACATAGAAGGACTAGACCCAGATAGACACCAAGCTAAAATTATCAAGCTCATCACAGATTCAACAAACAATTCCTTAAAGCGGAAAAAAATTTACTTCGGGAACTGTTCCCTGTGGTGCCCAGAATTACAACTACTCAGACGTGTGGTAAATACCTGCCGAAAAAATTTTCAATGTGCCAGGTGTAGCTGGCCTGCAGCAGAGGTGGAAGCACTACGACAACAGTACCGCACGGCCAGGAATCAATATACAGCAAAGATCCGTGAACGAAAACAACGCTCCTGGGAGCACCTAATATCCACAGTTGGAAAATAAACTCCCAGAGGCGAAGTCAAACCCGCAACCAAGAAGCTGCAAGGGGAGTACACCAAAACCTGGCAGGAATCCATCAATAATATCCTAGATGCCATGTTCCAGAAACACCTGGACCCAACCACCCCAGAACAAACATCATTCTGCCTAAGAAATAGTACCTACATAACAATTGAAGAGGAGGAGCCCTTTACCAGGATCGAATTGAACATTGCAGCCGACAAACTAAGAAACAGGAAATCATCAGGGGCAGACTTACTAGAGCCGGAAATCGTAAAAAAGGCAATTGAGACTATCCCAGAAAAAATACTAAACTTATTTAACAAGTGCCTAAAAGAAGGTTATTTTCCACACCCCTGGAAAACAGCAAAGTTTTGGCTGATCCTCAAAAATCCAACAAAGCGGCAGGACCTCCCAGGGTCCTACAGACCCATAGCTTGACTGTCCGTATTGAGCAAACTGATGGAATATCTTCTACGAAATCGGATAGAAACGCACTACTCAAACGCAGGACTTCAATCCCAAAATCAGTTCGGGTTCAGAAAAGGGCACTCCACCGTAGATGCATTGGAAAATATTGTTAACGCCGCAACCACAACCAACCGAAAATACTTCTTCGTCATCGCAATAGATTTTGCTGGGACGTTTGACATCCTCTGGTGGCCAAGTGTCCTCGGCAGGCTCCGGGAGGCTAACCTGTCAGCAAACTATACAAATGCATCAGTATGTACCTCTCAGACAGGTCAGTCACAGTCACTACTCCATACTGCTCCGTATCACAGTCGATACACAGAGGATGTCCACAGGGTTTCGTTCTGGGCCCTCTTCTTTTGAATGTCATCCTAGACGCCTTCCTAAATCTCAACCTTGGAAACGTCACATTCCAGACATATGCAGATGATCTTATTCTGATGCTTGCTGAGGACACCCGAGCACAATTAGAGAACTCCGCAAATAGAGCTGTCACTATTCTGCAAGACTGGGCTGACAACAACAAACTCACAATTTCTCCAACCAAGAAATGTTCAGTCCTACTCAGGGAGAACCTATATATTTGCCTCCCCAAATCAAAGTCCAGGGATAAAACGTCAAACTTGCAACCGAATTAAAACATCTGGGAGTCATGTTCGATAGGAATCTGTCCTTCACACCACATCTGACATACATCAGGAATAAAATCAGAAACTATTCTGCACTCTTTGCAAGGATCAACCGTAAGGAATGGGACTTGAGGAGAAGGACCTTCGTCCTCTTCTACACGACAGTGTTCTTGCCAGCTATTTCATATGCCTCTGGAGTATGGTACTACAAAGCGACCACCGAGGTCAGCAGGAGAAAACTCGAGACGATACAAAGTTATACCCTGCTAACGATCTCCACAGCCTGCAGGACGGTCAGTACTCACGCGCTGCAGATCCTTATGGACGCCCTCCCCCTGGACCTGGAGATCGTTCGTCGTGGAATCCTCCATCACCTCACCAAAGGAAAAACGTCCATCTGCCTGAACTACACGATTGACTTAGCCTATGACCCTAAAATGGAAAAGAAGCGACTCACACTGCATCTCCAACAGACCTGACAAACCCCCTGGGAAAATTCAGTCAAAGGTGAAATCACCCGGAAATTCGTGCCGACAATTGAGACAGTATATCCAAAATACCCCCACTGGCTCTCTCCAGGACTCCTGGTCTCATACCTGCTCATCAGACATGGTGCATTCAGACACAAGCTATCAGGCTTCCACCTCAGTGAAACTGCGACCAAACAGAAACATGGGAACACCTCATGTATCACTGCCACCTATATGAAATTCGATTCACACTGCAAAACCAGGAACACGTATACTGGAAAAAGAAGACAGCTACAAAGCGCTAACAAAATTCGCTCACGCCGTCTTCAGCAGAAGACAGACCTTTCTCCAGCCGCAACCATCACAATGAAGAGAATGTAAGTACCCACCAAAGCTGCCCATAATCTGAAAAACAATTTGACAGCACTAAGGACCATCAGAACAAATCAAACATGCAGGATCCAGTCTCATAGCAGAAGGACCAAAATAAAATCACAAATGCACATCCAAACTGACTGGACTAAAAAATCTCCGACGGGACCTAAACCCATGAATGGCTACAAAATAAATTGGACTTTTGCAAACCTCGGACGGGACAATGTCCCAGAAATGAATTTCCACCGACTGAAGAAACTGCACACTAGCCTTATTGGCGATTTGAGTTGGCGCCCTTGCCTGGCCCCCTTTTTCTTTGCTTTCCCGGGCCGTGGGGAGGTGACGATCCTTTTGTCTCCTCCCTCCTTGCCACCCACACTCTCCCTTCTATCTATTACTCCACACTTAAAATATATACAGGCTAAGATGAAAAAATACGCTGCCATGCTTGCCAGAGTCACACGTCGCAACTGGGGCCTGAAAAGGTGCACCCTTGCGATCCTTTATAAAGCAGCCATTATCCCAGCAATTACATTCAGTGTCTGGTTCCACAAAGCCTCAACAGCGGTAAACCGCAGACGACTGGATATTATACATAGACCAATCCTATTGACCCTCACCCGAGCATGCAAGACAATATCTACCCATGTACTACAAGTGATCATGGGCGCTCTCCCTCTTGATCTTGAGGTGACTCGCACCGGCATGCTTCAGAAACTCAGATGTGGCAAAGTAACAACCTTCCAGGACCACACCATGGACCTGGCTAATAACTGTAAAGTTGAGAAATACAGGCTGCAATCGTATTTGACATCAATATGGCAACAACGCTGGACGATTTCTGAAAAAAGAGACGTCACACGTAGGTTCTTTCTGAACTTGCAAAAGGTGCACCCAAAGTATCCGACATGGCTCTGCCCTGGTCTCCACGTCACCTACCTTCTCACAGGATATGGAAACTCCTTGGACTGACAGATAACCTCCTTGGACTGACAGATAACCCAGCCTGTGCGTGTGGCTCCCTTGAGACCTGGGACCACCTGCTACACGAGTGTGAGCTGTACAAAGATCTGCATGGACACCTCATCACACGAGTCCAGTTCAACCCCAAAAATCAGGAGCACTACCTACTGGATAACAAGGGAACCTACAATGCCCTTACCAACTTTGCTCAGTGCCTCTTTGCAAAACACCAGACTCTTCCTTTGCCGGAAAACCTAGGACAACTAGGATAAATACAACAACAATCACAAAAAATGAAGAACCAAGATAAAACTGGACTGTGCTTGAACTGCACTCTCCCAAATACTGATGGATGGGACACCGATTCCATTTGAGAACTATTAATCAATCGCATCACACAACCACACAATCGCATTGACTACATTCTGACCTTCTGAAGTCCACCCTGACTGTGACTGAGCCCTGTCCTACTGAATATCGACCAGAGGACGGACCTGGATCCCACGAGTAACTTCTTAATAAAAGACCAAGCAGGACCTGCACAAATGTCAGATAGACCTGGACTGAAAACCTGGACAGAGATATCTGCACTCCACTCCTGGGAGTACCAAATAGGGCAGCCCTGGCGCCTTGGCGCCCAGACTGAAGCCACCCCACATCTATGCCCTGTTGGTGTTCAGGCCGGCTCCCTTTCCTGGTCTACTTTTTGACCTTCCCTGGTGGGGGGTGAGGGGACAGTCCTGCTGTCACCTCCCCTTCTCGCCACCCCTTCTTTTCCTTCTGGTGGGGCATGGGCATGTCCCACTGTAAACTGGAGATGTCTTCCCTATCGGCTCCATACTTCTATCTATCTCCCCCCAGTCTTCAGTCTCCCTCCCCACTCTACCTGCACGCTAGTGAATGCTCCACACAATCTAAATTGCACAATTGAAAATCAATTTCTCCCACCATTCTTTTGACCTCCTAGTGCTTCTTCCTCAACACAACACATTTTTTTTTTTTTTTTAGGTCCTAGCCACTGAAATCTCAGGAAATTAGGTGGAGGACCTGCCAAAGTGAATTATATACTAGTGGGTACCTGGTCTGCCTCCACGGGGCGAAAGTGGGGAAACGTCGGGCCTCAGTAGAGGTCTGGCGGCTAAACGACCAGAAGAACAATGTTACATGACTCCACACAAATACAGTTCTCACACACTTTTAAATCTCTGGCTTTTCCAGTCAACTGGTTCACCCACAATGTAAACTATGCGGAGATGGGGAAAACCCCTGGTGCCGTTTGACCATAAACACACTTTACACTCTCCCTTCTGGTGGGGCATGCCCATGCCCCACCAAATCTTGGAGTCACCCTCCCTATCGACTCCATTCTTCTATCTGTCGCCCCCAGCCTTCAGTCTTCCTCCCACTCTAATTGCACATAAGCGAAAGCCCCACGCATCCAAATTAGATTCGCGCACAATTTTCATTTTCGGCCTCACAATTCTAGGGCTGGCGCGCGATCACTTCTCAATTTTTTTTTTTTTTTTTTTTTCAAGGTCTTAGCCACTGAAATCTCAGGAAACTAGGTGGCAGGACCTGCCAGAGTACTTATTTAAAATATTGATGTACCTGGTTTGCCTCCACCGGGCGAAGTGCGGGCAACGTCGGGCCTCAACATTTAGCCTGGCGGCTAAATGGCCAGAAGAAGAACAGTACATGACATTACACACTACAATATCCTATCCATACACTTTTAAAGCTCTGGCCTTTACAGCGTACTGTATCACAAGACAATTTAAACTACGCGGAGATGGGGGGAAACCCCTGCTGCCGTTTTACCCCAAACACACTTTACACTTGTATCAAGTATAGTGCTAATAAGTTAAAAACAGTGGAAATAAAGGGATAATAAAAATAGATTGAATATGCAGCAAATGCACCGAAGCCCGCAAAGCAGCAACAAAGGATGCAGATGTATATATATATGCATATTATAATAAATACAAAGATGCAAGTATGAGTTACAAGGCAAGCGAAAATGGAATAATAGTCGAAACATAAAAGAAATATTTTAAAGGAAGTGACACCGTCACTTCACTGTCATGATTGTTGGCTAAATGTTTGGTTAAAGGACACTGTCATATCTCCCCCATTTCGGTTTTGTATTTCCGGTATAGATTTTCTAAAATGTCTTACACTTTTAAGTTTTTGACTTATCGGTATTTGTTTACTTTAATTCTTTTGTATTAAATTTAGCGTAACTTTCATTATAAACACTGCGTAGGACTACCTTGTCCATACTTTGTAGTTATTTTAGTTATTTTGCTTTTCTTTTTCGATTATTTTTACTTTATTTTACTTTATTTTCAAATTTCTACTCTACATAGCTTTGGACAAGTATGGAAACGCAGCCCTTTGATTCATGGTCAGGTGTAGTCTCCTGATGAAAAACTTGACATGTATCAACTTTTATTTTCGCTGACATCGGATTTAATTGTAGTTTTGTTCTATTTCTCCTTTTTTTTTTTTTTTTTTTTTTTTTTTGAACTATGGCTAAATTTATCCACCATTATCTGATGGCAGCTACCCTTATTTTATTTTATTTTGTAGGTCAATCTAATTTATTTATTTACTTTACAGGTCACTTCTTTTAAAATATTTCTTTTATGTTTCGGCTATTATATATATATATATATATATATATATATATATATATATATATATATATATATATATATATATATATATATATATATATATATTACATATCTATATCATATATATATATATTATAGTAATATATATATATATAAAAAGAATTAATAGTAATTCGTAAATATTAA
Source organism: Mastigoproctus giganteus (assembly GCF_048544385.1). Lineage (NCBI taxonomy): Eukaryota > Metazoa > Arthropoda > Arachnida > Uropygi > Thelyphonidae > Mastigoproctus > Mastigoproctus giganteus. The sequence goes on along the minus strand of NC_143582.1, from coordinate 168,579,982 downwards.
CCAATCTAAATTAATTCACTTCAGCAGAGTGTTTCGATAATATTGAAAGACAATTATACAAATTACCCTCTATGAGAAATTTAAACAGCATTTCCTATTTCAATTTATCTTCAAAAGACTTTTTATAATGTAGTCCATATATGCATGATCAAATAAATATTCAGTAAAATGTTTTAGAAAATCAAATATGATATTATTTATTTATTTTAAATTAAGCATAAATTCTCCTGCCCGGTGAGGTCGTTGATGTAACAATACTCTGGTAACCATATATACCGTACAGTATTTAAATATTTGTATTTTATTAGTTTATTTATTTATTTATTAGTTTTAATAAATAAATTTAAACTGATTATGATGTTATGATGATAACTTTTAAGATGAAAAAAAAATATATATATATATTTAATATCGTGCATTATATTTTATGTTTAATATTGTATGCCTAAGAATAATTTTCTTGGCAGAATAGTCATTTGTCAGAGAGATATGCATATATATTTTTTTAGTCAATATTATGAGCTAACAATTGCGCCCACTGGTTCGTGTTCACTGGCATCGCGGAACGTTTTGAAACAGAATGTGCTCAACATTTCTAGTGGAGGCTGAACGATGGAGCTATAAATGGCTCATACCATCTGCTTTTTGTTGAACAAATAGTATATACCTTCGCTTTTGGTTAACTATCTTATTACTATCGATGTGACTGTTTTATTTTACAGTGCAGTACGCCGTCTTGTTTTTTTTTTTTTTTTTTTTTTTATGACCATGGGATTGCGTATATCTAACACTGCCGCAAGCCATTCTGAAAATCGCAGAAGAGGTAAGTAAATTTTCTTTGGGACTAATATTTGGACTAATATTAGCAGTGCAATTACTTAGCAGTTATTATTTTTAGTGCAAATCATTAATGCATAGCCGAATTTTAAGACAAACTGAAGTTTGTACAGTAAACCTCGTTATTGTAAGCACTAAACTGTCATAGTTTGGAATTTCTTCCGTAAAAATTTATTAGTTTTAATAAATAAATTTAAACTGATTATGATGTTATGATGATAACTTTTAAGATGAAAAAAAAATATATATATATATTTAATATCGTGCATTAACAGTCATTTGTTTTAATATTTTGTTTGTGCTACATTCCATTAAAAGCAGTGGCTGCTGGCTGAGTTCCATTGAGCTATGTTGTATATAGCCATATACGTAGCTCAATACGGATAGTACACAGAACAAATAATAGTTTATACCTTTTTTACTGATTTATATTTATTTTGTGTTTTACTGAAAAAAATGAATTTGTGTTTTACCGATTTATATTTATTTTGTGTTTTACTGAAAAAAATGAATTTGTGTTTTACTGATTTACATTTATTTTGTATTTATATCGATGTTATAAATGATTAAATGTTATATAATGTGCTTGTATTAGTAAGTCAACAGAACGAACCGAACCAACACTTCACTTCATTCAGTTGGCTCACTGATTGACTTTCGCCCAAACTGGCTCTCATTGTTTCCAACTATTATATTTATTTTCAAAATGATTAGTGACTATATTATATATATTATTAATCAATTAATTAACTAATTTATGTAGCAAAAACCCATGCATGCACTTAACTTTCGAACTCTCTTCACAGTGAATGTGCCATAACAAATGTTAGCTCCAGTTTTAGTCTCATTCTTTTTGTTACTGTTTATTAGCAATGAAAATGATAATTAATAATTATCATTTTCATTGCGAATTAATTAATTAATTAAAACGCCATTTCCTTGATGTCGTGTGATGATAATCTTGAAATTATGATTAGGTGGAGTCTATCTGATTTAAAAATTGTGAAAAGCAATGATAATGAAAAGTATTACTTAAAAGTCGCATACCATCTCTTAGACTGCACATTTGTGGCTACGGAACTTTTTCACAAGCCTGCTGCAAGAAGGAAATCAAAGCAAGACCTGCAAAACATATACGTTTCATGTAGCAGAGAAACTATCATATTGATAGATCCGCTACCGTGAGTTCAAGGGACCGAGCAGTTAATTTTTTATGATAGTTAGAGCACGAGTGCTTCCGTTACGCATCTTGCGGGGGGGGGGGACCTAGAAATTGTACTTTCGCTACTGGCTCCACACATCCAGTATTTCGACAAAGAGATTTTAAAATGGTTTTGAAATTATTTAATGATAATAGTGAACAGAAAGGTCAGAATATATAAAGGTAGTGTACAAAAGATGCATGCAAAATGACTGAAACCGCAGCATGCCTTTAACATTTACAAATTTCAGGAATTTGTATAGTGACCTTGCCCCCCCCCCTTTTTTTTTCTTCTAACATAACAGAAAACGTCTGTGTGTTTGTACCAAACAATCATTTAATTAATTTATTTTTATAAATTCTTTTAGAGCATTTCGTAATTAGATAAATAAATAAATAAAGTTTCTGTTTATGCTCCGGGACGACCAAACGATCAGAGGAGTTTACAAGATACACAGAATACAAGAAACAGCACCGTATTCAGCAGTCACGGGCTTGAACCCCGGTCACTCAAGGCACGTGTACTTATGCTGCTGTTTTTGTATAAGTGTGAGAATCGTAGTTCCTCTATCGTAGTAATAATAAAATAGTAATAACACGAAAAATACTGCACTTATATAGGGTGTTTCAAAAGTAATGGTCAATAATTTAAAGGTGAACTGCAGACTATAATATGCATAAAAAACCTAGTAAACATGAGTCCTTAAGTGAATCTTTTTCGAGATATTGCACATTTCTAGTTGGGATCCACCACTGACTTGTTTGTTTAGGTTAGGTTATGCTCATTCTTTCTCTCTCTCTCAATGCCCTGAGACGTAGCAGGCATGCTAGTGCTTGTCAAAGGATAGTCAACATGGAAAGAGTTTACAGCAACGAAGAGTACTTAAATCCTATGAATTTTTGTATCTGGGGTCATGAAAAAAGCTTGGTACGTACATTTCTGATATTAACACAGTCGTGGAATTGCTGCGTCGGGTTGGAGCCTTTCAGCAAATCAGAAATGACCCAGGAATGCCTGGAGGATTTGCAACTCAATGCAGAGAAGACTACAAAGCTGCGTACAGATGCAAGGACAGCATTTTGAACACCTTTTTTTAACATCCTGTAACATGTAACATCTGTAAAATCCTGTGGTGTTGAAACCAAAAATTAAAAATGTATTATCTTATGTTTAATAAAACCACCCTTAGCAAAGGATTCACAGCTTTTTGCTAAACTAGTGCTCCCCTAGTCAGTGGCGGATCTTAACAGAAAATGTGCATTATCTCGAAAACGGTTCATTTGCGGCTCGATGTTCACTGGGACTTTTTTGCTTATTTTAGTTTGTACTTTTCATTTTAAGTTATTGACCATCCTTTTTGAAATATAGTACAACTGTATAGTACAACTTCATGTACATAGTACCGACATCGCAAGTTAGCATTAGTAGTGGCAAATGATGCAAGAAAGAAAGCTTATATAGCATCACCCCCCCCAAACGGACACTTCCTGTTATATCTATTCATTCCCTCCAGTAGTTTGTTTAATCCTTCCTTGAATTTATTTAAGCTATGAACTTCCACAACAACAGAAGTCTGTTCCATCAATCAACCACTTGCAGGCGGCAAACTTCCACACTTCTATTCTGCAACCCTCCTTCCTCAATTTCAGTTTCAATATCTGATATCCCACTAATAATAATTATTATTATTGCTGGCCATTTATTTTATTTTATTGTATTATTATTTTTTTGTTATTTTATTTATATATATATATTTTTTTTTTTGCTGGCTCCCAGGTTTGGGCAGCCTGGGAGCGGGATCGCTGGCACCCACCGGTATAGTACTACTTCTGGTGGGTGCGGGATTTTAGTGCATGAGGCACTGTCAGAATGGTGGACTCAGGCCCGTTTCTATGTCCCTGGAGTCGGCCATCAGAGGGGAATGTCTGGGTACCGGCTGCTCCCCGTGGCGCAGAGGCCTCGTCCATACAGGCCCGTTTTGCAGAAGTTCTGCGTAAATTCGGCTTTTCAGGTGGAGATAGACGGAAGTTTAGGTGCCACCGTAGACATGATGATAATAATAATAATAATATATTGTTAGCCATATGGTGCAAGGAAGCCTGAGACTTCTGCTGCACCAGCCAAAAAAAAAAAAAAAAAAAAAGTTACCCTAAGAGAGTCAAAAGTAGAAGGGAATCACTAAGAAAAGGAAGAATGATAATATCTGCATTTGATGTCTTGACTAGCACTTCAAATTCATCAGATTTATTTACTATGCTCCTAGCATTGGTGTTCATGCAAGTACACATGCACTGGTTTTTGATCTTAGTTACTCTAACACAGCCCATGTATTTACTTGTTTTACGGTGTCTCCTAGCAGTCCTTGAAATCCCCAGCACCTTGCTTTCATGGCTACTGCTCGTTCCAATAGAAGCAGTGCAAGAATCACTTTCATCTCTGCTTGCGTCTATTGTTAATCTATTAATCTGTGTATCCCCTTACAGAAGCCAGCAGTTTTCCGACCCACCGAACACTGCCTCGGTGGCATCAATAAATATTCTTTAACCTTTCTATTTAAGTGTATCTCATCCCTATAGAAGCAGTCCTCTGTTAATAGGCACAGACCACGCTGGTAAAAATTCTACCTCATGAGCTTGGCGCAGTCTGTCTAATGCTGAATTGATTGAAAAGGCCCTCATCATGTACTCCCTCCTATCGTTGATCTATTAATCTCTGTATCCCCCTACAGAAGCTAGATCTGAAGAGGGCACTCTAGCCCCCTTCACCTTTATACCTACTTCCTTGGGGGGGGGGCATTTTCGTCCTCCCCTCATCTCCACATTTTATCTTCTACTCTGGTGGGACATGGGCATGTTCCACTGAAAACTGGGGCTACCTACTCTATTGGCCCCATATTTCTGTCTTTCTCCCCCCAGCCTTCGGCCTCTCCCCTCTATCTATACGGTAGCGAAAGCCCTACATACCAAAAACTTAACATGTCTAAATTACCTTACGCCCATAACTTGGCCTAGCAAAACTAAGCGATTCTACCCCTACGTCGACGCGTTTCTTTCTTTTATTTTTTTTTTTTTTAGGTCCTAGCCGCCGAAATCTCAGGAAATTAAGTGGCAGGACCTGCCAGAGTGAAACAGACTACTGGGTTCCTGGTCTGCATCCACGGGGCGTAAGTGGGGCAACGTTGGGTCTCAGTAGGGGCCCAGCGGCTAAATGACCAGATGAACAACGGTACAAGGCATCACACATATACAAAGTCCATACACTTTTAAATCACTGGCTTTTCCAGTCAACTGGTTCACCCACAATGTAAACTACGCGGAGATGGGGGGGGGGAACCCCTGGTGCCGTTTGACCCTAAACACACTTTACACTTTACAGAAGCTAGCAGTTTTCCGACCAACCGAACACTGCCTCGGTGGCATCAGTAAATATTCTTTAACCTTTCTATTTAAGTGTATCTCATCCCTATAGAAGCAGTCCTCTGTTAATAGGCACAGACCACGCTGGGAAAAATTCTACCTCATGAGCTTGGCGCAGTCTGTCTAATGCCGAATTGATTGAAAAGGCCCTCATCATGTACTCCCTCCTATCGTTGTTGTTGGTGGTGCAAGGGCTATTAAGGCCATAATGCACCTGTCTCTTATTGTGTTTAGTGCATTATAGCCTAAGTTGCTGATGCACCAACAAATCTAATGACAACAACAACATTATCGTGTTTGGGCAGAATTGCAGACACTTTCAAATTTAACCCTAACTCGTGACTTTTTTTCCTTTTTTTTTTCAACATTGCCCTGTACTTGTTAAGTAAGTCTGCAGACAGTGGCGGATTCAGGGTAGGGGCACTGGGGAACGTTCTCTCCTGTCAATTTTCGGAAAATATACACCAATCGTTTAAATTCCCTTTAGCTTCAGAAAAGGATTTTTTTATTTTTTATTGTTAACATAGGGTTTTATCTAATTTTGCATTGTGACTCAGCTATTTTCAACTGACTACAGTTAGCAACACTGATGCTAATGTGATCGCATTCTAGTGCACAAAATGGTGCACCTTCTGCCATTTTTTCGCCACTGTCTGCAGATCTCCTACTTTTAATGGCATTAGTGTCGTTGTAAAACAGATATTTTAAAAGATATCTGTTTTACAACGACATCAGTTTTTGCCCCTGGTAGACATACCCTGCTCCTCTTCCACCTATCCTTTATGCACAATATATACCCAGTGTCCCTGACAATAGCCACTGACAAAAATTAGCTACTTTAGGATCAATGCATTCTGTCCTGGGAGTTCCTACTGTGTTGCCTGACGATCAAGTGCAAGCTCTAGCGTTGATATTGGCAGCTGAAAGCTTGATGGACACCCAATTTAAATCCCTCAAGAGTATTCATCTTGGTTTTCAAGCTCTCACAAAGGCCAATAACAAAGCTGAGTTTGCACTGTAAGGAGTGTGAGGACACTCCTTACATTGAGCACGCGCAAAGACATCCCCAGTGGCAATATCATGTCTCGTTCCAGCTGCAAACATTACACAAGCCCTTCATTTCATAAGGCCGTGATTCGGAGGTCCACCGCCAGTGGCGGATTAAGGATTGTTGGGGCCCTAGGCAAATTATATTTGGAGGCCCCCAAAAAATAATAATAAAAAAAAGAATAAAAAATAAATAAAAGTTAGGTGGCAAATAAATGAAATTTTGTACTTTTGAATTTTTTGCTTAAATTTTCGCTAAAATTAATCAAGATTTTCGCTTAAATTAATCAAGATTTTTATGATGTTTACTGAAAACATCAATCTATTTTAGAACACTATAGGAAAATTTCTTGGCTTGGGGCCCCCCAAAGCCTGGGGCCCCTAGGCACATGCCTCATTGCCTTAATGAGTAATCCGCCACTGTCCACCGCCCCCTCAGCTCTCACCAGAGCAGCAAAGGGCTCTCGCTAGCTCGAGCCCTTTGCTGCTGTGGTCTGACGTATGATTTTCGTTAAAATTCAATGTAATTAAAAATATTACAGTAAACAAATATGCCTAATACGATAATAACACTATGCATCGCAGCATACTGCGATGTTTATGTTATTAATTATATATACTGTACTGTATTTAAAAGCAATTAAACCTTAAAAGCCTTAAGCAATTAAACGATAAGTAACAAATTCACCAACGTAATTGGAGAATCACAAATAATAACTACTGTACCGTACTTCTAATTCTAAATGAAAAGTTAAGTGCAGTAACAATCCTACTCCAATTCATCAGTTACACAGCAATAATACTACAATGCCACCAACTTTGCGTTATATGCATTAAATAAATAAATAAATAAATAAATAAATTCTTTATTGCTAATAAGTACAGGACATGTACTAGAGACAATAATATTCAACACGGCGACATGGCCAGGAGTTTTACATTATAAATGAAATTAATTGGCAAAAAGCTAAAAAAATACCGTTACATGGTAATTATGAGTTACAAACATGTAAATTATAATAATGAAAAATGAGGACTAAACGTCATATGGATGAAATTATCCCAGTTCCACAGATGGAATCCACTCGAGGAGCATGTGACGGTATTTGTAGTCGGTAGCTAATTTCTGAAGGTCGACTCCAAGACGGAGCAGTGCCTGAATTTTGGGGAGTGCCTGGGCAGGTAGGAACCGACTACACAGTTTCAACCGGTTGTATTTGAGGATTAGTGTGGGCTCTGACCTCAAGGATGGCGTAGGATTGTGCCACTGACAGAAATCCCAGATGTTTGGGGCGTTCATCACCCCTGTGTACATTTTTACTGAAGCCTGCTGTGAATTAACCTCGGGAGCCTGGATACATTTAGCTGCTCAGCCATGTCAGTTGTTCTCAATTGAGGGGGTCGGCGATGCTTATTTGTGGCCCATTTCAGGGTCCAGTATTCACACGAGAACACCGGTTTTTGAAGTGAAGGCGACGCAGATGCCCAAATTTCAGCAGCGTATAAAATAGCCGGATAAACAGTGGCTTGAAGATATCTGGTAGTGGTTGCGGCATCGTTCGAATGAAGTAAGTGTTTTTTCGCTTTCCAGCGTAGGGTGTTAAAACGCTTCCGGAGGTATTCTGTGTGATCATTAAATTTCAGCTTCGGATCAAAATAGACCCCGAGATCTTTATGGCAGGTAACCACTGGAATTAGAGTACCTAAAACTGAAGGTTGAATTATTGTTGGTTGCTGTTTCAATGAGTAAGTCATTATTGCAGATTTTGACGGGTTAAGGTTTAATCCAAACATCTTCAAGTAAGTTGAAAGAGTGGTCAAGTTCTCTGTGATGGAAGACGTAATTGCCATTGGGTTTGCAGACGGTGGGATTAAGGTAAGAAACTTTATATCGTCGGCATATATTAGAGCATCATCACGAGGACTCATGAAAGGAATCAGAATCGCTGAGAAGAGAAGGCCAGACAGGACACCACCTTGTGGGACTCCTGCATTAATTTTTCTTTTAAAGTGGGTTTTCTTCAAAGTGAGGTGAACACTTCTATTCTTCAATAAGGCGGTGAGGAAAGCTAGTAGGTCTCCATTAATCCTGAAGAAGAATTGCAGGAGTCTGAGAAGGGCTGTGACGTCTAGGCTGTCAAAAGCAGCTTGAATGTCAGCGTACACTATAGCTAATTCAAATTTAGTTTCGAAGGCTTGAAGAATTGATTTCTGTGCGGCCATGAGATTTGTTATGGTGGATCTGTTTTCGACTGCGAAATGGAACTGTTTCGGCTTCTGTGCCATCAGCTGTTTGTTTAATGCTGGAAGGAGTTTGAGGAGGGTGGAAGAAGTTGAGATTGGTCTGAAATCTTTTAGGCTTGTTGGTGCTTTGACCTTAGGCAGTGGCCTCACAGAGTATTCATTCCAATGAGCAGGGAAAACTCGTGTAGAAAGAATAGAGTTGTAGATTGAGAGTAATGCATCTAGGATATAGGGGCTAAGGCATTTAATTATGAAATGAGGTATCTTATCACGGCCTGCGGTACTAGATGGTCGCAGGGAGTTAATAGCATATATCAGTTGCTGTCTTGTGATGGAAATTATGGAAAGGTCATCAGTAGGAGCAAATTGGGAGTTTTGGAGAGGAATTTCAGCAGAGGCGGAATTGGTTTTGAATCTTGAAATGTAGTCCATCCAGCTATCTAGATCAAGATTTGAATTTTAGGCTAGGGGTCGGTAACCTGCGGCTCTTTCTTCATGTAACTGGGGCTCTTTAACTTTTAGCCCACATGTACAAGCTCAGCGCACAGCGGGAGCGGGTGGCGAAGTGATTATAGCATTATTTCAAAAAATATTTTTTTAATAAAACACCTTCCCACTCTATTCCATTTCTTAAATTCCCTTCCAGCTTGAGCTGAGGTGCGGCTCTTTGGATTTTTATTTTATTTTTTTTTTAATTAGATCAAAATTGGCTTTTTACTCAAAAAAATGTTGCCGACCCCTGTATTTGGCTATACTGTTACGCTTGAAAGTTATAAAATATAACAAAATTATCCAACTAACGCCAATGTACGTGATTCTAAGTTTAGATCAAGTTTAGAATATGATTTTATACGAAAATTATTTGAATACAATATGATTTTATACGAAAATTAGGTCAATAAAACTGCAAATTTTTTCAAAAATGTTATCCATTTACCACTATTAAAAAATTTGTAATTACCGTACTACTCACTCTATTATAACTAATAACAATGGCTGGCAAGATTTGAACAAATCAAAATTTCTACGTATATTAAGTAGTAATCTACAAAATCTCTAGCTAAATTAAAAATAAACTAAGGAGCGTGACTAGGACTAAAAATTGTTATATTTAGAATTGTATGAATTGTTAAATTAGAATTATATTTAGAATGGTATCATCTATCCTGGATGTGTATCTGTTATACTGGGTATACATACATAGTATTACGTCGTTAAAATTAAAAACGATGTTATATCGAAACGACTGAATAATACTATACAGTATATGTATACCCAGTTTTACTTTTTTTATATTATTATTATTTTCTTTTTTCGTTTTCATTCAATATCTTTGTAAAGCTTAAGTCTAAGTCTGGTACAGATCTTGAATATTTATATATACATGTATAGTGTCTGCGAAGCTAAAAGTAAAAGTATAATGAATACAATCAATTTACAGACATGATATATTGATGCTGAATGGCCTTACTTGCTTTGATACAAAAACAAACTATACAAAATAAAACAGTGGACTAACAAACTCGACAGAACTGTTTGCACATTTCAGATAAACAGGAGTGTCAAGAGTTGTCGGAGGTGGGGAGGAGGAGAGATGAGAAAGCTTCCCCGCGCTAAACATTGAGAAAGGTGCCCGAGCTTCACAAACTCTGGAATTCTCCGAAGTCCGTGGTTTTCTCAGATTCTCTTAGCTTCACTAAGATTTAAAATTTCATTTTAAAATATAATAGTCCATTTATCACCCATTTTTTACAAAATAGGTAAAAACATTCCGTAGATCATGTTTAATATCACTTTCACACTTGTCAAAAGGAAATTTAGCGCTAGTTGAACATCTGAAAAGCAACGACTTGCGTGAAATCCTTACCGAAAAGTGCTTTGCAGTTCATATAATCCCTTCGCCCACGTCAGCAGTCGACTAGTGTCATTTACAGCTTGTAAGGCATCAATTGCCGTAATTTGTCCCAGCTAGTTTCGCTGCGTGGAACTAAAATAAAATAGGTTTCCTGAGTTACGAGCAAATGGATCGATAGAGACGACATGGATTACAATTGCGAAAAACATTCTTTGTTCAGTCGTAGCCAATTTAAAAGTATTTTGTTTTATTTATTTATTTTATTTTTTTTTTTTTAGGGTCGTCGTTTTTTTTAGGGTCAATAAGGGTGTATTTTACTTAATTTTCTTATTCGCGGTATGTTTTGCTTTAAATTTGCATTTTTGTCCACTCTACAGCCATTTAAAAAGGACTTTCTTGCATACTGCAAATGCACAGTCGCGCTCACTCATTTCTTGATATTTCAAAGTTAAAAAAGTAACAATAAATAAAGATACTATCAAAAAATAATAATTTTTGATAGTATTATATGTATTATTTTAAAGATACTGTATTATTTCCCAGGTGCATCAAAATCATGGGCTAAAAGTAGCCCATGATTTTGATATGGGGCTCTATTTCACATTGAGGAGTTGGTCTATTTGAATTTGTGAAGAGCACAGTGAATGCTGAGGTGTACAAGGACATTCTTGAGACAAAATTATTTTCCACAATTATAGATTACTATGGGAATGTTTCCAGTTGCATTTTTTAGGATGACTCTGCTCTTCTCCATGTCATAGACCCAAAACCGTAAGTACTACTTGATGAAATTACAAAAGTTTTCGATTCGCCTAAATACATGGCCTGGGAACAGTTGAGACCTCAATCCAATTGAAAATTGTTGGAACAGAATTGGTGTTTCTATAATGAAAAAGAAACCAAAAAAACGCATAGAGGGCTGCAGGAGACATTAAACCGTGTTTGGTACCTTGAGATTTCCCAGGAACACATTCAGAACCTTATCCAGTCGATGCCACGACGATGTGCAGCAGTTATCAAAGCAAAAGGTAGGCCAATGAAATATTTGTATGCACTTTTTTGTGTTTTTTTGTTATATAGCTGTCGTCCTAGTATGAGAAAAGTAAAGAAAAACCTCACTGTTTTCATATATATTTTTTTATTATAATATAATAGATTATCTGCCAGTATAAGGACAAACAACTGAAAAAATGAGGTGATGCAATTTTTTTGAGCACTATTGTACATTCCTAGACGATGGTGCACCACCCCATTTCACTCAAAAGTAGGGCAGTTAATCACGTCAAACTTTGGCGCAAATGGTCTGTTTTGTAGATATTATCTTCACAAATTGCTCCCTAAGCCCATTTTGGTTTTTGGGACCACCTCAAGTTTCATACGTACAATGGTAATTGTACATATGAAATCTTGTTATCATCGCAAGGGCTGACAGCCTGCTGCTTTAGAACAGCTGGCAAACACTATTTAAAGAAACGACAAGACTGAACTTAAACCTATAAGCTAACAATTTCAGCTGAGAAGACTAAATCAATTTTATTAAAAGGAACCCTCAGCCCTAGAAGAGCACCCGTCATAAAGATTTCTGATATTTTAATCAGGATAGTCCGGGAGTTAAAATACCTAGATATTATCTCTGATACAAAACTATCATTCTATCTGCACTTGGAATATACTGTATATCTAAAAAAGTTAGGAATCGCACAGCTATGATATGTTGCATCAGATTGAACCTGAAAAAGAAACTCTCTCCCACATTTATAAAGCTGTCTTCATCCTAGTTGTCACTTTTTGGGCTGGTATATGGTTTCATAAAAAGATAAATGTTATTAGCAATCACCAGAGCTTGCCGCACGGTGAGTATCCCAGCCTTGCAAGTCTTGGCGCGTAGTCTCCCAGTGGACATGGAAGTTGTTTGCCGAGGCCTCCATTACAGACTGAAAATAAGCATACGCACAGAACGTTAGGGTATTATTCTAGATCTGCTCGGGTAGTACAGTGGAATCGTCACCGTCTTCCCTACAACGGGTGGAAAAGGCCCGGGGTTGAATCCCTTCGACGACGCGAGGAACATTAATGGCTTTTTTCATTCCGTGGATGAGTTAGTCGGGCGTGGATAGCAAGGTTTTTTCCCCCAGAAACTGGAGTTTATTCCCCCTAGAAACACACGCAATTAACAGACATAAGACACGCAGCATGGCATATGAATTTAAAATATTTGGGTGGCCTAATATAATAGTTTGCTGTTGTTATTATTCTAGATCTTGCAAATGAACCAAAGCAAGAGAAAAAGAAAATAGCCACTGAACTTATAAACAGATAGCAAACAAGTTGGGATGTGTCCACCAAAGAGACGAGGTGATGAGGAGATTTCTGCCAAATGTGTCTCTGGTTACCTCAGGCTTTTATGTGACTTTCTTCTAGGCTGGGCACGACTCGTTCAGAGCCAAGAGGGCTAATGGATGACCCAGAATGCATCTGTGGTACACCTGAGAATTGGAAATACTGTACTTATTATACGAATGGCCAATTTATGACAACCCAAGGAACTTAATGATATCGAGGATCGGCCTATTCCCCAGGAACGAGGAGCACCTCTTCATTACTGATTAAGGATACTATAAGAAATTTGTTAAATATGCACAAACAGTCTTTGAAATAAGAAGACAAGCTCTCAGTCAAAATCACCAAAACACCCAGCAAACACTTTGAGCCCGCAATGTCAAAATGGTATTAATATACGAAACTTAACCCTCAGTTAGGCTGACTCGACTTCAGTATTGACAATAACTTGCCCTAATCAAACATCTGGGAATTATTACCTGATTTGACTTCTGGGTCTCTGTTACGTATAACCCTACCCAGAACATACTAGTGTGAATGATATCCCCATATGTGATTTTAGTGTTGTCTGTATGCATGTCTTATACTGTATATGTCGGGAATGTATAAATGTCCGAGCAAATTTGTATGCAAGTGTGGGTGTGTGTGTTTGGCATGTGCAGCTAAGTCCTATTTTGCATGTCGGTGAATGTAACGAAACTGGCATGAGAGAGAGAGAGAGACTAACAATAAATAATATACTCTAGTACCAGTCATTTCTTTTGAAGAAGCAAGAACAAGTGGTTGATGTGCTGTATTTAATGCGTCTTTCTTGTAGCTATTCTCTCTGCAAAATTTGTAGGCAGGGGCGCAAATGGTGTTTGCCGCCTGAGTGCGAGAATTAATTTGCCGCCCTTTAAGCCTTTTAACTGTTTTTCAGTGACTGTTTTCTCGTCAGTCACTGAAAAGTTAATGAAGACGAGTTCGATTCGTATGTACATGTCTTATTTTGAAAACTAAATGCATAAGGCATAATATGTTATGGATTGAAATTAACTATATAATATTGGTGTAAATCAGGGGTGGGCAACAGCCGGCCCGCGGGCCACATCCGGCCCCGACGATGTTGAATCCGGCCCCCTCGGTAAATGCATAAATATAGAAAATCCATACCTGACTACACTCGCCGTAAACGTTCGGCTTAATTCAGTTCAATCGGGAATCGCGGCCAGTACAACAGTAACCAAGTGATTCTACGCAGCGTCAAAGAGTTATTTCCTAATTATTATTGTAGCATCGATCGAACGAAGTTCCTTTGGGTTTGACTTCTTATTGAAAAAAATAATATTGGTGCGAGATATTTTATGTTTTATGCCTTTTCTAATTATTACAATTTTTAATTTAATATAATTTATAGCCCATAAAATGAGCCAATTAAAAAAAAAAAAGAAAAATTGATGCCGAATGCCGCATTTTCAATGATAATTGGACATTCAGATATTTAATTGCAAATATAGACGATAAAGCTGTTTGTTTGGTTTGTAACGAAACTATTTCCGTTTTTAAAGAATATAATCTAAAAAAGGCATTTTTCAAAAAAAACATTTCGTAAAATATAAGCTATTTTCACCGGAACAAATGAAAATTGAAGCAGAAAATTTAAAATGTGGTTTGCGTAAGCAACAAAATACTTGGAAAATTTTGTCAAAACAGATAGAGCTCTGACAAATTTAAATATTGTATTTACTTTTTTTAAAAATACATTAATAATTTGGTAATTCAAGTAATATAACATTTTTTAGGTTCTGATTTTTTTTATTAAATCGTTCAATCTATTCCGGCCCGCATCATGATGCGAAAATTTCATTCGGCCCGCATCGTGATACGAAAATTTCATTCGGTCCGCTGACGAAAAAAGTTGCCCACCCCTGGTGTAAATACACCATAGTTTACAACAACATGAAATAGTTTGCAACAAAGGCAGAATACTGAGGAGAATTTTTTGACTTTAAATATAATAACCAGCTTCTAAAAATATTTTCCCCATTGCTTAATTGTTTATAATAATATTCTGTAGAAAATGACCTATTCTTATCATCTAAAGGAAAGTTATAATGTCGAACTTGTTCTAGATCGAGTTCTACTGAAAACATTACAATACGGTTCGTTAACAATTTTACCGTAATCCTGGATCGTGCATATCATTTTCGAAACATTTACTGGTCAAATCTGGAGTATCACCGGTAGAGGTTCCTGTCGTACATTCAACTTTTGATGAAATTTCTTCAGTAGGCGGTTGATTTTCCAAAAAGCAATCATCTACGGAATTTTGAGTGATGTTTTGTTCCTTGCTGATTTTGTCATCATAGAAAGTATCTAACTGTGATTGCGATGATTCTCCAGTTTTTCTGACTTTTTGCAGATGTTAGTTCAAAAAATCGTGAAATTGAAGTAGTAACTTTTTTTATACTCTCCTCTTTTTCTAATTTTCTTTTTCGGTAGGCTGCGCCGGAAAGTTTATTTTTTCTGTCAGCCATCTAAAGAGAATGATTCAACAAATTGTTATTTAAATAAATAATATTTAACAACAAAAAAGTAATTATAATTATAAATCTTCAAAAATTATTAAAAATTTAATTTTAATTTTCAGTCCCATTACTTAAGTGACTTAAAATAATAATTAACAATTATTATTTTAAGTCGCTTATTATTAAAAAAAAACTGTTATAATATTTTGTTGAGATTTGTAATATAAGAATTATATAATTTAATGGCCTTTAGCGTCGGCGCTCCTAAATATTCAGCGCCCGTGTGCGATGCACCCTTTGCACCCCGGTCGGCGCGCTCTATAGTGAGCTCTTTATAGAGACCAATTGTGTTGGCTGGAAACATGTTTTTGAGACACACTAAATTGTTGCGAAAGTCTCGTGCATCCTTGTTCTCGGCCTGGTTTCTGCATCCAATAACACTTGAAATTAAGGGTGCGTCTGCGATCTCTGTGATGAGTTTTGCTAGCAGCGAGAGAGATTTGCTACTGAAATCTGTATTATACAAAGGTCGAGGTTGGAATAGAGAATCGCCCTAGAGACTAGAAAAAGTCACCCCATTAACTGGCTTACTCACCTCATGATCCAGTATTCTAGCCCATAGTATCTTCTGAGTTGTGGTTGTGGGCTGAGGACTACATTACGGAGGCATACAGTGGGATCGGAAAGAGGCGTCTTTGGATGTATTGTATCATTAGTGCAGAGACCTCACACCCACTAATTCTTGTCCAAACTCCCACATGGCTCCACACGTGTTCTTGGTAATCAAAGTGCCTTCCAAAGTTTAATCCTCGTCCCACGTAAGGCTCAGGTCCATGTGGGAGGAAACTTTCTTCATTGGGTTCCGTCTATTTGGATGTCAATGTTGTTTCTTTCTTTTTTTTTTTTTTTTAATCGCCACCAGTTGAGCGGATTTCGTTGGGTTAAACTCCAGACCAATTGAGGTTAAATAATTCTGAAGCAACTGTATTTGGTGATTTGCCCTTTTCTGCACGTAGGAACTCTGCTTAGCATCTTTTGAAAAGAAGAGTTTTTGGAATTATGAAAAATTATGTCGTCTGCAGAGGTGAAGTCCGGAGGTAGGGTTAAAAATGGTTCCAGCATCGGAGCAAATAGGGTCGCAGAAAGGATCCCTCCCTGAGCTACCCCAGAATCAATTGTATATGATGCCTGGAGGTCTTTATGGGCAACTAAGAGGTATCTAGGCCTAATGATCGCATTAATGACCTCCATTACTTTCCTCTCTATGTTAAAGTATCTTCTGAGTATAGTGTTAAAGCAGATAAAGCCAAGCTATCATAGGTCGCTTTTATATCCAGGAAGAGGACGTCCAGCTGCACTTTACTATTGAGTATATGCTGGTTTCTTAGCAAGCTGTTGAGCAAGTTGGTGGTTGTGAATCTTCCCTGGACGACAGCGCACAAGTAGGGAGGACTGTGACTTAAAGAGTTCTGAACAAGATCGGACTATATTGCCTTTTCAAAAATCTTTAAGAAGGTTCAGGAGATAGTTATTGGTCGGAAGTCCCTGGGTACTTTCGCATTTTCGATTTGAGTATAGGCTTTACATAGTGATGATTCCAAATCTTTGGAATTCACCTCATCCAAGACTTGATTGAAGAGAAGGAGAGAATCAAGGATGAAAATACTGCATACTTTTATCCAAAATTGTGGGGAACCGTGTGGTACTAATTATTAATTTCCTTCAGAGGGTCTTCTCGGCATGTCTACGTTCGGGAGATGAAAATTAGCTGGAGAATGACTGCACTGATCAAATGTCACCTGAACCCATTCTTGGAACGTTTTTCCATTCATTTCAAAGCTTTGAAAAAGGCCCACAGAAGTTCCCTATGCGTCATTGATGCGATTCGAATACCCAGACCTTTTCCATATGGTGTGGGAAAGGATCGTGATTACACTCGTCAACACGTAAAATGTTACGAAAACGAAAATACCCAGTCTTGGCTAATTTTATGCTGCAACACGAAAATCACATTAAAATTTGTTGATTGGCTTTTGTTTTCGAATTACAATTTGGGTCTCATATTAACGAGTTACTCTACATTGTCAACTATGGCTCTCGGCAAAACGCATGGCACACTGCAGTTTCAGACCACAACGCTCTTATCACGTGATCGGCAGCTATCGCCTCTCTCTGCATCACGTGATAAGTTGTCGCCTGAGATGCGTCTTCTACTCTGTTTCAGCAATCCTCGAATACAGCTAGGTACTGGGTGATTTGTTCTCAGTTAACAGTTGTTCTCTGTGAGATTCCTATTTTTTGCGCAGTATTTGTGTCCGGTAATATTAATATGCCCGTAATTGTGTGAATAGTCCCGATGATTTCTGTTACGTATGCGGAGAAGTCACGTTAGCTTCAAGAAAGCGCCCCTTAACTCGAACCATAAAGTCCTACTTCTTGTACTTTGGGTGTAAAGTAAGCGACCAGAACAACAACTGGGCTCCACACATATGCTGCACTACCTGTTCATCAAATTCAATGCGTGGGTGAATCGAAAGGGACGTTTTATGCCTTTCGCAGTCCCCGATATGGAGGGAGCTTACAAATCACATCACAGACTGTTTTTACAAATGGTGCCTCCTATTAGAAAAGGGATGACAATGAAGAAAAAGTGGACAGTGATGTACTCAAATATACCACCCGCAATTCGTCCCGTGCCTCACTGTGAAGTACTACGTATTTCTGTACCACCCTACCTTTTTTTCTGTACACTCTGATGAAGACGAAGACACTGAACATCAACTTGATATACACGAAGTACAGCAGCCGTCTACGTCAAGGGATTCACCATTTTGTCCAAACCTTTATCTTTCTGAACCATATAAAATCATAGAAAATGAGCTTAATGACCTCATCAAGGATCTTAAACTGCCGAAAATTAAAGGGAGTGTTTTTGGCCTCGAGGCTACTCTTCTAGATCAGCGGTTCCCAACCTTTTTTGACTGGCGAACCCCTTTCAACGTAATGTTTTTAATACAAACCACTAAGCCTATATTCTCTGAAATCGTATAATATTTCTGAATTTTTATTAAAAATTATTTCCAGTACTACGTTTCTATAAGCGACGTTGTGTAATAATAAAAATTATTATTAAGTATCATTTATACTGTATTTTGTAAAGTAGTTATTAATCAGTCCAAACAGGTTTCGAACAAGCTAAGAGTAGAAAACTTGCTTCTTGTCAAAATGGTAGCTGAGCATTATGGTCTCTTGCCAAAGCTATTGGCCACAACTTTTGCCCATCTCTGTTATCACCTCTGAAAAAACCAGATAGTTCTGTTCCCACATCAGCCAAAGATAAAGTTTCCCTACTAGTATCCCATTTTTTTTTTCCAACTCATGTATTGATGATCTTGCTAAATCACCTCAAACCATTCCCAGTACACTCCATTCAATGCCTCCTGTAGTCTTCGGTCAAAAGGATGTCAGAAGGATTTGATGAATCTGATGCTACGAAAGCTCCAGGTCCTGGTGGTATTTCTCAACGTTCTCAAAACCTGTGCCTCTGAACTTACTAGTGTTTTGTGTTGTCTTTTTTCACTTTCTTGTTAAAAGGTGTTTTCCCTTCTGCTTGAAAATTTGCTCATATCCAGCCAGTTCCTAAAAATGGTGACAAATCCCTTCTATCCAATTATCGTCCTGTTGCGATTACTTCCACTCTTTCCAAAGTAAGGGAGAAATCAAGTAACCGCCAGCTCTTAAAATATCTGGAAATCTTTCATCTGATCAAAGATTGCCAGTATGGATTCCGTCAGTGACGTTCCACTGGAGATGTTCTGGCTTATGTTACCGATCTATGGACAAATTCAATGGAAACGTTTGATGAAACTCAGGCCATTGCTCATAAAAGTCTTCTAAATAAGCTTCCATCCTATGGTTTTCTAGCTGTTCTTTGTAACGGATATCCAGTTTTCTCTCTGACTGCTCACTGCGGGTGATGGTAGACGGCTTTCTGTCTTCTAACGTCTCCACTAATGATCGTGTTCCACAAGGTTCAGTTCTTTCTCCCACTCTTTTCCTCTTGTATATTAATGACCTTCTTCCATTGACTGGAAATCCTATCCATAGTTTTGCCGATGATAGCATATTTCATTCTACTTTCCATTTTGAGAAACCTTTCCCTGCTCAATCAACTTCAACTTCTCGAATATCCGCTACCAATTCCTTAAATGCCGATCCCCAGGTAATTCTCCAAAATTTAAGGACCAGTCAGGTGAAAATCTGACGTCCTTAAATTTTGCACACTAGTGTAGTATGTAATTGAGGCATGTAATGCAAGAAAGCAAGCGTATGAGATTATGTGGCATCAGCCAGAAAAAAAAAAAAAAAAAAAAAATGCACACAACCATTCCTTCTAAAGTTTGCCCAGTTCCTTCTTAAATTTATTTAAGCTATCAACTTCCACAACGACAATTGGAAGTTTGTTCCAGCAATTAACCACCCGTTGGCTAAAGGCAAATTTCCGCACATCTGTTCTACAACTGTCTTTCCTCAATTTGAATTTATACCTCCCCCCCCCCTTAGATTCGTAATCTGAACAAGTGGAAGAATCCCATCAGAATTCAAAGTATTCAACCATTCAAGACCTAGGAACCTGCGAGGTGATCAATCAGATCACCTCGCAGGTTCCTAGTCTCCAGCCGCTAAAGTTTTCAGAACTTAAGCCTTTCTTGGTAAGTGGACCCCTTTGTTCCCCTTCTCTGTACACGCTCAAGCAACTCTACATCCTTCCTAAAATGAGGCCTCCAGACCTGTACGCGGTACTCAAGGCGTAGCCTAACCATTACCTTACACAAATGGATAATCACCTCCTTTTTCCCTACTAGCAAAATTCCTATTTATCTTTGACATTACACCATGTTCTGCTCTGGCCGCCTGTCTGCATTGCTCAGAAACCTTCATATCTGACTGCACAATTACTCCGTTTCATTCTCCACTACCCAGAGAAATGTACCACACAGTTGGCACGTTTCTCTGGGGTTGCTTTTACCCATATGCAGTACTTTGCATTTGCCAATGTTAAACTTCAGTTGCCACTTCTCAGTCCATTTGCCCAAAATTTCTAGATCCTGTTGCAGTAGCACACTGCCATTACTGTCATTAACAACCCTGCCAACCTTCGTATCATCTGAAACTTCGACATTAAGCCTGATACACCTTCATCAATATCATTGATAAATATAAAAAAACAACAGTGGACCCAACACCGAACCCTGGGGGACTCCACTAATAACATTAGTCCATGAGTAGAAGCGTCCATTGATTACCACTCTCTGTCTTCTCCCGCTCACCCACCCTTTTATCCATTGTAGCAACTTACCCTTAATGCCATACTCCTCCAATTTGTACAATAGGCTTCCATGCGCAACAGTGTCAAAAGCTTTCCTGAAATTTAAGTACTGTATATAATATCAAGATTATTTTTTGCATCCAATTCCTTTGTAACCACGTCATAGTATCCAATCAAATTAGTCAGACAAGACTTTCCTTAACAAACCCATGCTGTGTCTGAATTATTTCTGCAGTCTTGTCTAGGTGATCAATCTTTAACCAGTGACTCCATAATTTTCTCCGCAAGAGAATTTAAAGTAACTGGTCTGTAATTACTGGTTTCACCCTTAGATCCCCTTTTGTGAATTGGGGATACTTGCAGATCTCCAGTCCCGGGGGGGGGGGACTTAGGCGCCTCCGTAGCCAGGTGGGAAGGAGCAGCAGTGCGTGCCACACGCTTTTTAATTAGACAGGGGTTCGAGCCCGTCACCACCAAATACGGAGGATGCGGAAAGGTCAGGGAATGACCACCGCATATTCCCGGAGCAATAAGGCCTTAGTTGCTAATGCTCCTAAAATCCAAATAACAAACAAACCGCGGGGACTTCCCCTGAGTCCAAGGATGCTCTCATAATTATGGCTAAGGGTTTGGTTATTTCCTTTGTCTCCTTCTTCAATATAACTGGATAGATCCCATCCACCACAGGCGCCTTTCTTATATTTAACTTCAACAATTTCTCCTCCACTTTGCTCCCAGTTACAAAATTGTTAAGCACCCTTTTGCAATTTCGTAAACTTCCAGCATTTTCCTCCCTTAATAACTCCTTATGTGTGAATTTAGATGCAAAATAATCATTCAGATTATCAGCTATCTGAGCAGGATCATCAGCAATCGAACCACCGATATCAAGTGGACCAATCTGATTCATCCCATTACTTCTAGAGTTTATATAAGTAACGAAGTCCTTGCTGTTTTTCATAGCATCCTTTGCCAAAGATTTCTCGTAATCTGCCTCCGCTTGCCTAATCTCCTTTGTGACTTGATTAAAGACTAGCTTATACTTTCCATAGTCTTCTGTCTCGTCTGATAATTTATATTCATCCCATACGTTTTTCTTCTCTGCCATCAGTCTCATTAGTTCATCTGACATCCATTTAGGCTGAAACAGTGAACAATATTTCTTAATCGGAATGAAAGGCCTAGTAGCTTCCACGATTAATTCTTTGAATGCTTCCCACTTAGAATTTTTTGCTGGTAAAATCATCAGTTGGTCCCACTGTACAGAATTTAATAACTTTCTGAGACCACTGTAGTCACCTTTACGGAAGCAATAACCCTTCCATTTACCCCTGATGTTAATTATATCTTTAAGCAAATCCCACATTGGTGCACTGTGATCACTGCCACCTAGTGGTTCCTTTATCTTCAAATTCTTAATGTACATATAATCACTGCTGATAACCAGATCAAGAGTGTTACCCTCTCTGGTTGCCTCCCGAACGTTCTGCTGCAGAAAACAATCATCCAATAAATTCACAAAAGCCTTGCTTGTGCGAGTGACCAACGCACAGTTCCAGTCAATATCTGGGAAGTGAAACTCCCCCCATTATAACACAATCTTATTTACTGGCTCATTCTATTTCTCTATACAATTGTTCGTTGTACTCTTTAGAGTTATTAGGCCTATAACACACTCCTACTTCTCATTTTTGCGTTCGCAGTGCTTATGCCACACCAAACTCACTCAACATTGCACTGTCCATCTGTCAATTGGATGCACTTCCTTAGCTTTTCTTAATTAACAGCATAAGCCTTCTTCCTTCCTATCCTACGTTTTTTTTTTTTTTTTTTTTTTATGAGAACCCCAAACACGAGAGGTATTATAACCTATAGTACTTAGTACCGTGCTTGGGTTGGAGGTTGAGAAGACGAAAGAAGATATTTGTTGATATTGGACTTGAACTTATGTAGATTGTAATTTTCAGGAAATACGTATGAAGGAAGGTTGTTCCAGAAAACGGCAGTTGAATGAATAAATGAGGAAGATGAAAAGTTGGTTCTGTGGGTTTGAAGTTGGACAGTAAATGAATGTTGGCTGGTGGCGGCACGTGTTCGGACTGTTTTGAAAGAGAGAGCGGGAATTATAGAAGCCAATTCAGAAGAACAGTGCCCATGGAAGTATCTGTAGAAGAGGCATGCAGCAGAAACAGTGCGTCTATGGGAAAGCGAGTGGAGAGACTCTGTTAGAGATGAATCATTAATTAACCTAACTGCCCTCTTCTGAATGGAATCAAGAAGCCTGAGAGAGGTTTTGGGGGCACCACCCCAGATGTGGGAACAATATTCCATGGCAGGGCGGATTTACGATTTATACAGAGTGAGCACCTGTTTGGAAGAAAAGTATCGCCGAGAGCGAAAGAGAAAACCAAGTTTTTTAGATGCAGAGGAAGCAATATTTGTAATGTGCTTGTGCCAGAGAGATTAGAAGTCAGGGTAATCCCCAAAAGAGATATATCATTTTGCCTAGAAATTGGAGTGTCACTAAAGATAAGCATAGGAGCAGAAGAATCCTTTTTGCGAGATATAAGACAAGATTGAGTTTTAGAAGGGTTGAAATCAACTAAGTTGTCTTTGCCCCACTGGAGAATTACCTGAAGATCGGCATTTAAGGAATTGGCAGCAGATTTTCGAGAACTTGAAGCTGATTGAGCAGGACAAGGTTTCTCAAAATGGAAAGTTGAATGCAATGTGCTATCATCGGCAAAACTATGGATAGAATTTCCAGTCAATGGAAGAAGGTCATTGATATACAAGAGGAAAAGAGTGGGGGAAAGAACTGAACCTTGGGGGACACCGGCATTAGTGGAGAAGTTAGAAGACAGAGAGCCATCTACCATCACCCTCAGTGAGCGATCAGAGAGAAAACTGGATAACCAATTACTAAAAACAGTTGCCAAACCATAAGATGGAAGCTTGTTTAGAAGACCTTTATGCCAAACAAGATCAAAAGCCTTTGAGATGTCTAGAGCAACTACTTGTGTTTCACCGAACCTTTCCATTGAATTAGTCCATAAATGGGTAATATAAGCCAGAATATCACCAGTGGATCGACATTGACGGAATCCATATCGACGCGATCGTTGATCAGACGGAAGGTTTCTAGGTAGTTTAAGAGTTGGCGGTTAATTGATTTCTCCATTACTTTAGAAAGAGTAGAAGTAATTGCAATGGGACGATAATTGGATGGGAGGGATTTGTCACCCTTTTTAGGAACTGGCTGGATATGAGCAAATTTCCAAGCAGAAGGAAAAACACCTTTGGAATAAGAAAGTGAAAAAAGGCGGCAAAGAATAGGAGTAAGTTCAGGAGCACAGGTTTTGAGAACAAGTGGAGAAATACCATCAGGACCTGGAGCTTTCTTAGCATCAAGATTCATCAAAATCCTTTTGATATCCGTTTGACGGAAGACCACAGGAGGCATTGAATGGAGCGTGTTAGGAATGGTGGGAGGTGTTTTACCAAGATCATTAATACATGAGCTCGAAGAAAAATGGGATGCTAGCAGGTCAGCTTTATCCTTGGCTGGAGTGACAACAGAACCATCTGGTTTGGACAGAGGTGGGAACAGAGATGGGCAAAAGTTGCGGCCAATAGCTTTGGCAAGAGACCAGAATGCTCGGCTACCATTAGGGCAAGAAGCAAGTTTTCTACTCTTAGCCTGTTCAAACTCTAGTTTGGACTGATTAATAACTGCTTTACAATTGTTGCGAGCTTTGGTGTAGGCAGAAAATGAAACTGAAGAATTAGAAACAAGCCAATTACGATATGCAACGTTCTTCTCTTGGACAGCCTTAGCACATTTATTGGAAAACCAAGGTTTAGATAAAGGACGAGATTTTAAAGTGGAGTGTGGGATAAAGGATTCCATTCCTGCAAGAATAATTTCACTGACAATTTCACTGACGTCTCTGATATCCCAACAATATCCGCCTTTGATGTCTTGACCAGCACTTCAAATTCATTAAATTTATTTACTATACTTCTAGCATTGGTGTAAATGCAGGTATACATATTCTTATTCTTAGTTACCCTAACACAGCCCATGTATTTATTTGTTTCATTGTGACTTCCACCAGACCCTGAAATCCTCAGCACCCCATCCCCCAGGCCACTGCTCATTCTAATAGAAGCAGTACAAGAATCACTTTCTCCTCTGCCTGCGGCTACTTTTAACTTTTTAGTCTGCGGCCCCCTCCAAGCTAGCAGTTTTCCAACCCACCTACGTTGCCTCGATAGCATCAGGAAACACTCTTACACCCCTTCTATTTAAGTGTATCCCATCTCTGTAGAAGCAGTCTCTCTTCTGTTAACAAGCACAGACCACGCTGGGAAAAATTCTATTCCATGAGCCTTGCACAATCCCTCCAGAGTCGAATTGTTTGGATAATATCAAGTTTGTCACTAAGTTTAATGTTGTTCTTTTTTTGTCTATATGAGGTCTATTAACTTTAGGAGTCATAGTGGGGGGTTTTTGATTTAGAATAAATGTAAAACAGCGGCATAATCCGTGATATCTCACATCTGGTGAGTATGGGCTTGGCACACCCAGGGTCCTTTGCTGGATATCATCATCCTTCTCTTTCTTGGTGATTCCCTTCTAGTTCTCTCTCTCTCTCTCTCTCTCTCTCTCTCTCTCTCTCAGAGTAACTCAGAAATTTTTTTTGACTAGTGCAGCATAAGCCTCATGCTTCCTTGCACCATATGGCTAATAATAATAATAATAAAAGTACAAATTCACTTTCAAAATGGCGAACGTAAACAAATACAGTAATCATGACTTGCCGTTTTCTTTTTTCGCACTCCAACACATCTGCGCTGTATGTAAACATCCGATTTCAATGTGCTGTTAACTGGAATATTCCGTTATTTGGGGTGCCGTTAATTCGATAGTCTACTGTATTATCTTTTGTTTTGGTCACATCTAAATTCCCCTGTCTCCTTGAAATGTTGAGCTCCTATAATTGTTATATTATAGTTGTATGTGAACTGAACCATTTATATCTGTTTTTGAGTGGTCTTAATATCTTCAATTAAAATACAGACATAACTTGAGAACTATTCGTATAGCAGTTTCACCCAAAAGTTAGAACTACTAAAAACCAATAACACACAGTTTACGTTTGTGAAGTTGAAAAATATAAGGAACAAAAACTAAAATGTTTCTGTGGTCTTAGGTGCACCGACTACTATTGACCTTTAGTAGTATTAGTATTAATAATGACAAATGGCTTTTGCCAATATTAATGATTTGACTTTTAATCGATATGCATAATACTGCATATTAAACTTCGGTCTCAAATAATACAGTTACAGTTCTCATAATTATAACGTTAGTGTTGGGGTTTTGCTTATAAATCGGATACCATATGATCCACATGTTTCGAAGAGTTAATTCATATCATACTCTTAAATGAAATTTGGATGCTGATGACGTGCTCGGCATACTCTCGTCATAGAAGGGTTCTTTTGGAATTGACCTCTTGTAAAATGATAATGTATTTTCCCGGTTTTCTTTTTACTTATCGAAACAAACAAGGAAACTGCAATATCTGAAGACGGTTTTAACATGCAGTTTAACTTGTCTCTAAACTAATGTAATAGGAAATGACGTTCATGGTGATTTTCCATGAAAATTTTCTCTCTAAATAACCACTCTTTGGCCGTGTGGCTTTTTAAAGTTAGTTTATTTAGCCTTATTGACAAAATGTACAATACAATTAAGTAATTTTTCGGGAACCTTGTTGGAACCCATGAGTGAAGGAGACAGAAATTCAGTAAGGCAGGAGGCTGTTAACAGTACAGCCAAGTATGGTCTGATGGTGGATTTAGAGAGAAAGAGTGAGAAAGATTTAGAAATAAGAATGGTTATTTAGAGAGAGTGGTTATTTAGTTAGAAACAATTTCATTGTTTCTAATATAACGTTGTTATTGTTTCATTGTTTCGAATATAACAGGTTAGAAACAATTTCATTGTTTCTAACCTGTTATATTCTAATTCTTCATATTACAGTACATCGTCGATTATCCAACTAATCCGTTGCGAATTTATAGAACCCTGTGTTACATTTATGTGTTGAGATCGATGAGTACAATATGCTAAAATGGCAATTCTTAATTTGGTTTAAGAACATGATTATAAACTAAATAGAATATTTAGTTTATGATATTATTAGAATATTACAAAATAAACTAGAACTAAAATAATAAGAAATAAAATATATTGGAGTCCTCTCCAAACAAACTATCTCGACAAAAATTAACATAATTGTGTAATTGCAGCTAATATTGTGTAACTCCCTCTTTTAGCAAGAATCGTTTCGTTACTTCATGAATTCTCTTTGATAGAGATTCAACTAGGCTTCTTAATAAATTAATAAAAGAAACGAACTTAATGTACTCTTCAAAAAGCGGCCACTTACCAGAAGATGCATGATGCTTTAATGGAGATATTTTTTTTATTTTCTGTGCATCTCCCATATTGATACTCTCGTTGACAATATAGCAGTTCTACTTGTTACTCATTAGTAGTAGTAGTAGTAGTAGTAGTGGCATGTGATGCAAGAAAGCAAGTGTATGAGCTTATGTAGCATCAGCCAAAAAAAAAAAAAAATCACACCATTCCCTCCAAATGCCTGTCCAGTTCCTCCATAAATTTATTTAACCTATCAACTTCCACAACGACAGATGGAAGTTTGTTCCAGCAATTCACCACCCGCTGGCTAAAGACAAATTTCCACACATCTATTCTACATCTGTCTTTTCCTAATTTTAATTTATGCCCCCTTAGGTTCGTAATCTGAACAAGTGGAAGGATCCCATCAGAATTCAGTTTGCCCATTCAAGGCCTCAACCCACTCAAGGCCTTATACACCTCAATCAGATCAGTTTGCAGAACTTAAGCCTCTCTTGGTAAGAGGATCCATTCATTCCGCTCACCAATCTTGTCGCCCTTCTCTGTACACGCTCAAGCAAATCGACATCCTTCCTAAAATGAGGCCTCTAGACCTGTACTCAACGCGTCGCCTGACCATTGCCTTATACAGAGGGACAACCACTTCCTTTTACCTGCTAGAAAAATTCCTATATATCATTGACAAAACCCCATTACCTGCCCTGGCAGCCTGTCTGCATTGCTCAGAAAACTTCATATCTGACTGCACAATTACTCCCAGCTCTTTTTCATTTTCTACCACCTTAAGTGTAGTACCACACAATTGGTACGTTCCTCTCGGGTTACTTCTACCCATATGCAGTACTTTGCATTTGTCAAGGTTAAACTTCAGTTGCCACTTCTTAGCCCATCTTCCCAAATTATCTGGATCCTGTTGCAGTAGCACACTGCCATTACTGTCATTAACAACCCTGCCAACCTTTGTATTATCTGCAAACTTCGACACTAAGCCTGATATACCTTCATCATTATCATTGATAAATATTCAAAACAACAGAGGACCCAACACCGAACCGTGGGGGACTCCACTAATAACATTAGTCCACGAACAGTAGCACCCATTAATTACCACCCTCTGTCTTCTCCCACTCAACCATCCTTTTATCCATTGTAGCAACTTACCTTAATACCATTCTGCTCCAATTTGTACAATAGTCTTCCATGCGCAACAGTGTCAAAAGCTTTCCTGAAATCCAAATGTATGATACCAAAATTATTTTTTGCATCCAGTTCCTTTGTAACCACATCATAATAAACAATCAAATTTGTCACACAAGACTTTCCCTTAACAAACCCATGCTGTGTCTGAATTACTGCTGCAGTCTTGTCTAGATGATCCTGCAATGCATCTTTAACCAGTGTCTCTATTATTTTACCCGGACCAGAAGTTAAACTAACTGGTCTGTAATTACTCGTGTCACCCTTCGATCCCCCTTTGTGAATTCGGAATACATTTGCACATCTCCAGTCCGTGGGGACCTCCCGTGAGTCCAAGGATGCTCTCATAATTATGGCTAAGGGTTTGCTTAGTTGCTTTGCCGCCTCCTTTAATATAACCGGAGAGATTCCACCACCGCAGGTGCCTTTCTTATGTTTAACTTCAACATCTTTCCTCCACTTTGCTCTCAGTTATTACAAAATCATTAAGCACCCTGCTACAATTTGATAAACTTCTGCTATTTTCAAACGTTAATAACTCCTCATGTGTGAATGTAGATGCAAAATACTCATTCAGTTTGTTTGCTATCTGAGCAGGATCATCGACAGTTAAACCGTCGATATCAAATGGACCAATGAGATTCATCCCCTTCCTTTTAGAGTTTATATAAGTAAAGAAATCCTTGCTGTTTTTTTTTAGCATCTTTTGCCAAAGATTTCTCGTAATCTGCCTTCGCCTGCCTAACCTCCTTTGTGACCTGATTACAGACTAGCTTTTATCTGCCATAGGCTTCTGAGTCGCTTGATAATTTATATGCATCCCATGCATTTTTCTTCTCTGTCACGAGTCTCATTAGTTCATTTGATAACCATTTAGGCCTAAACTTTGAACAATATTTCTTAATAGGTATGAAACTTTTAATAGCATCCACGATTAATTCCATGAATGCTTCCTACTTAGAATTTACTGTTGTAACATCGTCAGTTGATCCCACTGTACAGAATTTAAAAACTGTCTGAGACCACAGTCTCAGACAGTTTTTCAATTCCCTTTCCTTTACCCCTGATGGTAATTATATCTTTAAGTAAATCCCACATCAGTACACTGTGATTATTGCCACTTAGTGGCAGTGATCACGACTATCAAGACTATCACGACTAGAAGACTATCAGCTCACTGTTTTCTGCAGCAGCATGTTCGAGAGGCAACCAGAGAGGGTAATACTCTTGATCTGGTTATCAGCAGTGATCATTCGTATATTAAGAATTTGCAGATAAAGGAACCACTAGGTGGCATCACTGCTATAAGCCTATCAGTTCACTCCGAAATACCTTCGGAAAGGGTATTTTCTTGCGTTTTTTTTCAGACTTGAAGTGTCGTAAGTTTTAATTTTCCCATTCAAAAAACATAACTTAAAAATTTCAGAGAATACTTCTTGACTCCAGAGAATAAGTAATTCAACCTTTAATTCCGCGGTATGAATATTTGATTAATCACTAATATTTTTAAATTTTATGATGCAGCCTGCCGTGGAAATTGCGATAATTTCTGAACGGGACCGTATTATTAGTATTAGTAATGCCCGCATGGTGCAAGAAAGCCTATGGCTTATGCTGCACCAGCCAAAAAAAAAAAAAAAAAACCGAATAAACAATGAAAAAAAAAATAATAATAATTAATAAAAGAAAAGGAAATTAAACCTATCATCCTATGCGCTTCCCTGACCCGAAGGTACTATCCAGATGACCTTTGAATTTCCCCAAACTGTCGACCTCTACCACCCATGAAGGCAACTTATTCCAGTAATTTATAACTCGCTGGCTAAAATAAAACTTCCTGCAGTCCAATCTAAACATTTCCCTCCGTAACTTGAATTTATGTCCCCTAGTTCTAGCATCATTTGTAATCTTGAAAATTTCGTCCTCATTCATTTTACTGATGCCTCTCAGAGCCTTAAACACCTCAATTAAATCTCTTCTAAGGTTTCTAGTTTCCAAACTCTGCAACCCACATATTCGAAGTCTTTCTTCATAAGGACGCCCTTTTCCGATCTCACCAGGCGAGTTACCCGTCTTTGCACCCTTTCAAGAAGCTCGATGTCTTTCTTTAGGTGCGGTCTCCATACTTGAACACAGTATTCCAAGTGTGGTCTAACAAAAGCCTTATATAATGGGATTATCACGTCCCTATATCTACTTGCAAAAGTTCTATAGATCATCGATAGGACACCATGGGCCTTCCTTGCAACCTGTTTACAATGCTCAGAGAATTTCATGTCTGACCGTATCGTAACACCCAAGTCCCTTTCCTCCAGTACTGGGTTTAGTTGAACTCCACCAAGTGTATAAGTTATTTTGGGATTACTGTTTCCCAGGTGTAATACCTTACACTTTGTTGGATTAAAACATAGCTGCCATTTTTTTTCTGACCATTCTTGAAGTCTATCTAGGTCTCTCTGAAGGAGCTCAGCTTGTCAGTGATCAATAACCACTCTACCAATTTTAACATCATCTGCAAATTTAGACATCCCGCCCTCTATCCCTTCATCGATGTCGTTTATGAAAATTAAAAACAACAGTGGTCCTAATACTGATCCTTGGGGAACCCCACTTCTTACATCAACCCAATCTGAGGAATAGCCATTTATCACAACCCTCTGCCTCCTGCCCTGAAGCCATCCTGCTATCCATCTAAGCATTTTCCCAGTGATTCCAACCTGTTGCAGCTTATAAAGCAACCGCTCATGTGGGACTGAGTCAAAAGCTTTGCTGAAATCTAAATAAACAATGTCGAAATTATTCCCTAAATCCAGCTCGTGAGTGACCCTTTCAAAATAGCGAACCAGATTTGTTGTTAAACATGATTTTCCCTTAACAAAACCATGCTGACTATCCTTGAGAATTTCAATTCGATCCAAATGATCCCGAATTCCACCCTTGATCATTGCCTCCATGATTTTCCCTACCACTGAAGTCAGACTGACAGGTCGATAATTTCCCACTTCACTCTTAGGGCCACCCTTATGTATGGGAGATACATTGGCACTTTTCCAATCCAACGGAATCTCCCCAGAGTCTAGTGATGCTCGCATAATTATCCTCAGTGGTTCAATGCACTCACTTGCCGCCTCCATTAAGATTATAGGGTATATTCCATCAACTCCACGAGCCTTACTGGCCTGTAGGCTCGAAAGTTTTTTCATTAAATAATCTTGTGAAATTTCAATATCATTAATTACATATTTTTGAACTTCGCTCCCGCAATTTCCCATTGCCACAAAAGGTTTTTCATTTGTAAATATCGATGCAAAATAACTGTTGAGTTCATCTGCAACGGAAGCTGGTGTATTTAATACTATTCCCTTTCCCTTACGTAAAGGTCCGATCTGGTTTGTTCTGGTCTTCTTGGCATTTATATATGTGAAGAATTCCTTATCTCCCCTCTTTGCTCTGTTTGCTAGTGATTTCTCATAAACTGCCTTTGCCTGTCGAACCTTTTCTGTGGCTCTATTACAGATCATCTTGTAGCTGTTATAGGCTTCAGTACTTTTTATTGCCCTGTAACCTTTCCATGCCACCTTTTTCTGCTCAAGTAATGTGGCAACTTCACTATTCATCCAACTTGGAACCCTCCTCGTGGAGTATTTTTTAATGGTAAATACGCATTCAAGGCATCTGTGATTAATGTTTTAAAAGCATACCACAGCTCAATTGTATTTATTCTCTGCGCGATATCTACCCAGTTAATAGAGGCCATGTAGCACCTTAAGGTATCGTAATTTCCTTTTCTGAAATTATACCCCATTCCTTTGCCTTTTACTACTGCTACCTCTCTCTCTTCATCATTCACCGTAGAACTCCGTGATCACTTCCTGCTACTGGTTCCTCTACTATCAGCCCTGTTATGTCATCTGATTCATGGGTGATGATGAGATCTAGGATATTCTTTTCTCTAGTACTTTCCCTGACATGTTGATACAAATAAGTCGTCTAGTTGGTTTAAAAATTTTGTTTCCCCTGTCGGGTTTCCTTCCCATTTACTCCAATCAGTTAGAGGCAAATTGAAATCACCCATAACAAGACATTGACACTTACTTGCCCATTCCATTTGCATGTAGAGGCTTTCGTCATAACCTTCACAATCACCTGGTCTGTAGATTACTCCTACTCGCATTATGCCTTTGTTTCCAACTATCTCACACCATACAGATTCTATATTAGCATGTGAAACATCTGAATCCGGGAAAGATATCGTCGCACTCAGGCTGCTTCTGATAAGAAGCATTACCCCACCACCCCTTCTGTCTTATTAATCAGAAGTGAAAGGGAGAATCTAAGTATTATTACTCAGACCGCTTATTATTTTTGAATTATTCATTTTGTAACCATCGGTCGATCGTAATGAACGAAGATGATGTCATTTTGTATTTTCAAGAAGTAACGGAAGGTGGAAATTAAATAATAATAATAAACCACCCTGTTTACTTGGTAGCAATACCCGTCACGGGGTGGAACCCCCTCAGTCAGGGAGAAACAATAAAAGAGTAATAATGATTGACTCTGAGGGCCGTTGTTGCTAACCTGTCATTTTCTAATACGTGTCTCCATCGCATGGTGGTTATTGCACTTGTCTGAACGTACACGCATGATACTGGAAATTGCTGAGTTCGTGTGTATAATCTTTACAAATTAATCTTTACCACTTGTAATGTAATAGTCGATTGATAAGCTCTTAAAACATAGCCTTGTTTGTCTAAGATAATGTTTGAAAGACAAGTGCGTTTCGTAATAATAAGTACCTTTTAACTTTGTGCTTTGTCTATACGCATACGATGATAGCGCCTTTCTTTAACTGAACGAATTGTACATAAATTTGGTGTTTGAGGACCTTTATAAAATCCATCGATTAGATTCAGTTTGAATGCACATAGAACAACTGACGGTAATTTTTTTTTTAAAATAATTTTGATCCAATTTAAATGCAGGCATGCTTGTAGTCTATGTTGTATTTATTTACTCCTCATGTCCAGTGTCCAAGGGGACATTCTCAGTATAATCTAATAATCGAAACGTGGTCGAGTGGATCATGATGAAAGGCTTGGTGAAAATTCCACTTTAGCACTTCTGGCACCTTTAATGTGTCAGAAAATTGTATAAAATAGCATATGTGTGCACTACAATGGTGAAACCACCATTCAAGTTCAGTTAAGCGACAAGTATTTATTTGGTACGTAATTCGCTTTTATTATACGTACTTTTGCCATTACTAATTAAAAAAAAAAAACCAAAAACCCCCATTAAATAAATAATTATTATCCAATATCAAACTGATTGAATTGGTTATTTTCGAGTATGGTCAACCAGAACCATGAAAGGGTAGTGGGGGGGGGGGGGGCTCGAATGCAAGGTTGGGTTTGAAGGAGTCATTTTAAATAAATAATATATGGAAAAGAAGTTTTTAATATTGAGTATGACCACCTCCCATAGGCTTATTATTATCGATAGCCACCATCCTCTAGGAAACTATTAGTTTTAGGCGTATAGAGAAAGATTCGTCTCTACGAATCTTTTTTTCTCTCCTCCCGCAAAGTTGTTCTTGATTCTGCTTGAACTTGGAAGTGTTCCGGTTCTCGAGCATCCCAAAGGCTAACGTTGGATTCAGCTCTGGGCTGTGGAAATAGCAGGTTTATCACATTATTCTTCGCAAATAACAGTTGTAGTAACCGTACTTTGTGAAGTTGAGAGTTGCAGTACGTTCCAATCTCCAAAGGAATTATCACAATGCAGATAGGCATAATTATTCAGAAATTCACAATAGCCAGTCGTATTCGTGGTTTCGTAGACAACAACAAGTGGACCAAATCGAATCCCAAAAGTTTTCTAAATTTACTAATCAAAATCGAAGAACTCACAAAAAAAAGTCTAAATTTTCAATACATTAAATTTTCTGTTATTGTTTTGATTTCTGATTTTAATATAAGAAACTCTTTAAATAATGGAAACTTTGTATCACGTCATAAAAATTCAACTTAGTGATTGAAAAAAACTTGTATGCTGTAAAAAAGGCTCATAAAAGTTCCTCGCTTTTTTGACGGGATTCGAACTTAAGTCTTTTTTACCTGGTGTGGGGAGGATATATAAGAGCTAACTATATACCAGGATTAGAAATATTTTCGCACAGAAGATTCCTTTTCGAACACTGATAACAAGATACTCTGAAATGCAAGTAATACATAAAACGTTTCACTTAAAAAAAAAAAAAAAAAAAAAATATATATATATATATATATATATATATATATATATATATATATAATAAATTAAGTTTGAAAAGTATTTAGTTGGTTCGTAATTCAGTTTTATTATAGGTACTTTTGCAACTCGTAATTAAGATATATATATATATATATATATATATATATATATATACGGGGTTGTTGAAATTGAAGTACTGTATTCCTATGTAGAGGGCTCTGGAGCGAGTTCTAAGACTCGTACTGAAGAGAAATTTGGACAACAGGTACAATAAAGAATGCGCTCGCCATTTATTGGAAAAAAAAAAGTTACAAAATTTGTCACTGTATGGCGCGTAACTATCTTAGTTACGATTATGCAAATAACGTTATTTGCATAATCGTAAGTTATTGCCAAAGGTCACTACTCAGCTCTACTGTACTGGGAACATGTCATGTACCTCTGTCCGCAGTATGACGACTACTGGACTAGACTATTCACAAAGATACAGAAAAATCCCCGAAATTCTAAGCACCTTTTTCTCACGGAAGAAAACTTCTACATAGTTCTCTCTCTGAGTTCGCTCAAGATGTATTCCAGAGAAGGCGTTCTACCAACTTGAGGCACACATTACCAATTCCAGGACAACCCAACTGATTACACTAACTCTTCGCACTTTTTTTTGGACCTGAATACCTTTGGGCTGGTCGGGTGCAGCTTAAATCTGGCTTGCCAGATGTGGTATGACAACATGGCGCTCTCCTTGGCAGACCTCCCTTGTTCTGCAAACTGTCTTCTTTACCCTGGTAATGTGTGGACTCCCAATGCTAGCAGTGATTTCCACTTCTCCTTCTCACCTCTTTGCTCCGCTGGAGAATACCTTCCTTGTTCATCCTCCTCCTCCTCCTAGTTCCCACTTTGATTCCACTTCTCGTACTATCTTCCTCACTCAATCTCACCATTTTTTTTATTATTATAATATTTATTTATTATAATTTTTATTTTTTAAATTTATTTTATTTTATTATTATTTATTTTTTATAATTTTATTTATTTTATTTATTTTTTATTATTTTATTTTATTTTATTTATTTATTATAATTTTATTTTTTATTTTATTATTATTTTTTTATTTATTTATTTTTTGCTCTCCGTCAGGAAGCTCAGGCTGCCCCTGACGGAGAGCAGCCAGAGTACTGTGGAAGTCTGGCTCACCTCCCAGTGGTGGAGATGAGCCAGACTTCCATGTCGCTTGGCGGGCAACGTGGAGTCCCACTAGGGGCCCTGCGGCTAAGAAGCCAGAATATTACAACAGAACCCAACACAAAACTCTTCACATACAACACTACACTACACTTTTTCTGGCTTTTACAGAGTTCAGTATACATCACAAGAGTACTGATGGCGCAGATGTGGGAAACCACAGGTGGCGCCTTACCCAAACACTATGCCACTCTGTATAAAAAGCAAAGCAGTCTCTTCAAAATCATACAGTAGATGTTTGCCTGCACTACAGCAGCAATGCCAACAACGTTGCAGGAAAAGGCGCTATTAGTGAAGCTGTACTATCAGAACAGCCACAATGCAGCTGCGGCTATCAGAGAATTCCGGCGTCAGAAGCGCTTAAGGCCCACGTGGACCTATGACTGTTTGTGCTGTCCGCAAAATGATTGCGAAATTTGAAGCGACAGGACATCTTGGTGTTCAACCAGGTAGAGGTCGAAAACGAGTGGACTCCTCTCGTGTTGAAGATGTGGCTATGGCTGTCGTGGATTTATCAAGTCAATCTCCATGTGGTAGCGCAAGTGTGCCGGCTGTTTCTCGTGAAGTGGACATGCCGTATTCCACTCTAAGGCTAGTAATGCGTCAAGTGTTGCTGGACTATCCTTACAAGATGCACATTCTACAGCAGCTAAAGCATGGTGATGCAGATATTCGTTTCACCTACCCACTTCAGTTTCTGGCCCGAATGACAGTGGATATCACTTGGCCATGGAACATCCTTTGGAGTGATGAAGCCCACTTCTGCTTAAATGGACAAGTGAATACGCAAACTGTCGCATTTGGGCAACAGAAAACACTCGAGTTATCCAAGAGGTCCCGTTGCATTCTCCAAAAGTGACAGTGTGGTGTGGATTTACGTCTACATTAATGATTGGGCCATATTTTTTTGAACAGGTAACACCGACTGGACCCCGCACCTGTTCCGTCACTGAACAGCGATATTATGAAATGTTGGCAAATTTCGCAATACCAGATCTGCAACAACGTGGGTGTCTTCAGGGTACCATATTCATGCAAGATGGTGCGCCACCCCACATCCACCTTGTGTCCAAAGATTGCTTGCTAAGGCAACACTTTATAGGCTAACGGGTCATCAGTCGTTGTTTCCACACATCTTGGCCACCCCGATCACCGGACCATACCCCATGCGACTTCTGGTTGTGGGTTTTTGAAGAACCAGATGTATCGGGAAGGATGTCAAACTCTGGCAGATCTGAAGATACAGCATTAGACGTCATGTGCTGGCTATTCCAGTTGACATGTTACGTTCTGCTGTAGAAAAATGCTGTTTTTCGAATGGAAACTGTTGTTGACCGAAATGGAGGACACATAGAACAATTGTAGCGCTATTCAAGTGATTTGTATTGCCACAGCGCCATATAGTGACAAATTTTGTAACTAATTTTTTTTCCAATAAATGGCGAGTGAATTCTTTATTGTGCCTGTTGTCCAAATTTCTCTTCAGTACGAGCCTTAGAACTCGCTCCAGAGCCTTTTACATAGGGATATTTTAATTTTAACAACCCTGTAAAAAAAAAAATATATATATATGTGTTATGTTTAATCGGACACCTATGTGTT
This sequence comes from Mastigoproctus giganteus, assembly GCF_048544385.1. NCBI lineage: Eukaryota > Metazoa > Arthropoda > Arachnida > Uropygi > Thelyphonidae > Mastigoproctus > Mastigoproctus giganteus. Next base: position 168,542,455 of record NC_143582.1, on the reverse strand, counting down.
TAAAAGAACCTTCCGATATTTAACTGTGATCCAATTTTTGATAACAGGAAGTTGGTATTTCTGTTCATTCCTCCTTCAATACAACAGCCAATCCAGCTACTGATTACTAGCATGGCCCGAAGCCGGTGTTTCACTTTCCAGCCCTTACAGGCAGCGCAGTTGTTATAATCGCCGTCCTACTCACACTACGTGGAAACGATTTGAGTTCGAATCCTGTCAATAACGAGAGGAATTTTTATGGGCAATTTTTTTACAACATATCTGAGTTATTCGGTCTTAGGCGAGAGAAGAATGTTTTTTTTTTTGTTTTGTTTTTTTTTTTATCCTATTAACTCGAGTGTTTCGTCCAGCAAACTGTTCGCTGCATTTACTTCAGACTTGACAGGACAGATGGACTGCTACCAACAAGGGCCCAATCACCAAGAAATTTATACCTTATGTGAATGCCGTATTTCCCAAGTCTACAAATTGTTTCTCTCCTGGTCTTTATACCACCTACCTCATTACTGGACACGGATCAATAAACCACAAACTAACATCCATAGGAATCATTGACAACCTCTACTATGCATGTGGTCAAATAGAAGACTGGAACCATCTAGTATATACCTGTCAACACTATGAGGACCTCCCCAGCTTCGTGTTTACTCGTATACGGAGGGTTGATTCAGCCTTTTGATAACGATTTTGACAGTCCTTTAAAACTACCAAATTCCGTTGCCACCATCAGTTGTGTTCTATTTGTTTATCCTGCTCATGGACTATCGCAATTTCATTGAAGTAAAGCGCGCTGCAAAACTGCCAAGTCGATCTTGTCCCATTCCTGCTGGCAGACTTTCCACAAGCCTTCAACAATTCTGGGGCAGCGGTTTCCGAGAGCTCTTTTCAAAAGTCCGAATGCGCAAAAATCCATGTGTTAGGCGTCAGCTGATTTAACAAGTATATCTTCAAACGGGATCGAACGACCGGTCGCCGCTTCCATTCTCCGCAAAAAAGCGCAGGTGGAACGTGACGTGTGGCTGGAGGCCTTATCCTGGTGTACCAAGACATTTTCAGCGTCAGAACCGTATAATGTGAGTATTTGCTGCGACCAATGCCAGGCAGCGTCTGGCCTTGGTCGCAGTTTCACGTTCAAACAACGGCTGTAGAATTTCAGTCTGTTAATACACTGAGTTGACTTTCACGTTTTTAGCGACTCTACGCAACTCAAATTTGCCTTTATAACAAAAACCGGCTACAACCATAAAACGTTAGCCAAAACTTTCCTTGCACTGGCGCGCTCATGTTGGAAAGGCCTTGTCACCTGGTGGACGGTAATAAATTGCCCGAATTTTGTTGCAATCGGAGAGGTATACCCACGCTTCGTCAAATGTTGCTACGAATTTTCACTTTTCAGCTGCCAGCTATTTTTCGTGGGGTTTTCGAGCATTGAACCACCGCTCTGCAGTGTGCCTTGCTCCTAGGTGGTGTACGCGGGCCTTGTGCTTCTTCTCCAGTTGCAAATTTTCGTTGCGACAAACGGTTGACTGGGAGGTTCCCACACGTGACGCTATAGCTCTTTGGGTTTTTGGATTTTCATCGACAACGATCGACTGCACTTTTCGTACTACCTCCCACGTTCAAATTGGGGCAGGTTGCAGTTTCTTCGGTGTTTTTCGCCCACTTGCAGCAGCTTCGCGGGATTTTCCTTTGCCATTCAAAACCTTATGGATACCAAACTTCGATACACTAAAATTTTTCGACTTGCCCCTATCAATATTCGCATAACTGTACCCTTCTTCGGAAAGCGCGGTTATGTAACCTTCCAAACCTTCCATCATGTGAAAGTTCCTTTCACATGATGGTCCCATTTTCGAGGCATGTCGACATTAATACAACTGATGCACCTGTTGATAAGGTTTGGGACTGCGCCTGCGCGAAAAATAAATTTACATTGCTGCCGTACGTCACAAGCAGGATTAATGTCAAAATCGTTATCAAAAGGCTGAATCAACCCTCCGTACAAGATAACCCTCAAGGAAATGAACTCTTATTCATCACAGAAGAAAACTACTATGATTGACGAAGTTTGCACAAACCCTCTTCACAAGACGGAGCACCCTATTGCCAACGCAAAATAGGAACCCCACACATCTGATCCTTACCTAACTGGTCAACCGATCTTAACCTGGATAGGATCAACTGATTCGTCAGTGGCAACTTACACGCATCCCTCTTGCTGTGTCTTATTTATCCTCCTCCCCGGGTTCCTTTCACATGATGGCGCTTATTGCTCCACTGATAATCTGGAGGATGCCTTCGACTACATCCTCCATATTTCTAGCTATACCCTCCTTTCTTGCGTACACTCTGTACTTCCCCGACTCTTCCTTTTTTTTTTTTTTTTTTGTCTCCGTCCAGGAAGCTCTGGCGACCGTGGCTGAGACAAACCAGAGAATAATGGGCAGCCTGGCTACCTTCTAGTGGTGTGTGTGTGTGGGCAACGTGGAGGCCCACCAGGGCCCTGCGGCCAAATGCCACGACACACACAACAGAACTTAACGTAATACATCATATACAACACGCAACACTTTTCTGGCATTTACAGTAATACTGTATTTCTTCACAGCGTACATATGGCGCAGATGTGAGAAACCATAGGTGACGCCTGACTCTAATACTATGCACATTATGTTCTCTGTATTTTAAGAAGTATTGCTTACTACTAAGGCCATATTATCCCGTATATACTGTCTGTAAATTGCGTTTGTTCCGTGGTCGATTTTCTGTTTGCTGGTCGAAAAGCTCTGGTTTCCCGGAGAAAAAACCATGCTACCCTCGCCTAAGACCGAATAACTCAGCCACATTGTGAAAAAGCCCATAAAAATTCCCATACAAAAAATATCAGGAGCGATTCTACCAGCTGTACTACACACGAGGGCATCCAGCAAACAGAAAATCGACCACAGAACAAACAATAGGTTATGTAGCCGAGTGGTCAGGAGCGCGAGTGCAGTAGCACACGCTCTTTGAGTGGACTGGGGTTCAAGCCCATGATTGCTAAATACGATTAACGTTTGTATTGATTGATATATTGTGAACTCTACTGACTTGGTAGTTGTGCCGGAGTATAAACAAGAACAATGCATATAGCGCAATATGGTCTCAGTCGCTGAAGTACCCAAAATCATACAACAACAATCGCTTCATCCCGATTTCCGAAGGAGCATGCAAAAGCTGCACTGGGTAGGCCAGTGAAGCTTTTGCGTGCGATGTCGTCAAAGCAGGTCATTGCGAACAGGTGGCAGTATAACAGTATGATTGTGGATCATATAACAGTTTTACAAACAGGGTTTCGAAACCAACATCGAAACAGCATATATGTGTGTATGCTGTTTCGTCTGGTTTGAGATGGAGTTATTTTCTGTCTAATTCTCATTTTATAACATTACCGAGAACAATTCAGTATTCGTAAGAAGATTTTCAGTTTATATATCCATAAAGTGTTCAATATTTGAATTTTCTATTTATAGTACAGCGAGTTCTCTGCTCTGATTCGTTAAAGGCTGCATACACACAGAGTCCTGAGCTGGATATCATCATTCTCTTTCTTGGCGATTTCTTTCTAATTCATTGACTCTCTCTCTCTCTCTCTCTCTCTCTCTCTCTCTCTCTCTCTCTCTCTCTCTCTCTCTCTCTCTCTCTCTCACAGAGTAACTCGAGAATTTTTTTTTTTGGCTGGTGCAGCATAAGCCTCAGGCTTCTTTGCACCATATGGCTAATAATAATAATAATTCCAATGCATGGCTCATGAGCGGGACGCTCTTCCCCGAGACTGAAGGATTCATGCTCGCCATCCAAAACCAGGTAATCAACACCAGGAACTATAGAAAATACAACGCCAAGGAGCCCGGAGTGTTCGAAGACACATGTCGACGATGCCACATGGCCTCAGAAACGATCCAACACATCACCGCGGGATGCAAGGTGATCACCCAGACTGAGTACACTCATAGACACAACAAGGCAGCCAGGATAATACATCAGAAGCTAGCAAGGAAAGACCAGTTGATCGAAGAAAGTGCACCGTACTACAAGTACAATCCTCAGGCAGTACTAGAGATCCCAACCCACAAGCTGTACTGGGACCGCGCCATAATAACGGATAGGACAATCCCGCGCAACAGACCGGACATAACCTTTGTGGACAAGAAGGAAAAGGCTACCTATCTGATTGACATAGCAGTACCCAACACTGACAACCTGCAGAAAATCCATGGGGAAAAAATCAGGAAGTGCACGAACCTAAGACAGGAGATCAAAGAGATGTTGCATATGCTACAAGTAACAACCATCCCGATCATCGTGTCAACCACAGGTATAGTGCCAATGACCTCACATAACAGCCTAGCAGCAACAGGTCTCCCAGCGAACACCTACAAGGAACTCTAGAAGGTCGCAATCCTGAACACCTGTAGGACAGTCAGAGAGTTCCTCGACCAACAGTAACACCAGACATAACAACAACCACCCTGTGTACTTGGTAGCAATACCCGTCACGAGGTGGAACCCCTAATCAGGGAGAAATAATATGAGTAATAATAATAATAATACAGTATATTCAAACAAGTGGTATGGTCGCTTGGTTCTCTGGGTTTTGAAATACTACCGTATCAGTTATACTACACTGGCGTGCAAAATTCAAGGACCAGTCAGGTTTTCATAGGAGTGGCCTGGATGTGGGAAAAGCGTACCAAAGGAACCTCGTGTGGTACAGAAATGATGAAGGAAACAACACCGACACAACAACGGAAACAAAATGGTACATGGTACAGAGGGACTTTATTCAAAAATGGCAACATAGCACTGGCTGTCATGATATAGAAACATCACTGCTAAAGATGATACAAAGGGAAGAGGTGGTCCTCAGTAGGAGTTATGGCCACCCCTATTGTCGATGAAGGCTTTGCGCCGCCCGTCCATACTTAAAACAACGTTGTTGATAAGTTCTTGCGGTAACATCGTCCATTCCTCTGTCAGCGTCATCTTCATGATGCTGACGGAGGAATGGCGACCGTAGGAGGAAAGACTCCGATTATGTGGGCTACAAAGCTTTCCAACCAGTAACCTCAGTGAGAACTTGGTTAAGGGTTATAAGGTCTGAGAGGGGTTAGTAAAATGAAAGAAGGCAGATTTTCACTGTTATAAAGAATTCCAGAACTAGGACCATAAAGTCAAATTACAGGGGAAGTGATTTAGACTAGGCTGTAGGAAGTTTTCTTTTAGCTAGCCGGGCATTGATTACTGGAACAAGTTGCCTCCACAGGTAGTCGAGGTTGACAGTTTTAAGAAACTCAAACAGGATAGTTACCTACACGAGGAGGTAAGTACATAATTTTTTTTTCTGGCCGGTTCATCAAAAGCCTATAGCAGTCATTGTTGTAGTAGTAGAGTTTTTAGTAGCATTAGCGACTAAGGCCATATTGCTCCGTATATACTGTTATGTCCGTAAATTGCGTGTGTTCTGTGGTCGATTTTCTGTTTGCTGGACAGAAAACCCGAGTTGCTTGGGGAAAAAAACCTTTCTATGTACGCCTGAGACCGACTAACCAGCCACGGAGTGAATAAAGCCCATTAAAGTTCCTCGCTTCATCGACGGGATTCGAACCCGGGCCTTTTCTACCCGGTGTGGGGAGACACACAGCACGGCCTATGAATTTAAATCTTTGGTGGTGGCCTAATATAATTTTTTTTTTTTTTTGTTTAATATCATCCAGTAGTGTGGTTTTCTTCACACCATGGGAACGTTAAATGTCATTTCCTTCTTTTTGCGCATTTCTATAATCTGAAGCCCTCCAAACATTTACATCATACTTTATGGGTGGGGGAGGTGTTCCAACTTTTTTCTTAATCACCTAATTTAATTCCAGAATATGCGGCATATACATTTTTCACAAATCCTGCCTTTTTTTAGCCACAACATAACTACTGCGAATGTAACAAAATATATTTAGATTGTTCACACAACATGGAGTTGTGATTGTCAAAGACACATAATATGAAATTCAGGGTAGAAGCAGATACTGATCATCACGAGTCCTCTAGAAAACAACTGGAAGAAACACTTCGCATGTTTATGTAGTTACCTGACTTGCAGGTCTTGTCGGTACCCTTATTTATTTATTTATTTATTTTTAACATATGATATACACAACAGGCATTCGCCCAGTTAAAGTGTATAACAGAGCAAAGGTTGTACAAAACATAAAAATAAATGGTAGACTAATATACTTTGTACAATGAAAGTTAATTCAAACGGGAAAAGTCCAATTCACAAAAATAAAAAAGATATTCATGACGTCAAGTCCAGCGCTATGTAAACTCGCAGAAAGCAGTTTGCTGCAGGAGACATCATCACACACACACGAATTAATAAGGACATCTTTAGCCCAGAACTCATCCGTCAATCGGTCAACTTACTCCAAATAGTTCTGTGAAATTGTTTCTTGTTCACAGCCATATCCAAGTCAAACTTGTTCATGAGTGCCAATGTTCTTTTGAAGAAGGAGTTCCTGGATATCTCTAATCTGGAGTTACCGATGTCGAATGTAGTCTTCTGTCTAGTAGCCACCACTGGAGCGTGAAGGTCAGTATGGCACAGAAGATCTGGCAGGTAGATTGAACCAGCGAAGATGTGGTACAACAATTTGAGATCAAGAGCAGTTCGTCGAGTTTCTAAGTTTTGAAGCTTGAAGTAGGAACAGAGATTCCGGTAGAAGATTCTGTGGTAAAACATGGGGCTACGTCTGGAAAGATAGTGGATAAATTTCATCTGGAGCGATTCTATTTGCTGTATCATGTATGCATAGTGTGGGTTCCATATAGGAGAAGCAAACTCCACTATAGGGAGTATAGTTGTCTTAAATAGGAGCACAGAGAACTGAGGATCTTGAAATTTGTACGTCTGCCGTTTAATGAAGCCAATTTGTTTTTTCGCTTGGTTTAATATATTCCTAACATGTTTATCAAACCCACATGTAGCGGTAAAAGTAACTCCCAGATCTTTAACTTCGTCAACTCTGGAAATCGGCATCTCCTTGATGTAATATTCATTAACTAAAGTCTTAGTTTTCCTCGTAGCTGCAAAGGAAATAGAGCTGCATTTCCTAGTGTTAACCTCCAAACCATTCAAAGCAACCCAATCAGCAAAAGAGTTGAGAGCAGCCTGAAGGTTAACAGCATCATCTTGACTGCTGATACGTGAATATAGTTTCACATCATCGGCAAACATTAGTGTCTTGATTCCACCTCTCTCAACAAATTGCGGTAGATCGTTGATAAAAATGGTGAATAAAAGAGGCCCAAGAGATGATCCCTGTGGTACTCCTCTCGATGGAAAAAATTAATTCCCTTGAGACTTCCTGTCCGATGATCACCCTATGTTTTCGATATGAAATATAGCTCATCAACCAGGATAATAAAGGGTCAAGTATTCCATAGTGGCTTAGTTTTTGAGCAAGTTGATTATGCGGGACACTGTCGAAAGCCTTAGTAAGGTCTGTGTAGATCACATCAACCTGTCCCCCGCGATCGCCGGTGTCTAGAACCTGTTGCCAGATAGTGAGAAGATTAGTGGTAGTTGATCGGCCCTTGGTGAAGCCATGTTGGCAGTCGCAGATAAAGTGATGAAAATATTCCATTAATCGGTGGTGAATGACAGTGTCCAGAATTTTTGCCAGCTAGTTCATAAGGCAGATGGGACGGTAATTCTCTAGTGAGTGGTTTGCACTTCTCTTTGGGATAGGAATAACATTAACAGTTTTGAAGTGAGTGGGATAGATACCAGACTTAACGGAAAGATTGAATATATGCAATATTATATATTTAAGTTGTGGAAAGCATTTCTTCCACAAGATAAGTGGAATCTTATCTGGGCCTGCAGAAAAATCTTTTGTTAGTTTCCGAAGCGCTTGAATGATATCGTCTGTGTCCACCGAGAGATTATTCATTGTGTCATCCTTAATGACTTGAAATTGATAAGCTGAAGCAGCAGTAGCTGCTGTTTTCTCTGAAAAGGAGGAGAAAAAGGTCGCAAAAAGATCTGCTTTAGTTTTGTCACAGGTTATAGGCTTTCCATCGGAATCAATGATCCTGGTTCCTGTTGAGCAGTTATTAGAATTCTTTAGCATGTTCCAGAATGGCGTCGGTCTCCATTTACTGTGAAACTGTGTTGAATTGATTGAATATAACGAGCGTACTGATTTCTGATCATCCTTTTAACGTTACTTCTGGGTTCCTCGAACAGTGCCATATATGCTTCATTATGTGTCGTCCTAAAGTGTTTTCTGCACTGTTCTTTATCAAAAACAAAGAGGGGTGCGGTTGTTGATCATTATTCTACCGAACACGAGAACATCGCCTCCACCCTAAGTGACCCTTTCTCTGATGTTGGAGGGATGGTAACGCACTCCTCGTTGTCTCCAGACAAAATAATGTCTAGAGAAACTGTTTGTAGGCTAGAACAGAACAGAACTGTATCCCAATTTTCAGAGCTCCAAGTCACATGTTCATGCCACCAGTTTCGAAAAGCTGTGGGATGGTTTGGGGTTAATGGGATACAGATCACTGGCTTCAATGCGTAGAGTTCACTTGAATTGAGATTACACAGTCCGGTTGGAGGTGTTTTCACCTGTGGCCGCAGCAACCGCAAGAGAGTTGATGACAGGGCATCGTAGGGTCCCGTCTTGCTGCTGAACCAGATAGCTGTCTGTTCTGTTTGTTTTACCGTCGGGCGACCTTGGTCAGCTCCTCTTGATATGGTTCCTGTTTCCTGAAACTGCTTCCATAGTATCGAAACTACACTGTGTGACACATTAAGCCAACGTGCCATCTCCGGCTGCGAGTGTTCGGCTTCAAGTCGTCCAACGGCCCGCCATCTGAAAGAATCATCTAAACGACGATGACTTTCATCCTGAGTACTGGAGATGTGGCTGTCCCACTGAGAAAGCCAAAAAACTGGAATGAAAATGTGGTCGCTACCCGTGGTTTTTATAGGTATGACTAAATTCTTCCAATACCAAGTCGATCCTGTCGAGTGCTTCCAACGAGTGCGGACGCAAACTCTGTGTGCTCCGTGTTTTCATTTAATAGTGAAAGAAATTCTCTATGAACAGTTCCATGTGTAGTATCTACATGATCCTAAGGATACCAGTTACATAATGATACTCTTCGTTGACCTGTGCCTTAATCAGGTAATTATATATTAATATTTTTATATTAATAGTAATTGTACTATGGACACTGGCCATAAAACTGCTTGACCTTGTTTCAAGGTTATCGTTGATCCTGCATTGAATAGAGCTATTTGACCAGTTAGCCGCAGGAGTTGAAAACGGCCGCTACCCTTCCTCAGGGACTCTTTTAATCTTTTAATTCAGCAATTACAGGAAGCTGCTTGCTAACGGCAATGATGACTAAGAACACAACAATCACAGTAACTGCTGGGACATGTGACCTCTGTCATACCTCTGCCGACGAAACCTTAATCTGCAGCAAATCAAAGCACAGAATATGCCTGTTATGCTCGGGGTATTCAAGCCTCTCTCGCTTGTCACTAAACAAAAGGAAAGGGTTTCTGGGAAAATGTTGTGTAAAGGGAAAACAAATAGGAACCAAAGCAACGGCCACTAGGGAGAATGATACCCCCCCTCCGCGAAGAGAAGACAATGCATCGGTAGAAATACTTACTACTTTGGAAGAGGGCAATTCCGTAACCCCTCATCGTTTCACTGATATGCAAAACAATGAATTGCAGAATAAAGAAAGTAATTTGGATCAGGAAGGAAGACCTCATTTGGAATATGAGCGAGACCGGACAAATGCCCCACCCAGCGATGGTAAGGGAAAAGCCATGAGCTCACAAACGGAGCCTGACACCGCTATTATAAACAAATCGTGTTATTGTTATATCTGTCCTGACAACTGCCAAAATGCCGGTCGAACCTGCTCCGTACACGCAGATCCCCGTGATGCAGAGAGTGAACAGACACACACCTCACATCTCAGCAACCTGAATAGCCTTAGCAGCGTAATAGCGGAAGCATTTACGCAATTTGTTTACCCTGCTGCTATGCAGGCTGAAGAGCACATGCACAATTTAGAGGAGAAATTTCCAAAAATTTATGAATGTTTATCCACTCTACTCAGTATAAACCAGGAGCTTCGCGCACAGAACGAGGAAATTAGAAAGGAAATGAGCGCATTGAAAAACGAGATGATAGATGATAGATCTGAAGAGTAACGTTATGCTTTCTGACAGATCCGCATTGAGATCATTTCTGCGGGTTCCTCAGACCTCAAAACCAGCTAGCAGAGATATTGACACTGTATCTCCTCAAATGGGAAAAGATTATGTTGAAAGTGTATCCTTCCCGACAACTAGCTCTGGCGTTGAAGCGGAAAACCGACCAAAAGGCGCAGTCGCTAACATGCCGCCTATTACTGTCTATGAGCGTAATAGAGGAACAAGATATTGCGGTGAACACCCTTCTGAGAAAGCTAAATCATATTCAAATGTGCTCAATCTAAACCTGCCCAAGGAAACAAACGGTGTTCATGTGCCACCCGACCAAGTAAGTCCTGATCAGTACAGAAACCAAAATTCCACATCACACGCCCTTGAACTGCACGCAGGAATTCACTCGTCACTTAGTCTTAAACAAACCCGAACCACTACCAGGTCTGCCACCAACTTGGTATTCGGTGCCAAACCAGAAATTGCCCAGACTACCAATCAAAACAGTTCGAATAGGAAGAAAAACACTTGGACGGGAACTGCACTAAATTCGAAGCTTCAGCCTTTCAAACCGGTTGGCTCATCACCCCGACTCTCCCCAAGCAGTTTATTTGTGTCGCGTTTGGCCCCTAACACGTCAGCAGAACTCGTCACTGATGTACTGTTTGAGGAACTCCAGTTGGATTTAAAGATTCAGAAATTGAACACTCGTAGCACATCTTATGCTTCTTTTCGCATCTATTGTGACAGAAGCCAGTTTGAAAGGATTGGAACGTGCACCAAATGGCCCCTCGGCACCATCATCAGACCATTTTATGAAACACGAAGCAGAAATGAAGCGATACCCTCAAGTACCCCTGAGAGGCGTCCACAACAGTCCAGACTCTGACTAGACGATGTATTTCTATTCCCAACTAACAACCGAGCTGGTCTATATGGGATTGGCCATAGCAAAAAGGTAATTCCATATTTCGCCCTTAACACACCTACGGAAAAGAGACTCTCAACGGTGATAGAAAACTACTCAAAATCTCCGTCATCTCTACCTCTGAATTTTACGATCCCTGTCATGGTTTCAACACATCGAAAACCAGCAAGGCGTCACAGACGGACCAGACAGTGTACATCCCTCTTCAAGATCAGGAGAACAGCTTCATTCCAACTCCTATTTCAAAATGTGCGATCCATGAGGAACAAACTGAATGAAGTTGAGGAGCTCTTGTTGTCCAGTTCAATGGATGTAGTTTGCTTTGCAGAAACATGGCTTGATCCCAGTGAAGAAACACTTTCTTCTACTTGGCCTGCAGGATATCAGATGGTGTGTACGTCTAGAGAAAACCGCAGGGGAGGAGGAGTAGCAATTTTGTTCAATGAGCAGGTATTTTCTATCGTCCACTCAGTATCGAGCCAGTCCGATTCTTTCGAGGCAGTTCTAGTCACACTAAAACCTAAAAACAACAACAGCCAGAACGTTTCTCTCGACATTGCCGCAGTGTATATCCCACCAGTTCCAGACGCACAAGTAGTTGATGAACTCCTCAATTGGCTGATTAACCGTCTCCATTCATCACTGAAGCATATCGTGTGTGGAGATTTCAATCTCCCAAATACCCTGGGGAGCCTCAAGAGAAGACTGAGTCAGCATTTAGACATATTAGGTCTTAAACAGGTGAGCACACCACCCACGAGGGGTGAAAGCACATTGGACCTCGCGTTCGCGTCAGCAAATTGTGTGGCTAATCAAAACCCGACAAGCAACCTACAGTCTGATCATAACCCCATCATTCTCTCTGTGCAAACAGAAATACCCATCACTTCTGGCAGGAGGAAAGTCACAGCCAAAACTATTACAGCGCCCAAATACCTTGACCCTGAAAGGTGTGTTTATGCAGCCCAGGCAATTCCATGGGATGTCCTTGAGGAATGCGACCCTGAATTCGGAATTGACCTAATGACAAGATGGATAGCCACTGTCTCTCTCTATGCTACAACAAAGAAGCTAACCATTACAGAGCATTCAAGGGCCTGGTGGAGGTCGATAAGTCTCTGAAAGCTTCCACGTCAAACAGAACATGCACAAGCGGTGGAAAAACTCCGGCTCACCCTCGGACAGAACTGCATTCTCCCGAGCCAGGGCTCTTTTCATTAGAATAAGAGGGAGGCAATAAAACTTCACCTAGAGGCTACCATAAATAAAGGGAAGCCCTTCCATAGAAGCAAATCAGAGGACGCCATTCACTCACTCAATCTGAGCAGTTGGCTCGACCACATAACTAGGTTTGCGGCTCAGCCAGAATCATCACACCAATGGAATTACCAATCAATCCGATTTCAACCGACCTCTTAAATTCAGTTCAACTTACCAAATATCAACTGATTGATGCAATAAACAGTTTAGCACCTACGGCCGCATCCGGCGCAGACGGGATTCCTCAGTTTATGTTGAAATGCCTGAGTACATTTATTGTTGATCCCATTCTGTCATTATTCAACAAAATCCTTCATCAAAAAGTCTTCCCTCCTATGTGGCATGTCTATCTAGTAAGACCGCTGCCAAAAATACGCTCTGCTTCTCAGCCCAGTCACTTCCGTCCTATTTCTTCTGCATCAAGCCTACTAAAGCTATTTGAGAAATCTCTTCTGAAAACGTTAACCACACAAATAATGCCACATCAGCCACCGCAGATCCACTATGCCACCCGGTCAAGATCCACCGCTACAAATCTAGTCAGTACCACTACCAAGATCCTCGAAGCATTTGAGCACGGTTCGGAAATCACCGTTACTTATATCGACGTCCAGGCAGCATTTGATTCCGTATCCGTTCACGCGTTGATAAGGCTATTACGTGAGTATTACTTCATTGGCGGAGACGTGCTCTGGTTCATTCAGTCAATGCTTGAGAATAGGACGATTATTGTTCGCGATGCCAATCGACGCTACACCAGAAATATTACAACTGGAGTCCCACAAGGTGGGGTCCTCTCTGGTATTTTGTTCTCAGCCGTTCTTCTGCCTTTCGTGACGGGCCGAACTGATATTATCACCTTCGCCGATGATATAAAGCTGTTCACTGTTATCAACCCCGGAGACACTGCTGACTACACAAATGTCGTAATCGAACATAAAATCCAGAACCTCGAGGCCTTCCTCTCCGGTTTCGGCCTTCACATCAATCCTGAGAAGTCGAAACAGCTCACTTTCTCGCTCAAACGGAACCCAACGATGGTGCAACCCAATATAAGAGGATCCGCGATTTCTGTTGTGCAGCAACACACCGACCTGGGCGTTATTTTTGACCAGAAGCTCTCCTTTATACCACACATAGACCACCTGCAAAAAAAATTCTGTCGACTCCGGTGGATGCTTAAGCAACAACTTATGCATGTCCATGACCAGGCCGTTGGATGCAGGTATATTAAGACGTGTGTCTATCCGGTCATTCTTTATGGAGCAGAAGTCTGGACCTCAACTGCCGCAACGCATCTAAGACGGATTTTTGCGGGCGAATTTTGGCTATTGAAGTGGGCCATATGGAAATTCCGACTTCCCCCTGCACGAAGGACCACCCAGATGGCAGCATCTCTAAACATCAGACGTCTTCCTGCCATTATCCATGAGAGAAGGCTCGTCTTTTCTGTAAAAATGATGGTTGGCATTATTTCGCACCCAGACTTCTGGGCCAACTGTGGTTGGAGGATCCCGGTCCCAAGCCTTCGGGCCAATCCAGTCCTCCAGGCCACCCCAAACCGGTTAAAGTTATCCGATCGCTTCATACCCGTGCAAATGCTGCAGTACGTATACTCCTTGGATGGCGACCTCTATAAGTTCGCATTGGATAAAAAATACAGGCAGAACTTACTCCATCGACTTCCTTCTCAGGACCATGTCACAGGGCATTAGAACCTGACTCCCAAGGACCTGTCCATCACTCCCATGGATCCCTCACTACATTGCTTCAACTTTCTGCGCCTGCTCAGATGACTCCAACACTGTAAGAGGACTGCTCCCTGGAGGATAGATTAGCATGATAACATGCTGTTGTGTCATATGTAAATTTTCCATTTGCTTTCATTTCATTACACTTGTATAATTAGTAATAAGATTATTTTTTCTCCTATCTCATCCTTGTTTATTGCAGTGTATTAGCCTTTGTAACCTTTATATTAGACTTTTACCTTGTATTAACCTTTACTGTAAACCCCTGGCTTGTAGCCGTGAAGGGTATTGTGTACGGCATATGCATTTTTTTTCGTATGCAATAAAGATTTCTTCTTCTTCTTAAATTGCATAATATGCGGCTCTGTAAGGTGATAAATCGATTTCTATTAGATACCGGGAATTTGCATGCCCGAATGCCTATTATATCAATATTCCCTTTCGGAAATACTGTTTACAATAAAATATCCATGAAAAACATTTTTTTTCCTGTTAATTTTGTCGAGCTGGTACTATTTGTTAATTAGAATAGTTGTCCATTTTTTTAAATACTTAAGTTCCTCTTCTTTTAATCTACATTTTTAAAGATTTTTCGGAATTAGAATGATAAGAGGCTCTGCGAATGTGACCCTAGCTGCTTAATAAACATGATTTCTATGATGTTTGACAAAATGTAGGACGCTAGATAATTTTGTTATCACAGTACAAAGAGCAATAACAGATTAAGAATTGGGTAATGTAACTGTTATCTCAACAGTTCCCGATTCTCAGATGTCTTGCGAGACGATGTTAAAGAACTAGATGAAAGGGAACCAAGCACTTCATATCATTAAATTTTATGGGAAAATTTATGTGTCGATTCAGAGTCGATCTTTAAATTGATGAATGAACTAATGTGAAAAAAAAAAAAAAAAAAATTGACTTCTAATTTGGAACATAGCAACTGCTGTGGTTCTCTCATACAGTTCATAGTTTAAAAATTTTCCACTAGGCTTGAACACATTTTGTGTTACATTTAATAACAAAAGCAAAGGCATAGTTCAAGCAGTGCGACAAGTGCACATACCTGGAACGCAGTCGATTAGCGGACGCAAATTCTCTCTCTCTCACACTCACACACACACACAACAATATTGTCCTGTCACAACAATATCAGAGCAACTGCATAAGTAGTAATAATAAGTATTAATAAAACTGCATAAGTATTAATATGGAGCAACTGCTCCGCATTAATAAAGGTGGATATTTCATTTAGTTAATGCTGCTTCTAACGTGACGAATTCATTAGGCAACGATTCATATGTCTTTCGTTCATCTGCATATACTGTAATTGAAACAAATTCGCACCATCTTGCAGGCCTTTTTGTTCTGTAACAATATCACAGTCTTGACGAAGACATGTCTGCAACAGTGGAGCACTTTGCCCTTCATTTACAAAGGGCAAAAGACTTTCCAGGATAGCACACTGGCGCTTGTACAAAGAAAGACAAATAAATAAATAAATAAAATACAAAATAATAAATAAATTATATTCAGTTTTCTTATATACGGCATCTTACATTTAATATTCGTATATTAAGAAATTAATTTAAAATTGTCGGATCTCTTTATGAAGACCGTGTATAGTCCCTTTGTGTTCATTACAAGGGAATAAAACGATATGTTAACTACGAGGTCGTCGTAGCCTAGTGGTCAGGCGCGCGGGTGCATAAGTACACGTGCTTTGAGTGACCGGGGTTCAAGCCCGTGACTACTAAATACGGTACAGTTTCTTGTAATCTGTCTATCTTGTGAACTCCTCTGACCGTTTGGTCGTCCTGGAGTATAAACAGATAATTTATTTATTTATTTTACTACTTCAGTGGGGTTTCTTTAGGCAGACGAATTCGTTAATTAACCCGAGTTGTCGGGGATAAAATATGCTTCAGGAGAAGATATCCCATTGGCAGCAAAACCTAACAATAAACACAACTACGTTTCTCGGAAATATAAATTCAAAATAGCATTTAGAACTGAAGCAACACGTAATGATTTTAAGTGTGCAACGCTTGCATTCTTCCTCTTGTGATTCCGTTTATATGGTTCAAACAGTACAATTAATTAATTGACGTGAGATTGTTGCACCATTATTATTATTATAAAACTTTATTCGTTATGAGAATTTTTACGCCTTGTGACGGGTACTGCTACCAAGTGCCTCGGACGGTTCTCGTGTCCGGTTACTATAATAATAATTATTATTATTATTATTATTACAATCTTGCTTTACCATCTTTCGAGGAGTGCCACAGGGAGGAATTTTTTCGGCTACCCTTTTCACATTACAACATATGTGGACGATGTGAAATTCATCATCACATCCAAAGAGTATGAAGGTATTTGTCAGATGGCGAATAGCAAAATCCGAGAATTTGAGAACTATCTGGACTGCATTGAGCTCCGTATTAATGTACAGAAGTCTTGCCCAAATGACCGTAAATAACAAGCAGAAGAAAAAATTACATCTTGATCTTTGTGAATGGGTCTAGTGTGGCAAAAGTGCACACTCACGTGGACCTGGGTCTTAAGTGGGTCGACAGACTCACGTTTGGTTAACACTTCGCCCACATGAAGTCAAAAATATACGCTGCGTTATGGGCTACTAGACAGGAACTTGTAGGAATTAGGGACCCCTCATCTAGCGACCAAGTACATTTTAAAATGTATCATTCCGATTCCAATGTATGCTTCTCAAATTTGGTCCTCAGCTTCTGACTCGGGATCGAGTACTGGCTCTTGAGATGGCTTAAGAGTTGCTGGTCACCCTTTTATTATCTCAAGGTCGATCCTCTACTCAAAGCTTAGCATCACACCATGGATGCAGCGGACAATCAACAGGAATATATACAATCTCGCACAAATGCTCACAGGCAGATTGGATCAGCCCTGGATAATATTCTAGCCAAACCGCGTGCCACAGCTAGACATTGCGGAGGGGTAAATCTACCATTTCGTCCAATCCTCAACAATCTTAGTAGCCTACGAAGATTCTTCCCGTCAAATACAGTTAAAATATTTAACTCTCTGTATATAGACGCAGAAAAACTCTGAGGACGCAACGTACAGGAAAGAGATCTTCCAGAATTTTTATAGACTTACCAAATTATGAATCAGCTGTAATGTGACAACATACCAAAGAGGTAAGACTAAATGAAACTGTTTCATGTAGCATAAATGAATTTTCAACTTTATGAAAGCTAATATTTGATAAGCTATTGACTGGAAAAATGCCCACTTTAGCAATTGTGTAAATATATAATTTATATATGGAATTACTGACATGTATATACAGAATTATTTATGTTTAAAAAAATATTAAATATAAAATGTATGTAATATTTCGGAACGAGACTGCGTACTCAGTACTACGTCCCATTGGACGTAGTATCTCATACCCTGCTAGGTAATTAGCACCATCAGGCTACTTTGCTTTCCCGGGGTGTTTTCCTTTTGTGAAATAAACTAATAATAATAATAATAATAATAATAATAATAATAATAATACTACACTCCATGAGAAGAGAAGACACTTCATGGCAAACACTACAACAATTTCCATCAAGATCACATAGATAAAATTGCTTCCAATGTATGGCTCACGAGCGGGACGTTCTTCCTAAAGGCTGAAGGATTCATGCTCGCCATCCAATACCAGGTAATAAACACCAGAAACTATAGAAAATACATCGCCAAGGAGCCCCGAGTGTCCGAGCATGAATTTAAAATTGTCGACATGTGTCCGATGACACACGTCGACATTGCCAGCTGGCCTCAGAAAGGATCCGACACATCACCGTGGGATGTAAGGTGATTACCCAGACTGAGTACACTCATAGACACGACCAGGTAGCCAGGATAATACATCAGAAGCTAGCAAGGAAATACCAGTTGATTGAAGAAAGCGTACCGTACTACAAGTACGAACCCCAGGCAGTACTAGAGACTCCAACCCATAGGCTGTACTGGGACGGCACCATAATAACGGATAAGACAATACCGGACATAACCCTTGTGGACAAGAAGAAAAAGGCTACCTATCTGATTGATACAGCGGTAGCCAACACTGACAACCTGCAGAAAACCCATGGGGGGAAATCAGGAAGTACACGAATCTAAGACAGGAGATCAAAGAGATGTGGCATATGCAACAAGTAACGACCATCCCGATCATCGTGTCAATTACAGGTATGGTGCCAAAGACTGTACATAACAATACCTAGCAGCGATTGTTCTCCCAGCGAACACCTACAAGGAACTCCAGAAAATCGCAATCCTGAACACCTGTAGGACAGAGAGTTCCTCGACCAACAGTAACACCAGACATAAACAACAACCACCCTGTGTACTTGGTAGCAATACCCGTCAAGAGGTGGAACCCCCAATCAGGGACAAATAATATAATAATGTTATTATTGGTCTTATATTATTTCTCACTGATTGGGGGCGGCGCCTCCATAGCCAGGTGGGAAGGAGCAGCAGTGCGTAGCACACGCTTCTTGATTAGACCGGGGTTTGAGCCCGTCACCACCAAATACAGAGGATAAGGAAAGGTCAGGGAATGACCACCGCATATCCCTGGAGCAATATGGCCTTAGTTGCTAATGCTCCTAAAAACCAAATAACAAACAAACAAACAACTGATTGGGGTTTCCACCTCGTGGAAGGTTCCATCAGGGAGAAATAATATAATAATAATAATGTTATTATTGGTCTTATATTATTTCTCACTGATTGGGGTTTCCACCTCGTGGAAGGTTCCATCAGGGAGAAATAATATAATAATAATAATATTATTATTATTGCTCTAATATTATTACTCTCCGATTGGGAGGGGTTACACCTCGTGACGGGTATTGCTATCAAGTACACAGGGTGATTGTTGTTATGTCTGGTGTTACTGTTGGTCGAGGAACTCTCTGACTGTCCTACAGATGTTCAGGATTGCGACTTTCTGGAGTTCTTTGTAGGTGTTCGTTGGGAGACCTATTGCTGCTAAGCTGTTATGTATGGTCTTTGGCACCATATCTGTGGTTGACACGATGATTGGGATGGTTATTACTTGTTGCATATTCCACTTCTTTGATCTCCTGTCTTAGGTTCGTGTACTTCCTGATTTTTTCCCCATGGATTTTCTGCAGGTTGTCAGTGTTGGATACTGCTATGTCAATCAGAAAGGTAGCCATTCTTGTCCTCCAGGGTTATATCCGGTCTGTTGTGCAGGATTGTCCTATCCGTTATTATGGCGTGGTCCCAGTACATCTTGTGTGTTGGGATCTCTAGTACTTCCTGAGGATTGTACTTGTAGTACAGTGCACTTTCTTCGATCAAGTGGTATTTCCTTGCTAGCTTCTGATGTATTATCCTGGCTACTTGGTTGTGTCTATGAGTGTACTCAGTCTGGGTGATCAGATTGCATCCTGCGGTGATGTGTTGGATCCTTTCTGAGGCCATGTGGCATCGTCGACATGTGTCATCGAACACTCCGGGCTCCTTGGCGATGTATTTTCTATAGTTCCTGGTGTTGATTATCTGGTCTTGGATGGCGAGCGTGAATCCTTCAGTCTCAGGGAAGAGCGTCCCGCTCGTGAGCCATGCATTGGAAGCAATTTTATCTATGTGATCTTGATGGAGATCATTGTAGTGTCTGCTATTGAGTGTCTTCTCTGCCCATCTTTCTAGCTTCGTTTGTACCTCGTGGTTGGTGGGGGGGTCTCCTCGCTTAGGTTCAGTGGGGTATAACTCTTGTCTATCTTCCTTATGGCCTGGGTGAGAGCTGCTGTATTTCTGGAAGTAATCCTTCAATAACACTTACAAATTTAAGTTTGTTCACTGGGGTTTGAACAAGTTACAAGTTTACAAATTTAAGTTTGTTCACTGGGGTTTGAATTTCAATAGGTCCTTCTGCCGAAATATGTTGCTGTGATTTCAAATAGATTTTTTCTATCACATCCAGATACATCACAATTTAAGAAATAAAAAAGTATTGTTTTTTAGGAAAGTATATAACTTTATTGTATTTAGTAATAACAAATTGTTAGGATTACATTTTCATATATCAAAAAATATTACTAACGTTAATACTAACAACATTAATCAAAATTCTGAAACTTTCATTAATCAGACCTTCATCTCTTTGTTTGAAATGAACGTTTAATCGTTTTTCTTTTATATACAGTGCCAGGTTTCTCTCTTTTTAAACACCACCAGTAGTCGGCCATCATGCTTGTATTCCCGACATAAATAATCTCCCCTTGTTATTCGCTCATCTGTGCAAGATTTTCGGGGAAAAAATCAAGATGGGCATGCAAAAAGTGAATTTTGATGCTAATATTGCAACCTAAATTGCTAAGCTTTTTGAGCATATTTTGAACAATTTTCTCATAATCCTGTAATTTATGATTTCCTAGAAAGTTTTACATTACACTTTTAAAAGCAATCCAGGCTTCCCTTTCAACATCAGTCATAGTAGTTTCAAACTGACCGTCTAAAACAAATTTTCTAATTCGGGGACTAATGAAGATACTCTTTTGCGTCATATAAACCGGGAAATTTACTGCAAAGGTACTTAAAACAGTTGCCATCCTAATTCAGTGCTTTAACAAATTGCTTCATTATGCCTAACTTGATATACAGTGGAGGTAAAAAGTATTTTATCTGGCTGGCTTCACCAAACTTTCGTGCACAATATTTTTTGACCCCGGTGTAAGATTGTGCCTCCGAGGCCATTGCTTCTTTGTCCAATGCAGCACTTTAGCTCTGCTGTCCCATTCACAAATAAAGCATGGCATTTCAGTGTACCCACCCTGTTGCTCCTCATAGTTGCTATTCGTGATGTTAAAAATTTATTACCAATTTTGTAAAAAAACACGATTTTTTTTACAAAATCGGTAATATTTCGCCTCTGCTTTATAGGAACAAAACAACCACATATGTAACAAAATATCTCTGGACTGTTTATACACTTTCTGGTTGCCATACTAAAAGAAAACTAACACACAATGAGAGCTCACGACGGTTTTTACAGGAGTACTGTGACCGCATAAGGGATGTGCTACTTATATAGGCTCTGTGGTTGAGTGGACTGTGCAAACAAGTGAATGTATGCTCAGACAAGTTTAACCCGTATCTATACACAGGAGTCTCCCAGACTCCATTCTGAAAATAAAATTCTGGGAATCACAGATGGGCCGGAAGAGCAGGGTGGGGGGGCCGTCCTCCTTCCTGGATCAATGTCGGCTATGCAGTATGACCTTGCAGTGTGTGTAGTTATGTGTTAAACATGCACAATGTGTTGTATTTGAGGCAAATATTTGATACTGATTACGAATATAGGGGTATAAAACTTGTAAACCATTGCAGAAACTATAGTTATGTACACATTTGCGTATAACACCTAGGTAATATTTTGTTAATAAATTGTGAAAAATCTTTACATGATAGAAACAAACGGACTTCGGTTTAATAATCAGTAAACATGCATAAATAACTGCCACATACTTTTACTCAAACCTCAGATACACTGCAAACCAGTGTAATCCTTATTATTATTGCTTGGTCGAGGAACTCTCTTGCTATCTTCAAGTGTTCCAGATCGGTTTTCTATAGATAGATTGCGATGGAAGTTATTTTATCTATGTAGTGTTAGCATTAGTATTAACATAGTAGAGGCATATGATGCAAGAAAGCAAGCTTATACAGCACCAGCCAAAAAAAAACCCTTAAAAAAAAAGCTCAAAGTTTTGTCCAGTTCTTCCTTGGATTTCTTTATGCTATCAACTTCCACAACGACAGATGGAGGTTTGTTTCATCAGTCAACTACGCACCGAAGGCAAATTCCCGCACATCGATTCTAAAACTGTTTTTCTTCAATTTCCTCTTATGCCCCCTCCGGTTCGTAATCTGAACACAAGGAAGAATCCCATCAGCATTGAACCTGCACAAACCATTCAAGGCCTTATAACACCTCAGTCAGATTACTTTGCAGGTGCCTAGTCTCCAGACGCTGCAAATTACAGAACTTAAACCTTTCTTGGTAAGAGCACCCCTTTGTCTCACTCACCAGTCTTGTTGTCCTTCTCTGCACTCGTTCTAGCAACTCTATATCCTTCCTAAAATGCTGCCTTCAGACCTGTACGCAGTACTCAAGATATGGCATGACCATTGTATTATTCAAGGGGATAATCACTTCCTTATCACTGCTAGCAAAATTAATGTATATCATTGACAAGACCCATTGACCTGCTCTGGCAGGCTATCCGACTGCCCAGAAACCTCCATATCTGACTGCACAATAACCCACAGGTGTTTTTCATTCTCCCTGAATGTAGTAGCACACAGTTGGTACATTTCTCTGGGGTTCATAATTTTCAGCCAATTTCAACCCACTGCAGGATGAAGGCTTCTCGAGCAACTTTCTAGTTCCTTCTGTTTTGTGCAATGACCATCCACTTGCTATCCACGAACTCGTGAATTTCATATGTCCATCTTTCCTTGTCTTCCAGGTCTTCTTCCAGCTCCGCTTGGGTACCATTCTGTTATTTTCTTAGTCCATCTGTCATCATGTCTTCGAGCTATGTGTCCTGCCCAAGACCATTTTAGTTCTTTAGTTTTGATAAGAATGTCCTTTACTTGAGTTTGCTGCCTAATCCATGTGTTTCTCTTCTTATCTTATAGTCTGGTTCCTAATATAATTCGTTCCATTCTTCGCTGTGTAGTTCTCAGCTTCTCTTCCATTCTTTTGATGAGTGCCCAAGTTTCACTTCCATAGGTCATGGTGAGGAGTATACATTGTTTCATTATTTTACGTTTCAGACAAATTGGGAAATTGCTCCTCCCAAAATTTATTTTTCTCTTGACTTCCAGTCATTTATCATTATTACAGCTAATGACTTGTACCAGATAAGCACACGAATCCACCTTTTCAATTACTGCTTCTTCAATAATCATATCCTTTTCTGTGACATACTTGTTCATCATTACTTTTGTTTTAGCCATATTCATCTTTAGTTCGAAACCTTACTAACTCTGCTTAACTGATTTAAGATTTTCCTCTAATTATTTGGGATCATGGCTTATGATCACGCTGTCATCTTCAAATAGTAAATGGTTTAGGTATTCTCCATTCACATTGACTCCTTTCTGCGACCAGTCTAATCTTCTGAAAGCTTCCTCAAAGGAAGCTGCTAACAACATCGGAGATATTGTGTCTCCTTGTCGAACTCCTTTCTCAATTTTAAAATTGCAACTGTGTTTGTCTAGTCTAATAAAGGAGGTAGGATTTTCTTCAAAATCATAATATGTGGGGTATCTATGCCTTGTCTTTCCAGTGCCCGAAACATTGCCATATGCTGTATGGAGTCGAATGCCTTTTTTATAATCCACAAATGCCAGGCATAATGGTGTTTTATATTCATTTACTTTCTTCTTTAGCTGTGATAATACGTGAGGTGATCCATAGTTGAGAATCCTGTCCTAAAGCCAGCTTGCTCGTTCGGTTAATTCTCATCAAGTATTCTTTCTAATCTGTTAGTAATGGACTATGTGAACAACTTTTAGATGTGAGATAACAAGCTAATTGGTCTATAATTTCCAATTTATGATTAATCTCCTTTCTTATTCATCAAAACTATGATTGCATTATTCCACTCCTTAGGTGTCACGCCTTTTATAATGCATTTTGTGAAGAGTCTTGCCAGTTTCTGTTCAGGTCTCTTTCTCCCAATTTTAACACCTCTCCAGTAACTTCATTATCCCCAGGGCTTTCTCATTGTTCATTTTCTTCAACGCATGTGTAACCTCATCAGGAAGGATATCGGGTATGTCGTATATGTTACTAATTTGTGATCCAGCTTCCCCACTGCTGGCATCATTCCCTTGCTCCTTGTATAATTCTCTATAGTAGTCTTGTGCTATTTGAATTATGCCTTCTCTGCTACTTATAAGTACACCATCGCTATTCTTCAGTATCATTTTAGTATCATTTGTCTTTCTGTATTACTGCTCATGGCTACTGATTTGTCCTTTGTTTTCCTCTAATGCCTGTTCTACTTTTCTTGTGTTAAATCCTCTTATGTCTTCTCTGAGTCTCTTTGTAATGGCTTTGCATAACTCAATTTTCTCCTTGTCAGTGTTTATCTTGCTCTTCATTTGTCGTTTTCGGTTCATCATGACAAGTGTTTCTTGACTAATTTTTTTTTCTTTGGATTTCTTTTTACCTATAGGTTTATTGGGCTTTTCATCGACTTTTTTTCAGAAAGTTGTAGTATATATCGTCGATATCTTGGTCCTGAAGAGTCTGTAGAAGCTCAAACTTGTTCTTAAGTTCCAGTACATACTGCTTGTTCTCCTCTTCTGTTATCTCAAAACCTTCGTATTATTTATTCGACAGTTTTTCCTTTCTTTTCTCACATCAATATCAAAAGTGCATCTTACCATTCTGTGATCACTCCCAACGTTTACCTTGTTCAGGACGGTAACTTCATTCACGATATATCTTCTGTTAGGATGGAGTCGATTTCATTAGTTGTTAATCCATTTGGGCTCTTTCATGTCCACTTTCTGTTCACCGGTTTTCTTTGAAAAAATTGTTCATTACTGACATTCCTCGAGATTCTGAAAATTCCACAAATCTTTCAGTTCTTTCATCAATTCCAATCTTCCCTATAGCTGTTTTGTCTTTTTTCAACCTTAGCATTGGAAAAAGACAAAGCCCCCATAATAATAATTTAGTGGGTTTTCTGCTCATCTAGAAGACACTCAATTTCGGTGTACATTTCTTCAACCTCTTCATCACCATGGCTCGATGTTGGTGCATAAATCATTATAACCTTTAGCTTGTACTTCTTAGAAATCCCGAGTAGTAGTCTTGACCCACTTGTACTTTTGAATTCCAAAATGTTGTTTTTTATATCTTTATGGACCAGAAAGCCAACTCCACCTTCTCTCCTTTCATTGTTTCCATTGGTGTATAGCAGATTTCCACTTGATAAAGTATAAGTGATTTAGTTCTTCTTGTTTCAGCCAAATCGATGATATTCCAATTCACATTTTCTATTTCCTTTTCCAGCTCTAATATCCTATCTTCGCCGATGAGCGATTTTACGTTGTAACGGGCCAAGTTCAGTTTCCGTGGATGGTAGTCTGGTCGTACCCAGAGATTCTTAGCACCCTCCGCTTCCACTCTGATCCTCTCGCTGCCGTAAGAGGGGTGGGGTGGGGGTGTGAAAACCGCTGGGGACTGAGGGCCATTTGTTTGGTCATGCTGTTTTGTACTGGAGGGTTTGGTCTTTTCCTCTTCACACTGACCAGGCATCTTGAAGAGAACCACTCTACACGTTCGTTGCCACCTAAGTGATGTAACAGGGCTGACCATCAAAGGTGTGCATGAGTGGATTTTAGGGAGGCAGACCAACCAGACGTCTCCGAAATCTTTGAAATTATTGGATCCATCAGCGTTTTAGACTGAGCATCTGATAATACACAGAATGCCTGTTCCCCATCTAAGCCCCATATTGGTAGGAGCAATCCCTCTCTTGGGTTACTGCCCATAATCAGTACTTGGCATTAGTCAATGTTAAACTTCAGTTGCCACTTCTCAGCCCATCTGCCCAACTTTTCTAGATCCTGTTGCAGTAGCATACTGTCATTAACAACTCTGCCAACCTTTCTATTATCTGGAAACTTGGACATCAGTATCACTGATAAATATACAAAACAACAATCGGCCAGCACCGAACCCTAAGCGACTCCACTTACATATCCCTGTTGAACATGGAAAACTACTGCTCCAATTTGTATAGTAGTTTTTCATGTGCAAGAGTATCAAAATCTTTTCTGAAATCCAAGTATATGATATCAAAATTATTTTTTTCATCCAGTTCCTTTGTGACCACTTAAGGAAATGTGCAGCTTGTGTCGTGGAGAACGCTGGCCCCTCTTCGTGAACCATTTTTTCACGTTCAGTTTTCAGAGAATAGGTCGTTTGTCTTTTATTGTTCCAGGTTAGGTAGCATCCAATCAAATTGGCCAGACAAGACCCCCTTAACAAACCCATGCTGTCTGAATTATTACTGCAGTCTTGTCTAAATGATCCTGCATTCTTCTTTAACCAGTAACACCATTATTTCATTCGGAACAGAAGTTAAACTAACAGGTTTGTAATTATTCGTGTCACTCTTTGAACCCTCTTTGTGAATTGCGGATACATTTGCCCATCTCCAGTCCATGGGTACCTTTCCTGAGTCCAAACATTCTCTCATAATTGTGGCTAAGGGTTTGCTTACTTCCTTTGCGGCCTCCTTTAATATAACTGGATAGATCCCATCTACTCCAGTTGCTTTTCTTATTTTTAACTTCAACAATTTCTCCTCCACTTTGCTCTCAGTTATTACAAAATCAATTAGCTCCGTGTTAAAGTTTAATAAGCTTCTGTCGTCGACTTCCCTACAGAATTCCTTATGTGTGAATGTAGATGCAAAATACTCATTCAGTTTGTCAACTATCTGAGCAGGATCTTCAACAGTCGAACCATCGATATCAGATGGACCAATCTGATTCATCACCACCTTCCTTCTAAAGTTTATATAAGTAAATAAGTCTTTGCTGTTTTTTCTTTGCATCCTTGCCAAAGATATGTCAAAGTCTACCTTCACTTGCCTAATCTCATCTGTGACTTGATTACAGACCAACTTATATCTGCCACAGGCTTCTGTATCGACTGATAATTTATATGCGTACATGTATTTTTCTTCTCTGCCAACCAGTCTCATTAGTTCATATGACATCCATTTGGGCCTAAACCTTGAACAGTATTTGTTAACAGGTATAAAAAGCCTAGTAGCTTCCAAAATTAATTCCTTACCTTGAATGCTTCCCATTTAGAATTTGCTGTTGGTAACATCATTATCAGTTGATCCCACTGTATTGATTTAAAAACTGTCTGAGATCACTGTTGTCACCTTTACGAAAGCAAAAACTCTTCCCTTTATCCCCCTGATGATAGTTAGTTGTTTTAAGTAAATCCCTCATCTGTACACTGTGATCACTGCCACCTAGTGGTTTCTTTATTTGCAAATTGTAAATGCATGAATAATAATCACTGCTGATAATCATATCAAGTGTGTTACTGCCTGTGGTTGCCTATCGAGCATGGTGCTGTCGAAAACAATCATCCAGTAAATCCACAAAAGTCTTGTTAGCGTGCGAGTGACCAACCACAAGTTCCAGTCAATATGCGGTCTTGACGGAGGTCATTGTAGTCTGTGCCATGAGTGTCTTCTCCGTCCATATTTCTGTCTTTGTTTTTTCTATCTGTGTGTTTTCGATCTCCTTGTTAAAGTTGATTGGTGTGTGCCCTTTATTTATCTTTCTTTTGGCTTGGTAGATTGGTGCTGTGTTTTGCTTGAGGTAATCCCACAGGTTCTTAATCGCCATCTTGTCTTGTTCAGTGAGCTCAGTCAAAAGGCAAGGGACGTTTGCTTTCGTAAAGGTGACCTCAGATCACACGCAATTTACAGACAATATATATGGAGCAATATAGCCTTACTCGCTGATGTTCCTAAAGCCCTACTATTACAACAACATGAACATATTTATAAATATATACACTGTGCTGCCACTTTATTAGTTACACCCCTGCTGTGCACACAAATGGCTCGTCCCACAACGTCGCAAGTCACATGACCACAGTTGTGGATATAAATGCAGCAGAACAACCTTTCTAGTATCAGTTAAGCGTAAAAACCGTAGCAAGAATAGGGAAAAAGAGTAATCTAACGGACTTCGAACGTAGCATGGTAGTAGGTACAAGACATGATGGACAAAGCATTTCTGAAACGGCATTTCTCCTTAATTTTTCACCCACCACAGTTTCAAGGGTGTATCGAGAATGGTGCAACGAACAGAAAACATCCTCTCAACGGCACTCCTGTGGAAGGAAATCGCTTGTTGATGAGAGAGGTCAGAGGAGGATGGCTAGAATTGTGCAAGAAAACAGACGGGCCACAATGTCGCACATCACGTCAGAATACAACCTTGGTGCGCAGAACAAAATATCGCAACGGATCACTAGTCGCACTTTGTCACGAATGGGCTGCAAGAGCCGATGGCCACATCACGTACCTTTGTTATCAATGAAGAACAAGAGAGCATGCCTCCTGTGGGCACAGCAACACCAACACTGGACTATCGAGGATTGGAAAACAGTTGCTTGGTCTGACGAGTCGAAGTTCCTGGTACATAATGTTGATGGAAGGGAAAGAATTTTGTCCAAAACAACATGAATCCATGGACCCGTCATGTCTCACGACTACTGTGCAAGGTGGTGGGGGCAGTGTTATGGTGTGGGGAATGTTTTCTTGGCACACGTTGGGTCCATTGATACCCATAGATTCACGCCTGAATGCCATATCGTACCTAAACATCGTTGCTGACCAAGTGCATCCGTTCATGTTGACAGTTTATCCTCAGTCAGATGGTTACTTCCAGCAGGATAATGCGCCTGTGCACAAAGCCCGAATCACTAAGGAATGGTTCCAGGAACATGAGAATGACTTTTCTTTGCTGTAGTGACTCGCTCAGTTTGCTGATCTCAATCATATTGAACATTTTTGGGATTGAGCTGGAAAGGGCTGTTCGCTGCAGGCCTACACCTCCGTCGAATCTCAAGGAACTGCGTGACACACTCATGTCTGCATCGTACTCCATTCCTGCGCAACGTTTTCAGCATCTTGTTCAATCCATGCCTAGACGAATTCAGGCTGTTTTGAAGGCTAAAGGAGGCTCATCATGCTACTAGGTAGTGTACCTAATAAAGTGGCAGCACAGTGTATATACTCCTGTACTTTGGCAAGATCCTTTTTGGAGGTATACCGGGAATATTAAAACGGTTTTTTTTTTTAATTTCTCTACAGTGATATGCTTTTTATGCTTTTAATATAAATAACCTTGCATTTAATAATAGATTTCTTAAACAAAGTAAAGATAACGTTGTCTCTGATGTGTTGCTTTAAATTATATGCTAAGGTGTTTGAAAATGTCATATGGAAGTGAATAGAAAGGTTGAATATTTCTGGTTTAACGCATATTATTTCGCTTGTTACTTTGGTTGAGGAAAAATGTTTATAGTAAACATCAAAGTGGACTTTAATATTTATTCATAAACAAACGAAAGATTTGTTATACTTATATATTACAGAAGAGATAAGTATCAACTGTGATAAGCAAGCTTATATAACGAAACAGACTTATATTTCCAGGTGGGAACATTTGTTTGCTTTGCAAGAGGAAACCACAGTTCGAGGGTTTAGTGTCAAACAACGCTAACTACAAAATTATTTTGTAGTAAACGCTTTTGTAATTAACCAAGAAAAAGTCATTTGACGTTTTCTTGGAGGTGCCTCCGTAGCCAGTTGAGAAGGAGCAGCAATGCGCACCACACGCTTCTTGATTAGACCGGGGTTCGAGCCCGAACCACCAAATACGGAGGATGCGGAAAGGTCAGGGAATGACCACCGCATATCTCGGAGCAATATGGCCTTAGTTGCTAATGCTCCTAAAAACCAAACAAACAAACGTTTCCTTGGTTTATACCGGAAATGTACTTATAGCCCAAGCTAACTTGTAAGTACGAAAGATATACAGCTGTGTGACATGATATGCATTGTTATTTGTATAAAGTAAA
This sequence comes from Mastigoproctus giganteus, assembly GCF_048544385.1. Taxonomy (NCBI): domain Eukaryota; kingdom Metazoa; phylum Arthropoda; class Arachnida; order Uropygi; family Thelyphonidae; genus Mastigoproctus; species Mastigoproctus giganteus. The sequence continues at coordinate 168,512,525 of NC_143582.1, read as the reverse complement.
ACTAAAGTTATCTCAAAACAAAAATGCAATTTTGTTGTTAACGTTGTTTGACACAATCCTCAAATTCAGAAAATGGGTATACTAAGTGTATATTCTTTCGGTGGATGACGTACGATTTAAAAAGTTAGTGCTAAACATTACGAAGGCCACATTTATTTTTTGTTTGGAACAGTTTAAGTTCGAGGAAGACTACATTTGCTTTATTTTATTAGTTCGATATGTTCGATACTATTAAAAAGGAGAATGTTGTAAAAAGTGCACTTAAATACTCACCTCTTATTTTAAACACCGATCTGTGATGGGTAAAATTGTCGTTTCCTCTTTTATACTGTTTAGATTTATCAAAGAGAATATTTCTCCCATGATATTAATTTCTAACAAATTCTCGAGAGTTTTATACTTACCAATAACTGTAGCCTCTATAGCCAATAATTTATAGCCGATTGGGTTGAAAAATATCCCATTATAAAGGGAAAAATATTAATGGTTTGTTAATTAATTAATACAGGCAGTTGAAGGGCATTCATTAGCTGCCTTCTTTTTTTTTAGTACCTTTCACCCACGTAATTCGCGGTACCGACTGTTTACGTCAGCAGTGCGTTCCTTTGATTAGACCAGTGGTTTTCGATCTTTTTTTAATAACGGCATCCGGAGGTAATTTATTTTATTTTGTGGCACCCCTATTCACTTTTCTGCCTGTTGGGTCCGATTCTCTCTCTCTCTCTCTCTCTCTGTATATATATGTATTATATATTTATAAATAATACATTATTTATTTATTGAACTGAATACCAAGTTAAAATATACCTATAAGGCTATAGGGCCAAGTATTTAGGTAACTTAAGTTGGACTTCATTGTTGTACCCTATAATTAAATATATAAATTATAATAAAAATAAAATGATGTAGCAAATTACCGATTAATAAATACATTGAATGGAACGTTAATGAGGGCTAGCTGCAGTCAATACATCCTATCAATAATTGGCTAAGGCTATCTGTTTCTGTTTGCCATTTGCCAGTTTGTCTAGTTTCAGATATGTTAAGAATATAATTTCGATACTCTAATATAATAATGCAATATATGTTAAATTTAGCAGCAAACTGGAAGAATGACTGCTAGCCCGACAGATAGCAGTGAAAAAAATAATCAAAATAGTAAAAGTGAATCACAAATATTGAAAGTGAGCACTAACTATTAATTTTTATTAGTGCAATTTATTTATGTAGTGAAAAGGCAAGACTTTTGCCAAATTTAAGGCGAATAGGAGGAAGAATAAAGATAGCAATAGACCTCAATTTCACTCGAATTGCTCTTATAGATTTTGAGGTATAAAAATTTTAGAGTTAGCAAGCTGAAAACAAAAGCATAGAAACAGCATATTTATAGATACTTCGGATTTACCGGGAGCGTAACTATCATATAACATATGTATATGTGTTATATGATAGTTATTATAATAATATAATTATAAACAAAATTACAATTCATAATACAAATTATATATACTTATATAATAAATTTATTCTTTATATAGAGGTACTAAATAAACATCAATTATAGATCACTATAAATTAAAAAGATACCGTACAATGGATACCGTACACCTTTTTATAATGAAATAAATATATAAATAATAAAAAAAAAAGTTTAATAACTTAAACCCAAATTACGTGGCACCCTTGGAATGTTTTTGTGGCATGCTAAGGTGCCATGCACCCTGGTTGAAAACCACTGGATTAGACCATCAGTTTGTTGATGAGAAGGGGTGGAATTGTAGCGTGAATACGTCACGAAATACTAGTGAATGACCTTAATCTACTCGTAGAAATTCTCTTGAGTTTCCAAATAATGCTATAGTGAGAATTTATAATGGCAGTAAAATTACTATAATTTTGGCATCAAAATTGCTATAATTTTGGCAGCAAAATTACTATAATTTTGCTGCCTTTACATTGCCAGCTGCAGTACTGGTATAATGTGCTAATCACCAAAACAGCTAAGGCTATTGTGTCATCACTGTATTGTGTCTCTGATACCATTTATTGATTCTTTGGTCAGTTTGTTAACAAATAGGCAAACCACCCAGGAGTTGTTTTATCTCTCTGAAATTTGGGGCGAGTGGGGGACGAGTTTCTGAGAGATAGCAACTCTCGCCCGAGAGTTGCATCGTTTCGAAACGGGATTCGAAAATAAAAGTTGTAATAGCGTGTTGGCGGACCTTTGTCCATACTGACGGCTTTAATTCGCCGTTTAAGCATTCGGTTGGTGCTCTGTGCTGGCCAGTGTGGTACGCGGCGATCGTAACCACCGTGCTAACGTGGATGGCCGTATTCTTCGGGCGGTTTGTCACTTTTTCTGGACAAGATTCATTCATTTCCAGGAAATAAAATCTTGCAACCCTCCACCGATGCTGACATACGAAGAATGAGTCTCCAAATAATACTTTCACACATCTCAAAAGTTGTTTGTTGTTGCAACAGCCGATATTGGCAAGATGTGCCGTGGGTAAAGGTGTTTCAAACGAATAGGAAAGTAATGCTAGGGAAATAAGCTTAAATAACTTCAAGGGATATATATGTCAGGTGGAGTAAATTATGCAAAAACGCTTAGACAAATTGTCTAAGCGTTGTTGCATAGTTTACAACAATAGACAAATTGTTTTTGTATGATTTTCGAAACGCAATGATTCCCTGACTATTTATTGGCTTGTGGTCCTCTGTTGAGATGGGCCGTAATGGTCAGTCTGTTTTATCTTCATTTCTAGTTTTGTTGGTCCATATTTCACTTAATTTGGACTTGGTGCTATCAAGGGGCGCCGCTAAATTTGAATTAATTGGCATATTCTAAAATATTTTTGTTAGTTGGTGTCATGTATTTTGCCTTTATCAAAATTATTTTAGGAGCGTTCCTTCTGCAATACCCTTTATCTTGATTCACTTCCCCCCGTTTTGTTTATATATAATGTATTAATAACTAACAAGTGGTTGTAGCGAATAGTAACTGCTTGAAAAGAATGATAATTAAAAATTGGAATGGTTTATGGTGGAGGGGCACTGCAAGAAATGGCAGAAATATCCAACGACCATAATGGAATATGGATAAGTAGATTAGAGTATAAATGGCGGATTGATGGCAACATCAGATGCAGTAACATTTGAAAAAAATAAATAGGTACCTGTTACTTTAACATGTTATAAATACGCCGAGAACTAATTTGCTAACTTCTTTGGTTCACCGATACAGCTTGACAGACGTTTGCTCCTCTCAGCTCATTTTACCGGCTCCTGCTTTGCCCCGCAGTAAGTTGTCCGCCTTTGTCTATATCCTTTCGTCTTCATTTTACATTACTTCGGTTTAAGTTCCTGTTGTGTGGCTTGCGATTTTATTTTATTTAATCTTATCTTAATTTTTACTTTAATTTTTATTTTAGATTTGATCTGGTTTTTATTCCTTTCCTTTTTGGTCTCTGTCGGGGTGGATATGAAATATACGTTCAGCCTACTTTTTTTTTCTATCTCTTGCTGCGTTTATTTCATATCAGAAACCGAGGCCTTGCTTCTCTCTATATTTCCTTTGGTTTTGGCTACTGACCCTTGATGACGAAGTTAAATCATTGGAGCTATAGCATGAAGTACTATATGTATTTTTATTTAATTTTATTTTAATTTACTTTTAATTTACAGATACCTATTTAACTTTTTCCAATGTTACTACATCTGATGTTATCAGCATTCCTCCATTTATACTCTGATATATATATGTGTGTATGTATATACAGAGTGATTCACTACCAGTGCGACAAACTTGCAGGAGGTGTATGAGGCACAAAGACGAATCGGAATCACATAGCATTGCAGGGTCCGAAATGCCTTCGTCATGCGGTAGAGGACGTTGGACGGGAGGTCGCGTGAACAGCGATCCCGCTGGAAGTCAGCATTTGCGAACCGTTTCTGTTGAAGAAACCAAGTAGCAAAAGTCCTCCGGAGTGGATAATCCGCAGGATCCAATGATTGGACGCGTTGCAGATGGTATCAACTCATTTGGTTTGTTGACAGTATCCTCCATACAGTGGATTGGGAAATACTCAATCATTGGCCTATCGCTCGAGTACTCGTACTCGGATTGCCTTCTGCAAGACGTAGGACATTCTCCTCATTGTCTGGCGTCCTCGTCGTTCGCTCTCGATTCATGGTACCTCTCGTGAAACAACCAGTCTCACGTAACCTTCTGTGCACACGTGCGAAAATCGTATGATAAGGAGCACGCCTGTGCGGGAAACGTTCCTGGTACAAGCGCAGAGCGGCGCGCCCGTTACCGTCCGCAGCTCCATACGCGAAGTGCATGTCGGCCAGTTCAACGTTTGAATACGCGTCCATCCTACTGCCTCGGGAACCGGTTCGCAAATGCTGACTTCCAGCGAGATCACTGTTCACGCGACCTCCCGTTCAACGTCCTCTACCGCATGACGAAGGCATTTTGCACCCTGCAATGCTATGTGATTCCGATTCGTCTTTGTGCCCCCTACACCTCCTGCAAGTTTGTCGCACTGGTAGTGAATCACCCTGTATACAGCAGAAACTACGAAGAAAAGGCTTGCACGAACAGAGAACCGAGAACATATCGTTTCTGTGCATTCGCTATATTGTTCATTCATTCCTCAATTAGCGCACATCAAGAACACTATTCATTGCTTCAGGCTTACAACCAGCAAGCTTAAACTAAAATTCACTTTTTGCAGTAAGCAGGCAGATTAACACAACTAGCAATGACCACTCCTAACACGCTGTTTCTCTGTACGCCTCCATTAACCTACATCGTTCCTTTCAGCTGGTTAAAGGTGCTGATTTCCTGAAAGCGGACGGACCACCTGCGTTCTACATGTAAGCACACAGAAAATCTGCTTGGTATAAAATAGTTGGATATAAAGGTAAAATGAGAATGGGGATATGCCAGAGACTAGAAGATTATGACCAGTGCCTTTATATATAGATGTCATAAGGCTCAGTACAGCCATTATCAGCGAGTTATCATGAAGTCCTTAGTTGGAAGATGAAGAAAGAAGTTGTTATAGTGTTAAAGGCATGAGGTTTAATTTCAGGAACGGGGTTTATGACAGCTTAAGATGCAGCATGACCTCTATCTTCTGGGCAGTTAGCAGAGGGATGGTTAATATATTAAAATTATGGAATATCTTTAAAGGAATAGTCACTGAAGTCCCTCCTTGAATGTGTATATACCATTTAAGAAAATATAGGGCGAGGAGGATGCTAACATGAATGAACACAGAACTGATTAGTCTAACAGAGCAGAAAAAAGATTGCATGGGATAAGTACTGAGCGATGAAACGTACCGAAGCTTATGACAGCTAAAAGTTGATCTTCAAACACAGAAAATGTGGGGTTGGCAAAGGCTGGGTATGAGAAATCACTGTTTAAGGATAAGGTGTTTTTCAGGCATATGAATACAAAAGAAGAAAAAAATTAGATTTGACGTGGAAGTGTCTTAAATAATCAGTTTATGAGCTGAATTGAATCTTTACAGGCAAAATTCACCTCATAATGGGTGGAAACCCATTATGAAGTGACTTTTGTGTGTGAGGCAGAGCAGGATGAAAATACGATATTGTAATTATATGTGATTGTTTATTATAAAAACTTTTGAGCATGATGGTAAATAAAGCTCCTGGAGTCGATGGCATATATCTAGTAATCTTGAAGGAGTCGGCGAGAGATTCTTCTGAACTGTAGAAGTGCCAGTGTATAACCAGTATATAAAGGCGGCAGTTCTAAGAGTGAAGTGAGTAACTAGAGATCGGTTATTCTGACTTCGGTGATAGGGAAAAATCATGGAGGCAAAGATAGTGAAGTACTGGAATATTTAAATAGAAGTGGAATTCTGAAGGTTAGCCATTTTAATACAGTTACTCATGAGTTGGTGTAAGAAATAATTTCGACAGTAGCATTTGGCCATCGCAGTAGCATAATGGATATAATCGTGTTTATATATCCATGTGTATATATGTAACAGCATGTATGTATGTATGTATTTAACTGTCGAAGGGTGGCACCCGGACATACATCCATCTCCACCAATTTATCATATAATATCATATTCTCATAATGGCCTGTTAGTGTAAGTGTGTGTACACGTCTGTAATGTGTTATAAGTCAAACAGGCTACTCTGCCACCAGGTGATAGTCCATTGGGCAATTACCACCTGGTGCCCATCCCTGGCACTCTGCCTGGATCTATTAACTCTGGCTGTGCATATTGCACCTAAATCCCGCACCCACCAGTAAGGGTGCAAGACTGGTGGGTGCCAGCAGTCCCGCTCCTGGGGTGCCCACACCCAAGAGCCAGCAAAAAAAAAAAAAAAAAAATGCACCAACTAGGAGAATACATCTTACTAGTGAGTGCAACAATCCCGCCTCATGGTCATTCCACAAGGCCAGCCAAAAAAAAAAAAAAAAAAAAATTTCTCCCCGCCTCCAAGACAGAATGCCTATCCATCCAGAGGAGGGAAAAAAAACAAACAACAAAAAAAGAACAGGTCTTTAGTCAGTAGTAGTAACAACGTGTATACTCCTCCTTTTATTAAATGTCAACCTGCAAAACCGTTTAAATTCTACAAAATTCCTTTCATTAGACAGCCAATTCAGAACCCCTAATAAAATTAGGTACCAAATTAAACAAGTCTAATCTAAATTCATCATACAAATTGCATTCATATAAGATATGATCCCATGTTTCCAACCTTCCACAAACACAGTAAGGATCTTCCACTAAACTAAACTGATGCAACTTACTTTTTAAGGAACCATGCCCCGTAATCAAATATGAGCATTCCATACTTGGATAAAACCAGCGATGCAATTTGTTATTAAAATTAAATTCAACACTAGGTATAAATAAATAAGTTACTCTACCAGTACTACTGGAATCCCAACGGTCCTGCCATAATTTAATTAATTTCACCAAAATTTCTTTCTTCTGTTTGCTGACTGCAGAAGAAACTTCATTAGTAATCCCCAGAAATGTAATTTGTATTCCTTTTCTTATAAAATAACAAAAATCTCTATACACGACTGTTAAATCCAAAGGCAATACCCCCGCAATCACCTGTAGAGCATTAGTCGAAACAGTCTTACAAACACGCAAAATAGTTAACAACATTATTCTTTGTATTGATAATAGTTTTTGTTTAAATTTTACATTGACAGTACGAACATACCAAATTGATGCAGCATACGACACAATCGGAATAAAAATAGCTTTATAATATAGATACAAAATGCGTTTACCTAATCCCCAATCTTTTCTGGTAACCCTAACTATAGAAGCAGTGTAATTGTTTTATTTTCCTACTTAAATAATTCAAATGTTGGGAAAATAATAACTTGTCATCCAAGATAACCCCTAAATATTTTACCTGGGAAACAAGAGGAATTTAGCATTAGCATTAGCATTTAGCATTAGTAGAGGCATTTGATGCAAGAAAGCAAGCTTATGCAGCATCAGCCAAAAAAAAAAAAAAAAAGTAACATAAATAAATAAAAATAACCACTTCCACTTCACCCCTCTGTTCGTTCGAAATACCTGTCCAGCTGAGCCTTAAACTTATTTAGGCTATCAACTTCCACGACAAGGGATGGAAGTCTGTTCCACCCACCAACCACCCGCTGGCTAAAGGCAAATTTCCGCACATCTATCCTACATCTGTCTTTCCTCAATTTGAATTTATGCCCTCTCAGGTGATTTTTCTGAGCTAGAGGAAGAATCCCATCAGCATTGAGCATGCTCAAACCATTCAAGGCTTTGTACACCTCTATCAGATCACCCCGCTGGTGCCTAGTTTCCAGACACTGTAATTTGCAAAACTTAAGCCTTTCTTCGTAAGAGAACCCCTTTGTCCCATTCACCAATCTAGTTGCCCTTCTCTGTACTCGTTCCAGCAGCTCTACATCCTTCCTGAAATGAGGCCTCCAGGCCTGTATACAGTACTCTAGGTGTGGCCTGACCATTGCCTTATACAAGGGAATAATCACCTCCTTATCCCTGCTAGAAAAATTCCTATATATCATTGACAATACACCATGAGCTACTCTTGCAGCTCGTCTGCACTGCTCAGAGAACTTCATATCTGCCTGCACCACCACCCCCAGGTCCCTTTCATTCTCTACCACTGTCAGTGTAGTACCACAGAGTTGATACGTTGCTCTGGGGTTGCTGTTTCCCATATGTAGTACTTTACATTTGTCAATGTTAAACTTCATTTGCCACCTCGAAGCCCATCTGCTCAACCTTTCCAAATCCTGTTGCAGCAGCATAGTGTCAGTAGTGTCCTTGACAACCCTGCCAACCTTCGTATCGTCTGCAAACTTGGACATTAAGCCTGATATACCATCATCAATATCATTTATAAATACAGAAAACAATAAAGGCCCCAATACTGAACCCTGAGGGACTCCACTAATAACATTAGTCCACGATGAGCAGTGTCCATTGATTACCACTCTCTGTCTTCTCCCCCTCAACCACCCCTTTATCCATAGCAGCAACTTGCCTCCAATGCCACACTGCTCCAATTTGTGCAGCAGTCTTCCATGTGCAACAGTATCAAAAGCCTTTCTAAGATCCAAGTTTATAATATCAAAGTTATTCCCTGCATCCAGTTCTTTTGTGACTGCATCATAGTATCCAATCAAATTGGTCAGGCAAGACTTCCCCTTAACAAAACCATGCTGTGTCCTAGCTATAACTGAAGTCTTGTCTAGATGATCCTGCAGTGCTTCTTTCACCAGTGCCTCCATTAATTTTCCGGGAACAGAAGTTAAACTCACAGGTCTATAATTACTTGTGTCAGCCTTTGATCCCCCTTTGTGAATTGGGGTCACATTTGCACATCTCCAGTCAATGGGTACCTCCCCTGAGTCCAAGGAAGCTCTCATAATTATGGCTAAGGGTTTGCTTACCTCCTTTGCTGCCTCCTTTAATATAATTTGTTTACTGTTTACTAATAATCGAGGTGGTCTGTTGTAGTATAATTTTCCTTTTAATAACATCATGACAGTTTTAGAAGATGAAATTTTTAGTTTATTTAATGTAGCCCAATCAGTCAAATCCTGAACAATAACCTCCATTCTACTTTCTAATACTGCTCTAGATCTTCCTGTCACGCACAAAACCAAATCATCAGCATAAGCCACCTTATAACAATTAGGGACTGTTCTACTTAACCACTGGTTTAAGACCAGATTCCATAAAATAGGACCCAACACAGATCCTTGTGGACAACCGCGATCAATAATTCTATTAAAAGTTAAATGTTGGGATCTTATAATAATCTGTCTATCCATTAAATAACTTTTAATAATTTGGTATAACAAATTGGGACAATTTAATTCTCTTAATGAAAAAAGCACACTTTGATACCATACAGTATCAAATGCTCCTTCAAAATCTATAAATAATGCTAACACATATTTCTCACCAGAATTTACACTAAAATTAATCAAATCGCGTAGGGCATCCTCTGTTGAACTATTTCTCTTAAAACCATATTGATATTTAAAATGAAGATTTTGTTCGTTGAACAATTTCTCTAGCCTTAACAACAACAATCTTTCCAATATTTTACCCAAATTTGCTAACAAAGAAATGGGTCTATAACCCCTAGGATCAGTCAACAATTTGCCAGGTTTTTGTAATAATTTTAACAGAGCAATTTTCCAAAATCCTGGAAAAACTCCTTTCAATAAACACTTATTATACATATTAACCATTATTTCTGGACACAAGTCAACAAACGTTTTAACACAATTATTTTCAATCAAGTTTAAACCTGGTGTTTTATTATCCCCAACCTTAGAACATACAAATTTCACTTCATCAATATTAAACAATTCCATCTCAGATGATCCAGTGTATTGTTCATTCCCCTGTCTAATTTGTTGCTGCTGTACACTATCTTCCCCACAATTGTCATTCAAAAATAAAGTGCTAGTAATAGTAGCAATTGTAGAATACCAATCAGTAGACTCAGTATCATTTGAATACACAGTATTAATTAAATTATTAACATTCAACTTGTTTCTAGTTAACTTAAAAAACAATCCCCATGGCTCACTATTTCCAGTAGTACAAACCAATTCTTTCCATGCATTAAATTTGTGTTCAGAGATTGCCTTATGGTATTCTCTCCTCTTAATTTTATACATTTCTTTATACCTTAATGCTTCATTATTACTTCTACTCCTAACCCTCTGAAAAAGCTTCCTCATTCCAAACACTTCCCTCCTTAATACTGATAGCTCCAAAGACCACTAAGGTACTTTATAACCTCTCTGTTTTCTTCTCTTAGCAGCCAAATTTAAAGCATTAAAAATAGAGGATTGAACAAAAAATGCATATTCAGAAGCAGTTAATGAATTTAAATTGTCACTAGTATAAATTGAAAAACTATCCAACACAGCACCTTTAAATTTATCCCACTTAATATTTTTATAATTAAATCTCAAAGTATCATCTGTTGACATATCTGTATTGCTAATTTCAGATAAATTTATAATTATTACAATAGCTCTGTGATCACTGTTTGTCATATTTGTAACAACATCCCAAGAACTGACTCTTCTATTTAATTGATTATTTACTAAGGTGATATCAATATTGGAAACACCATGAATGTTATCAAAAGTATATGGTTTAAAAGGTTCATTCAAAACACTTAAATTATGACATAAAATGAATTCCTCTAATTGAACACCTCTATAATCAACCATATCACTATACCACAAATGTGATTTTGCATTAGCATCCATTGCTAAAAGAAGATTACTAGAAGCTACAAAATTCATTACATTTTCTAAGTATTGCACTGAAATATCAATATTAAATGAAGGTGGACAGTATAGAGATACTAAATAAAATGATATCACATTAGTTGAAACATGAATACAAGTAGTATGTTCAGAGCAAAGACTAGATATAACAGTGATATTAAAACTCTTATTAAAAACTACAATAGCAGTTTTAGGTTAACAGCAGATATATTCGAATTCTGGCCTTTTTCAGTGGTGTGGGAGGGCCCATACCACCTAGAAAAGGACTAAATTCTAAGCTGTCAGTGACGCCAGAAATTTATTTTTTCAAAAGTTGCTGATTTAGTTGGCGAGTCAGGCGAGCAAACCGACCGAAGAATACTCGCAATTACAGACATAATTTTTTGACGTCTCATAGCCTTAGTTATGTTGGCACTTAACACACACACCCTAATTTCTACTCTGGTGGGGCATGGGCATGCCCCACTGAAATTTCGGGCTGTCTTACCTGTTGGCCCTAGTCTTCAGCTCCCCCCCTCTCTATCTTCACGCTAGCGAAGCCCCCACTCACACCTAAACTTAAAAATATCTTCGCCCACGTCCCGGCCTATCAACTCAAGTGACATCAACCCCCCACGATCGATGCTGGTATGTGTATGCACGTTGTGTGTGTATCTGTGTGTGTATATGTATGTACGTGTGTGTGTGTGTGTATGTGTATATATATGTACGTGTGTGTGTGTGTATGTGTATATATATGTACGTGTGTGTATATTGTAATTACATATACACATACAATATAAATACAATATCAGAATATATTTATTTCTTTATTTTTATTATTATTATTATTTTTTTTAAATTTATATATTATTATTTTTTTTATTTTTTAGGTCCTAGTCACTGAAATCTCAGGAAATTAGGTGGCAGGACCTGCCAGAGTGAAACTAAAACTACTGGGTTCCTGGTCTGCCTCCACGGGGCGAAGGTGGGACAACGTTGGCCCCAGCAGGGCTCCATCAGCTAAACGACCAGGTGAACAACGGTACACGACACTACACGTATACAAGATCCATACATTTTTAAATCTCTGGCATTTCCAGCGAACTGGTACACCCACAATGAAAACTACGCGGAGGTGGGGGAAACCCCTGGTGCCGTCTGACACTAAATACACCTTAACACACACAACACTTAATAAGCTACTTGTCTTTTCAAGCGAAGTGTTTATATAACTGCTGCATATAAAATGGGAACTAATAAATTCCAGTCTAAAGAGAGGCTGTTAAAAATCTTTTCACTGATCTCTCTTACGCACCACAAATCAGAACTGCTGCAAGATGATAATTTTGCAACTTCTGTAACCCATGAAGAAGTGGACTTGGTTAGCATTCAGGATTATTGAGGAAAACCTGTTAGGCAATGATATGTTAAAGGACTACGAGAAGATTGTCAACGAATTGCTTACTAGTTTAAAAAAAAAATGTTGTAACATGAGGTCAAGGTTAATTTTTTGAACAGTCATTTCGAATATGTATTGCAGCGAGCGAAGAGAAGGGCGAAATGTTTTATAGTACTAAGACATCGAGGTAAACGGAATGAGACTGTGAAGGCTGACTACTACTGGTTCTTGAAAAATAAAAATGATGCCTGTGACGAATATAAAAGGATTTCAAAAATACGCAGATTCGTTTATGTGGAAAAAAAAAAAAAAACCTGTCGCACTACTAAATAAATTATTAAATTAGTAAGATAACTGAATACACGTGTATCAGACAATTTTAATTTATCTGAATGCTCTACTAATACTATCTGCTTAATGTATGAAATACATGTAAAATAGGTACAAATGCGAAGTAATCAGCTTTTTCTTGGGGGAAAAATAGCATAAGTTTTTAATATTATAAGACTTTAAAAACCCATAAAGGGTGAATATATAGCAAATGTGCATGTATGTTTTGCAATAGGTAGTACGTTTTCAGGCACGTTCACACACATATATATGCTTATTCGCCTGTTGTCTTTTTCATGCGTGTTCGCATGTAACAACTTAACTTCTAGTAGACGAATATTCGTGAAATTTTATATTTGGATATTTTAAAAATGTAATTCCATTTCCAAATTTTCTTTCATTTCATTCCAAATTTTCTTTCATTTCATTCAAAATTTCCTTTCTTTTCATTTCATTCAAAATTTCCTTTCTTTTCATTTCATTCCGTTTCAAAATTGGAATTACATTCCAAATTTCATTAAAGTCGGAGCAACAGAAATCCAGCAGTTATTTTCTTGTTTTCATACAGTTTGTATGGAAAAATAAAATTCATAGATTAGATGTAGTTTTAATGCAATATTGTTAACTTTGTTGACAGTGCGTGCATGCTTTGCGTGTATTGTTATGTAAAACTCATGAACATTGTAACGCTTGTGAAGATATATGGAAAAATACTTAAAAGTATATTGGAGAAGAGTAATAAATATTATACAGATGTAATTAAACTGAATAGCTAAGTTTAGAGAATATAAAAATATAGTTTTATTAAGTGTTCTATGAAGTAATTAATTGATAAGATCATAGTAATTAATCGATAAGGAGATAACTATATTTATTTTTACTTCTCTTAATCGCAGAAAAATCATTTAATTTAAGGAAAAAAATCGAACACCCCTGAAATGTAACGCACTGCGTGCATTAACTAACTTGTTTATTTTCCTTTTGTGCAATTAAAACTTGACAATCAAAATCAATCTTAAATTCGTTTTAATGAATTTAAGGATTTGGAATCATCACTAAAAATTTTTACAAATTTACCTGCATTACAAAAGCAGCATTTTCAAATGTTGTATAAAAATATATTTAAAATAAAATTATTTTAAATATATATGTGTGTATATATATTATTTTTAAATATATATAGTAGTAATATATAACAGTTAAGAAGCAAAATAAGTAGAAAAAGGAAAATAACAAAAGTTATAATATGTCTAATGCTCCAAAACGCGCAGTGCAGCAGTAGAGGAAGCAAAAGGATAAAATAATGTGTAGTTTGTAGAATAAATAAAGTGTCTGTGAAAATGGAAATGAAAAGTACACAAGGTGCCAGAACTAAGAGAAGTTTAAGGGATAGTAGAAAGTGGAAGTGAAGTAGTGGTTGAACAGGTGAAAGAATTTGAAAAACCTAGTGCAAAAATAAACTGGGACTGAGGGGGGGAAAAAGGAATATATAAGTAAATAAATAAAATAAATAAATAACACTATATTCAGATATAGGAGGGCAACCACTACTTCACTTCCACTTTCTACTATCCCTTAAACTTCTCTTAGTTCGAACACCTTGTGTACTTTTCATTTCCATTTTCACTGACACTATTTATTCTATAAACCACACATTATTTATATATATATACACACTGTATTTAACATAAATTTATTTCATTTATTTGTGTTTTTTGTGGCGGGGAGTAGGATTTTGACCGTTTCCCCGCAAGAGATAACTGTCAAAAACCTATCTAAGAGTGACGATTTACCATTTTTAATGAATTTTACGATTACACTAGTATTTCCTTTAGTTTTAGTTTCGAAGATAAGCATTGCGTAGCTGCCGATTTCACGTACAGTAGTTTAATTTAAATTTACTTCAATAGCTGTGAAATCTCTCTTTCTCTCTCCTCGATTTTCCACATATGTATTTTGGTTATTTCAGTTATGAGGTGAGTATGCTCCTTTGAAAAACCCATAAAATTGTCAAATCAGAGAACCCGACGAACACATTATTATAACAACGATTCTTTATTTTATTTTTATATCTAAGAGTCAAGGACGGGTTTCGGCTTGCTTGAACGTTGTACTTTTGCTATCCATTTTAGTGATAACAGTTTCGTCAACTGTTCTCAAGCCGTTCTGCTTTATCAAGTACTCATAGTGCTCTCCATGTACCGATTAACGATTTTATTATCACTCCAATTCAAATGGATGAGAATAACAAGGATATCATCCCATATAAATGTGATAAAATAATTTCAAAAGAAGGTATTTTATCATTTTATTTTTATTAACCAAATCGAAATCATAATTCTTTTATATGAACCTATTACATACCAATTGCTACTTACTGAGACTTGGACTATGAGGAAAAAGGATGAACGCAGAATGCAGAGGGCAGAAATGAGAATTGTGAGCAGCATAGCCAGAAAGACAAGATAGTTTGGACATGTCAAGAGGATGAACGAGGGCGTTTGCCAAGAAGAATGTTTGATTTACAATTAAGGTACAAAAGACCAAGAAGGAGACCAAGAATTAAGTGGCAGGGCATGATAAAGACTGATGTCATTAAGAGAGGAGGAAACTGGAGTGAAATCAATGACGGAGAGAAGTACACGGGCAGGACGTGGTGGAGACTTCATACGTCGACCCGTGAAATAGCGAAACGATGACAGTTGATGATGATGTTACCAACAGCAAATTGTAAATGGGAAGCATTCAAGGAATTAATCGTGGAAGCTTCTAGGCTTTTTATACCGATTAAGAAATATTGTTCAAGGTGTAGGCCTAAATGGATGTCAGATGAACTAATGAGACTCGTGGCAGAGAAGAAAAATTCATGGGACTCATCTAAATTATCAGGCGACACAGAAGCCTATGGCAGATATAAACTAGTCTGTAATCAAGTCACAAAGGAGATTAGGCAAGCGAAGGAAGATTATAAGAAATCTTTGGCAAAGGATACTAAGAAAAACAGGACTTCTTTACTTATATAAATTCTAGAAGGAAGGGGATGAATCAGATTGGTCAATTGAGATCGATAGTTCGACTGTTGATGATCCTGCTCAGATAGCTGACAAACCGAATGAGTATTTTGCATCATTCCTCATTCACACATGAGGAATTCTTTAGGGAACCGAAGGACAGAATAAATAAGATCTTTATTATTGTACACGCAGGTACCACGACTCTACAATACCCTTCACGGCACCATGCCAGGGGTTAAAAAATGTTCTTCTTTATACTCCGGCACGACCACCGGAGTTTACAATAAATCAATCAATACAAATGTTAATCGTATTTACGGGCGTGAACCCCATTCCCCTCAAATAGCGTGTGCTGCTGCATAGTGCACATGACCACTCGGCTACATCAGGCCTGCAGCTTATATTGAACAGTTATATTAAAGGATGCGGCAAAGGAAGTAAGAAAACTCTTAGCCATAATTATGAGAGCAACCTTGGACTCAGAAGGGGGAACTTTTGATCCTCCCTTTGTGAATTGGGGATACATTTGACTCAGAGGAAGTCCTCACGGACTTCCTCTGCGCCCAATGTATCCCCAATTCACAAAGGGGGGGGATCAAAAGGTGACACGAGTAATTACAGACTTGTTAGTTTAACTTCTGTTCCGAGGAAATTAATGGAGTCAATTGTTAAAGAAGCATTCCAGGATCATCTAGACAAGACTGCAATAATAATTCGGACACAGCATGGGTTTGTTAAGGGAAAGTCTTGCCTTGGATATCATATATATGGATTTCAGGAAAGCTCCATTAACAGAGTGGTAATCAATTGACGCTGCTCTTCGTGGACTAATGTTATTAGTGGAGGCCCCCAGGGTCCATTGTTGGACCGCTGTTGTTTTGTATATTTATCAATGATACTGATGAAGGTATATCAGGCGTAATGTCCAAGTATGCAGATGATACAAAGGTTGGCAGTTTTGTTAATGACAGTAATGGCAGTGTGCTATTCCAACAGGATCTCGAAAAGTTGGGCAGATGGGCTGAGAAGTGGCAACTGAAGTTTAATATTGACAAATACAAACTACTGCATATGGGTAGAAGCAAACCCAGAGGGTAGACCCTAAGGGTAGGGTCTAAACCATAAGTGTAGTAACACACATAGCAACCGTGTGTTACTACTCATAGGGTGGTAGAAAATGAAAGACTTGGGAGTAATTATGCAGTCAGATATGAAGTTTTCTGAGCAGCACAGTCAGATATGAAGTTTTCTGACAGTGCAGACAGGCTCCCAGAGCAGGTCGTGGGGTAGTGTCAATGATATATAGTAATTTTGCTAGTAGGGAAAAGGAAGTGATTATACCTTTGTATAAGGCAATGGTAGGCAATGGCATACCATCACATTATCTGATGCCATAGAGACCATAACAAAACCAACTCCAAAAACTGCTGTTAAAGGAACACCTGCAACTAGTAGGCCTGACGTAGCCCAGTGGTCAGGAACGAGAGTGCATAGCACGCGTTCCTTGAATGGACCGGGGTTCAAGCCCGTGACTACTAAATACGATAAATATTTGTATTGACGATTTATTGTGAACTCTACTGACTTGGTTGTCGTGCCGGAGTAAAACAGAAAATTTATTTTTTAAAAATTTAGATGGAAGGATGGGATCTGTGAACTTTTGGGCGTAACATTTGGCGATGCCGCTCGTATAGCACATAATCAATGCTGTTGAAGAAATTTATTAGTGGCCACAACAGCTCCTCAGGGAACTATGTGACTGGAAGAAGATAAGGCAATGGTCAGGCCACACCTTGAGTACTGCGTACAGGTCTGGAGGCCTCATTTTTGGAAGGATATAGAATTGCTTGAGCATGTACAGAGAAGGGCAACAATGTTGGTGAAGGGAACGAAGGTATCCTCTTACAAAGAAAGGCTTAAGTTCTGCAAATTGCAGTCGCTGGAGACTAGACACCTGTGAGGTGATCTGATTGAGGTGTATAAGGCATTGAATTGGGTGAGCACGCTGAATTCTGATACGATTCTTCCGCCTGCTCAGATTAAAATCCTGAGGGGGAATAAATTCAAATTGCGGAAAGACAGTTGTATAATAGATGTGCGGAAATTTACAGTTTACCTTTATCCAGGGTAGTTGATTGCTGGAACAAATTTCCATCTGTCGTTGGTAGCTTAAATAAAGTCAAGGAGGAACTGGACAAACTTTTAAACTGGAATGGATGTGTAAATTTTTTTGGTTAATGCTAAGAATCTGGCAATTCTAATCCTTGGGGTGTAAATATACAAAACAAGGTTGCCGTAGCCTAGTGGTCAGGCGCGCGGGTGCATGCGTTGAGTGACCGGGGTTCAAGCCTGTGACTGCTGAATACGGTGCTGTTTCTTGTATTCTGTCATCTTGTGAACTCCCCTGACCATTTGGTCGTTCCAGAGTATAAACAGAAAATTTAATTTTTAACAGCGGGCCCAACACCGAACCCTGGGGGGGGGTCTCACTAACATACTCTCAAAATAGCTTATGCTGACGATCTGGTTATTGGAGTGGAAGGACGGACGGTCAAGGAGGATAATTGAAGAGTGAAGAAAGACAGTCAAGGAGGATAATTGAAGAGGCTTGGGCACAAGTGAATAAACTAAAAATCTCTACCAGCAAGACAAATTTTATGATTTTGAAAAACTCATTTGGCATACAGTAGACCTCCAAAAGTTCTAAAAACAACTCTCAAATTCGCTATGAACCAAGCAACAAATATTTAGGTGTAACACTGGATGACATTTATCATTCTTGCCGCATGTATCAAAACTTTTAGAAAAAATTAGGAACTTCACTTACTCCGTGGTTAGAATGTCTAAAAAAAAAAAAAGAGTTTGGGTTGACGAAGAAAACCCTTTCCACGCCTTGAAGTCTGCGTGGAGAAGTCCACGCCTTGAGTACTGCGTACTCGAGGCTTGGACTTCTCCACTAAGTTGGCCACAAAGCAGTACGTATTCATACCTGGAAGATCGTGGGAAGATGTTCTAGCTGACTTCCAGAGGTATATTGAAAATTCAACATCGAAGTATGAGCTCGCGATCTTCGAATCTTGACAGTCTATGGCGGGAGTCTACCATAGTACAACTACCGCACGCAGAGTGGCCTAAGTAATTGTATAAACTTTTTGTTAGCTATTTTTCCGGAAGATACGTTATTGTTAAATCAAGATATTTATACGTTAAGAAAAGGTATTGAGAGTGATTTGGAATTTAGTACTGCAAACCTGGTTAGTTAAGCCCTTTTCTAATTGTATGGTACTTGCTTTTGCAGACGATCTTACTATCATTCTAGTCGGAAGATCTTTTGCTCCTTTGGAACAGAATCCAAATAGCGTATTAGAGGACCTGTATTCTTGGGCTCAGAACAATAAACTTGATATAAGTCCGGTTAAGACCAAGATGAAGCTGTTGTTTAAAACTAAGTTGGACTTGAATCGACCACCACAAATAAAATTAAATGGTATTCAATTATCACTGGTTGCAGTGGCTAAATATCTGGGGGTGATGATAGATTTCAAACTATCATTTTAACCACACTTAACATGTCTCAGTAGTAAGATTCGAAAATATTCCAGCTCCAGAATTTCAAAATCGGATTGGGGTCTTTCATGTGACACACTATCTTTATACTACGTGTGTTTCTTCCAGTGACTATGTTTGTAGCTGGTTTCACCGATCAGTGATTGGGCGGTTTCAGGCTAAATTAAATTTCGCGCAACGTACAACGTTATTCAGCATTATGAGAGTTTGTAGAACTGTCTCTACTGCAGGTGCTGGTACATTGAATCTGACGCTTGTTTATCGAGGATTATATTATTGCATAGAGTTATGAGCAGTATTGTATTATGTTATGCATATTCATACTACTATATTAGATATTGATGTCAGCATAAATTCTGATGTAAATAGAGAAAAGCAAAGATGTTGGTTGGAATGAAATAATTATCGTGTGGCAAACACGAAGGAATACTATAATCTCGAGAAGGGTAACTCAGATTTTTCTGGATGTCATATTTATGCAAAATAAGCAGGTTTAGGATGGTTTACAATGCTACCAAGTTTGGATAAATTATTTTTAATGATTCGACATGGATTCCTAAACGCTAAGTTATTTTCTCTTGATCTAACAACTACTGATATATGTTTTTTGTGGTGCATCGGAGAGCTGGCAACATATATATTGGTGTGCAAAACTTAAGGACCAACTCTATTTCTAATGGTTACAACTACAAAATATTTACTTAAGGTACCCTTTACTGATGAAAGTAGATTCAGTCTGAGCAGCGATACTGGACGTCAGCTAATCTGGCGAGAGGTTGGTACACGGTATCACCCAGCAAACATCACTGAAAGGGATCGATATGACGGTCGAGGTGTTCTCGACTGGGAAGGCGTTATCTTGGATGGACGTACTGAAAGGCGGTACTGTAACTGGTGCACGCTACTGTACTGAGATAATCCTTCCCCATGTGCGTCTGTTCCGAGATGCCATTGGCCCCGAGTTGGTGTTTATGGATGATAACGCCACACCTCATCGCACTGCAGCTGTTAATATGCTTTTGGAAAGTGAGGAAATTGTTCGTATGGATTGGCCTGCCCGTTCTCCCGGCGATCTAAATCCCATCGAATACATATGGGACGCTTTGGGGAGACGCCTAGTGGCACCTCCAGACCCACCAGAAAATGTTCACCAGCTGAAGATGGCGCTGACAGAGTTGTTTGTTCGGTTTTTAGGAGCATTAGCAACTAAGGCCATATTGCTCCAGGGATATGCGGTTGTCATTCCCTGACCTTTCCGCATCCTCCGTATTTGGTGGTCACGGGCTCGAACCCCGGTCTAATCAAGAAGCGTGTGCTACGCACTGCTGCTCCTTCCCACCTGGCTACGGAGGCGCCGGCGCTGACAGACGAATGGCGATGTTACCGCAAGAACTTATCAACAACATTGATAAGTTCTTGCGGTAACATCGCCATTCGTCTGTCAGTATGGACAGGCGGTGCAACGCCTGCATCGACATTAGGGATGGCCATATCTCCTACTCAGGACCACCTCTTCTCTTTGTTCCATTTTTGGCAGTGATGCATCTGTATCATGGCAGCCAGTTCTACGTTGCCATTTTCGAATAAAGTCCCTCTGTACCGTTTTGATAGTTTTATCAAATGATAGTTTTAGAGTGAACATTAGTGAGATTATGGTAATTAACACAGTATATTTGGGCAGGAAACTGTTTCTTTCTGATCGACAAATTCTTTAAGAGTTTCAAGAATTTTTGAAGGCAGTGTTTGAGCATAGAAACTCTTTGCTACACACAGCTCAAGTAATACCAGGGTTGCCTGATGTTGCTTGATAGGTGGAGGTACACCGTATGATTGGGTGTGAGTTGTTGAGATTTTATTATTTTATTTTATTTTTTTCTTCTGATACTCTGAGACTATGAGTCATCTCTACTGGAACTGGTCCATTTTCCCGTGGTGGGGACCAGTACTCAGAAGCACTTTCCGGGAGATTTCCGGGTGCTAAGAGGCCAGCACAACGCAACACACACTAGTCGTACGAACATAACATTACTTCATGTCTGGCCTGTTCACAGAGTCTGAGTTTATACAGTGAAACATGGCCGATTTGAAGAGACATTCTGGGAGCCACCTTACCTAGTTTCAGGAGACAGGAACCATTACAGGAATTGATGGCCAAGGTCGCAAGAGGGCTACGTCAACCGGAACAGACCGCTATCTGGCTCTAACAGCATTCGCATGCGGTATTGGCACGTTGGCTTGATGTGACGCACAGTGTCGTATCGGCACTATGGAAGCAGTTTCAGGAGACAGGGACCATTACAAGAAGAGTTGGCCAAGGTCGTCCGAGGGATACGTCAACCACAACAGACCGCTATGTGGCTCTAACAGCAAGACGGAATCCTACAATGTCCTGTCATCAGCTGTCTCTTCAGGTTGCTGTGGCCAAGAAGGCTCAATTCAAATAAAGTCTACACAAGCAAGCCAGTGGTTTGTATCTCATTTAGCTCTTTTCTTTTTTTTCTCTCTGGAATGGGCCCTCCAGTGGAATCTGGCCCACCTTTTGGCAACATCAGGTGGGTCAGAGTTTCGAATTGAGACAGTACGAGCTCTATTTGGAACTGGCTCACCTTTCTGTGGTGTGGAAGAATACCCAGAATCACTTATCCAGGTGATTGATGCCTCTGGATAGTCAATTGGCCAGAACACAACAGAACATACACAAACCTACATTACTCACATATCTGGTCCCTTTGCAGTGATACTCTTCTTCGCAGAGATATGAGGCGGAGTTCAACTGACGTTCTTGTAGCCGCTCTTTACAAAAACACATCATCCCATTTACCCCAAACCACTGCAGAGCTCATCGAGACTGGTACCATGAACATGTGACTTAGAGTCCTAACAAATGGGGTAGAGTCCTGTTCTCTGATGAGAAATAAATCTATGGGAAATAAATTCCCGTTTTAGCCTACAAACAGATTCTAGACGTTATTTCATGTGGAGACAACGAGGAATGCGGTACCATCCCTCCAACATCAGAGAAACGGACACTTAGAGTGGAGGCGGTGTTCTCATGTGGGGCAGAATAATGATCAACGGCTTCTCCATGTCTTTGAAACTGCTTCCATTTTTTTGATAAGAATACAGCAATAGATCCTCGAACCTTATTTTTAGGGATGCGGTTGGCCCAGATTTTTTTTTTTTCATGCACGACAACGCCACTGCACTTAGAGCTCACGTGGTGGAGGAATCTTGAAATTGAAGATATCCAACGACTGCCGTGGCTAGCACGACCAACTGATTTAAATCCGTTAGAACACGTGTGGGGCATCGCATTTCACACTGCCAACTCCTCGGTCACTTGGTAAGCTAATGTCTGCGCTGGTGGAAGAATGGGATAGGTTGATTCTTATAGACATCCTTTTATATCGAGAGTGGTTCACTACTGTCAGGTCTCTTTAGCCGTGGGAGGGGATTATGCGCCGTACTGATGTCATGTGACCATATTTTTGAGAATCTTGTATCGATTTTTGTAATGTGTTCTTTTTGGTAATATACAACCCCTATAAATGTCCCTTATACCTGTCCGAACTTTCTCGCTGTGTCCTTATTTCATAGTTATTCTATGATACACCACCATACCAAATTTTTTTCCCGCTTCATCTCATGTTGCATGAGTTCATCATCATCATCATCATCATCATCAGCCATTTTCAATCCACTGCAGGATGAAGGCCTCTCCAGCAACTTTCCAGTTCCTTCTGTTTTGAGCACTGGCCATCCATTTACTACTCAAAAACTCATAAATTTCATCTATCCATCTCCGCCTTTGTCTTCCAGGTTTTCTTCTAGCTCCTCTTGGGTACCATTCTGTTATTTTCTTAGTCCATCTGTCATCATGTCTTCGAGCTATGTGTCCTGCCCAAGACCATTTTAGTTCTTTAGTTTTGATAAGAATGTCCTTTACTTGAGTTTGCTGCCTAATCCATGTGTTTCTCTTCTTATCTAACAATCTGATTCCCAATATAATTCGTTCCATTCTTCGCTGTGTAGTTCTTAGCTTCTCTTCAATTCTTTTGGTGAGTGCCCAAGTTTCACTTCCATAAGTCATGGTGGGGAGTATACACTGATTCATTATTTTACGTTTCAGACAAACTGGGATATTGCTCTTCAGTATGTGACTATATTTCCTGAATGCTATCCATCCAAAATTTATTCTTCTCTTGACTTCCAGCCATTTATCATTATTCCAGCTAATAACTTGTCCCAGATAAGTATATGACTCCACCTTTTCAATTACTGCTCCTTCAATCATTATTTCCCTTTCCGTGGCATACTTGTTCATCATTACTTTTGTTTTAGCCATATTCATCTTTAGTCCAAAATCCTTACTAACTGTGCATAACTGATTAAGATTTTCCTCTAATTCTTTGGGATCGTGGCTTATGACCACAATGTCATCTGCAAATCGTAAATGGTTTAGGTACTCTCCGTTCACATTGACTCCTTTCTGCGACCAGTCTAATCTTCTGAAAGCTTCCTCAAGGGCAGCAGTAAACAGCTTCGGAGATATTGTGTCTCCTTGTCGAACTCCTTTCTCGATTTTAAATTTGCTACTGTCTTTGTCTAGTCTAATAAAGGATGTAGCACTCTCATATATTTTCTTCAAAATCATAATATATGGAGTATCTATGCCTTGTCTTTCCAGTGCCCGAAACATTGCCTTATGCTGTATGGAGTCAAATGCCTTTTCATAATCCACAAATGCCATGCATAATGGTGTTTTGTATTCATTTGCTTTCTCCATTAGCTGTGATATTACGTGAAGGTGATCCATAGTTGAGAATCCTGTCCTAAAGTCAGCTTGCTCTTTCGGTTGATTCTCATCAAGTATTCTTTCTAATCTGTTAGTAATGACCCTTGTGAACAACTTGTAGATGTGGGATAACAAGCTAATTGGTCTATAATTTCCAATTTCTGATTTATCTCCTTTCTTATGCAGCAAAACTATGATTGCATTATTCCACTGCTTAGGCACCACACCTTTTCTAATGCACTTTGTGAAGAGCCTTGCCAGTTTTTGTGTTATGTCTCTTCCTCCCAATTTTAACAACTCTACAGTAACTTCATCTTCCCCCGGGGCTTTCCGATTCTTCATTTTCTTCAATGCATGTTCTACCTCATCAGGAAGAATATCGGGTATGTCGTATGTGTTGCTACTTTGCAATCCATCTTCCCCACTGCTGGTATCATTCCCTCGCTCCTTGTATAATTCTCTATAGTAGTCTTCTGCTATTTGAATTATGCCTTCTCTTCTGTTTATAAGTATACCGTCGCTATTCTTCAGTTTCAGTATCATTTGTCTTTCTGTATTACTGCTCATGGCTGCTGATTTAAATCCTTTGTTTTCCCTTAATGCTTGTTCTACTTTTCTTGTGTTAAATCTTCTTATGTCCTCTCTGAGTCTCTTTCTAATGGCTTTGCATAACTCAGTATACTCAATTTTCTCCCTGTCAGTGTTTTTCTTGCTCTTCATTTGTCGTCTTTGGTTCATCATGACAAGTGTTTCTTGACTAATTTTTTCTTCTTTGGATTTCTGTTTCCCTATAGGTTTCTTGGGCTTTATCACTTTCAGAAAGTTGTAATATTCCTCGTCGATATCTTGGTCCTGAGCAGTCTGCAGAAGCTCAAACTTGTTCTTAAGTTCCAGTACATACTGCTTTTTCTCCTCCTCTGTTATTTCAAAGACCTTTGTATTATTTACTCGAGTCAGTTTTTTCCTTTCCTTTCCTACATCTATATCAAGTGTACATCTTACCATTCTGTGATCACTTCCAACATTTACCTTATTCAGGACGGTAACATCATTCACAATATATCTTCTGTTAGTGAGGATGAAGTCGATTTCAT
Organism: Mastigoproctus giganteus; assembly: GCF_048544385.1. NCBI lineage: Eukaryota > Metazoa > Arthropoda > Arachnida > Uropygi > Thelyphonidae > Mastigoproctus > Mastigoproctus giganteus. The sequence continues at coordinate 168,487,498 of NC_143582.1, read as the reverse complement.
TAGTAGTTAATCCATTTGGACTCTTCCATGTCCACTTTCTGTTCACCCTTTTCTTGAAAAAAGTGTTCATTACTGACAGTCCTTGAGATTCTGCAAATTCCACAAGTATTTCACCTCTTTTATTTCTTTCACGTAGCATGAGTTACGCTACGTTTTCTACATGTTCTCTTAATTTTGTCGAGCAGTATAGAAGATCCAGTGTGTAGTATATGGCTGAAAAGTTTTAATTTTGGCAAAGAAAGACCCATTTACAACCGAACTATGCCGCGGGATTTGAAGAATCTGGAATTTGATGGTCGTGTGCCTATACCAAAGCCAATTCTTTTTGTAAAAAATCGAATTATCCCACTAGAGTGATGCCGCCAACACCGACTGAACTGTGGAACATTGTTAAAAATCATGTGGGCTGACGAGTTTCGTTCATGCTTTTTTGCACCATTGGGAGGGTTAAAGTGTGGCGTGTACCTCATTTTATGAGGTTCATGCCACACTTTCAATGCAATTTATTTGCAGTGGATACTTTCATGACGACAATGTAACTATACACCGTGAGGGGGAAAAAATGTATCTGAATACTTCTGGGAACATTCTCAAGATTTCCAATATCTTCCCTTTCCGCTTAATTCTCCAGATTTGAATCCACTTGCGAATGGTTTGGAATACGTTGTAAAGTGCAGTTCGAATTCGCAGTTCTCTATCAGTCACAATGCGGCAGCTAACAAATATCCTGATGGGAAAATGGTTAAATCTGGAGCTGGACTCCCCATAAACCCAATGGAATCCATGCAACGACGGCATGTAACGTTTTTCCCTAATCACATGACCTGTAATTAGAGAAAACGTGACCTTACTGGATACTGAATAAACGATTCTAATTTTTTGGCCAGTGAGTGTTACTATTGAACACAAAGAACCCACCAAAATGGACCTTAAAGAACTTAATATGATTAAGAACTAACTAAATAAGAAAGAAATTATAATTAACCTAATTATAATCAAGATTATAAAATTGCTTATTTCACTGTGCAAACATTTTGAAATTTTTTTTTTTTTTTTTATATACAGGAGTTAGATTTGTTGAATATTACTGAAAATATTTTTTGCGAGTGAGGCATTGGCGTTTCATGTTTCATTCTCTGTTGGCCTTTAATCAACAATCTGTCTCCTGCTAAAAGACTGCCATTGGGCGGATGCTTCTTGATTGTTGGACTATTCTCGGTGTACTCACACTGTTGTGCACAAACATCCCAGCATGGATGCGCTGTACGTGTTACTTGTAGCGGCACACCTTGGCGCAGAGTATCATAGTGCGCTCTGAGTCACTTCAGCTGCGTTGTTGGGCCAATCTCTCGCTGAAGCACACGCATACACACACACACACAGTTAGTGGTACGGCACGTGACACATCTGTTGCGGAGCTGCCTTAAAACTCTGGAGTAATCTTAAAACTTTTTGCACACATCAGATTCCTTAACAGCATACTAACATGTCGCAGTCCACTGGTTGAGAAACATTTGGTTTATTATTATTATTATTATTTTATTTATACACTGGTTACATCCTTGAACAACCTATGGAAGGAGAACGAGATGTGACAATTTAAAAAAAAAAAGAACTTTTATAAAGGATTAAAACTTACACATTCGTGAGTTTTAAGCATACGAAAGAAAGGCTGCAGAGCCTGGTAGTCAAGCTCGTGGTACAGAAGTACACACGCTTTTAGTGACCGTGGTTCAAGCCCACGGAACCATGGTCGCTAAAAGTATTATTCTTATCTCTCTCTTGCAAACTCTTAATTTTTTATTCATTATTGTTAATGGATATCATGTTGTTAGGATTGGTACTGGTTAAATTTAGACAGTTAATAGTGTTACACAGTTCTGTTAAAAAAAGAAGTAAATAATAAATTTCAGTATTAAGGCAGGGTGGGTGGGAAGTCATTCCCTATTTTAAAAATGTTATATTTCCTAAAATATACAAAATAGCACTGCACATTTTTTCTGATTTGTAGCTTATTGTTTGCCATTAGTTCCCTGAATGTTACAACTCGATGAAACCCCCCATCATTTTCCAAATTTTTTTTAAACGGGCAGGTACATTTTCTGCGGCCTTCCTTAAGAATTGGACAGGAACACCGGAGATGACCTGACAGATCTTGCTTTCAAGTTTATCAATATTCTTAGGTTTACTCTTATACACTTCTTTCTTGGCCCATTCCCACAAAAAAGTAATCACATGGGGATAGGTCTGGACTTCGTGCAGGCCATTCTGTGCGTCCCCGACGGGCTATTCAGCGTCCTGGGAAATGCTCATTGGGCAACCTAACAGTCAAGGCAAAATGCGGGGGAGCACCGTCGTGCACAAACACCTACTCTTGAGCGTTTCCCCATGCAGAAATTGTAGGCAACACGAATTTTGAAACATTTTTAAGTATCGTTCACCGTTCATGACGTCTCGTATCAGATATGGTCCAATGATACGAGAAGAAGTTATACCGTACCACACCGTCACTTTCAGCTTGTTCTCTATTCTTCCAACCGTCTCCTGGGGATCTTTATTTGCCCAATAATGACTGTTACGTCGATTAATGAACTCCCCCCCCCACATGAAACACAGCCTCTTCTGTCCAAAGAATGTTTTTGAACAGGTCTGGAAAATCTTCCCCCCATGGGAGCATCATTTCACAAATTTCAACACGCATGTCCCAATCTTCCGGGAACAATTGCTTCACATAATGTTGCTTTCATGGTCGATATTGTAAGTCTTTATGGAGAACAACACACACACACAGCATGACGCGTTAAACCACTTTCTCTTGAGGCCTGCTGTGTGGATTTCGAAGGGCTTCGATCGAAAATCTCTTTCAGTTGATTCACATTTTCCTCAGACCTTGACGTCGAAGGCCTACCGGATCTCTTGCTGTCCACTACACTACCAGTCGTCAATAACCAATAACTTTTTGTGAAAGTTTTTGATTATTTTTGGATCCAAAACAGCATGCCTGCCATGTTGACTCCTCCACCACCGTTGCACTTGGACAACTGATTGCCACACCTCATGCCTGGCAGCAATTTTAGCTCTTTCCTCAATGGGTAGTACACCGGCCATTTCTATGGGGTTTCACAGGGATCTGAAACAATGAAAACAGCATAAGTAATGGCATACAAGACACAATAAAGCAACATACAGTTAATTCCGATACATGCATTACTCTATCGGATATAACAATTTAAAAATAGTGAGTGACTTCCCATCTACCGTGTAGTATAACTGCAAAAACACGCGTGAAAATTGTACATGCCCAATCTGAACGGCCCAAGTTGTTGTTATTTGATTTTTAGGAGCATTAGCAACTAAGGCCATATTGCTCCGGGATATGCGGTGGTCATTTCCTGACCTTTCCGCATCCTCCGTATTTGGTGGTGACGGGCTCGAACCCCGGTCTAATCAAGAAGCGTGTGCTACGCAGTGTTGCTCCTTCCCACCTGGCTACGGAGGCGCCAGAACGGCCCAAGAACCAGAGGCATTCATAGGCTTGCAAAGAACAATTGCATTGAATAATTGTTACACCAGAGAGTTAAAGAAGAAACAAAAAATATTCAATCATATAAAGCATTAACGTAATTTATGACCTAACAAGTAGAGGAGTAGTTATCGTATATCGTAAATTATACTGTACTGTACGTATATTTTATGGTAATATGACGTATCATATTACGATAAAAAAATTTATTGTAATATGATACGTTATAATGGTTTAAAACCATTAAGGCAGAATATGTTTAATGATACTGACCGTATATTTAAGTCACTATGAAAGCAGAATAAAATCAATGTTATGAGACTCTAATTAATCTAGGGGAAAAATACGGAAAGAAAGATAAGGCACTAGGTTCTATTGATGAAAGATTTCTGTCTTGATTTTTAGAGTGCCACTATGTACACCGTTTTGCCCACATAATTTCGAAAAAGTGATTAAAGATTTAACCTTAATGATTTTAGAGATAGAACAATTGTCAAGATTTTTGTAGGTGAGGAACCTAGAGCGTGCATCTAATTGATGATGATATTGGAATTCGACAGAGAGAAGATCCTTAAGCTCATGTACTCCAGGACGAAACAGGAGCTTTAAATATAAGAACACGTGAAGATCTCTTTGAATATTTGTATCTGTGGTGTGGGTCAGTCATTAGTTACAGGAGAAAAATGAAAAGGAACAATTCCCTCCCCCCCTTTGGATATGAAGATGTCAGCTGACAGAATAAGAGGTCTGGGAATGTAGAGATTGTCCAAATTTTGAGATAGGTTGCATATATCCGGGAAAAAACTAACCAAATATTTTGAATAATACTGTACAACAAATTTCATTGTTCAACAAAAAAAAAATTCTTTGAATTTGTTTCCTTTCTTAAAATAGGCAAACTGCAATTTTGGGTCGAGAAAAACGAATATGACTTCAGAAATTTTTTGTTAGCTCTAGTTTTTGAGATACAGTACTTTCGCTATTGTCTAAGAATTTAGTAATTTCAGTAGTAGTCGGAGTGAAAAGTAATATTAAAACAATCTCATATTTATATTTTCTTGATACAACATAAGTCACAGTTGTTTTTAATTAAAACGTAAAAAAAAAAAAACAAGAACACAAGAAAACTGCACAGGAACCGAAAGTACTTTCTCAAAATGTGGCCTATTCACGACAGCGCCGCCTTTTCGCTTGTTGCTTGTTTCCACTTCAGGGGCATCTCTTGTTACTGTCCAACAGTAGTCAGCAAGCATAGAAGCGTTCCACCTACACTGATATCTTCATTCCATTGCTGAAATGTCTTGGTGGAATCGCTCACCGTGCTCTTCACTCACTGCACCACAGGTGTCAGGGAAGAAGTCCAGATGAGAGTCGAGAAAGTGAATTTACAGTGACATGTTGCTGCCTAATTGATGATACTTTTCTAGAAGGTTATTCGCAGTCTCAACATAGTTTCCAGCTCTTCGGTTTCCCAGGAACTCATGCACAACACTTTTAAAGGCTTACCAAGCTGCGTTCTCATTACCCTGGAGGACTCGCTCAAAGTTTTCATCATTTAAAAGTTCACGAATTTGCGGACCAAGAATTATTCTTTCCTTAACCTTAGCATCACTCAACAGCTGAAATTGGCCTCTCAGGTACTTGAAAGCTTTTCCATCCTGGTTCATCCCCTTAACAAAGTTCTTCATGAGTCCCAGTTTGATGTGTAACGGGGAAAGAAGAATTTTGCTTCGATTAACCAGAGAATTGCGCTGGACATTTTTTTTTTCACTGGGGCGCAGTTTTCCCTTAGGGGCGAGACTTTTCTCTTGTAGTGTGAGGACCTAGCCCGACTGTCCCACTCACACAGGAAACAGCAGTACTTCATGTATCCCAACTGCATGCCAGCAGTACTGCAATCACCTTTAGGTCTCCACAGATCTGCCATTGGTGATATTTGTACTTCATTGCTTGCAGAATTAATTTCATATTCTCATACACTCTGCAATATATAACCTCCATGCGTACATGGTGGGTGACCAACCAGGTGTGAACCAACGTAAGCAGGGGTCGAGGTGTGGCGCCCACTTACATGGGGGAATGCCGCCCCTCTATGCTATCAGGCAGTACTAGGTGGTAGATGACTCTCATCAACCGGTCCAATACCACCACTTTGTTTATTGGAAGCTTGAATTGGTGGAACCCATGTTTGGTCTCTAGAGATAAGTTCGGGTCAACCCTTCCCCATCTCTTCCATCATGCAGTATGATTGATGACTTTTGAGGTTATGATGAACCTCGTGGCGATATCTAATATTCCTTACATTTCGAGGGTACAGCTCTAAAACGGTGTTCGCAGGCCGGCCGCTAGTTAGTACACCGGACTGAACCTATTGGTAACTCTCTAGGAGGCTTCCGGATCAGCTAGTGTACAATCTTGCTACCTCTACTCTACTCTGCCAGATAGTGACTGGAGGGAGTCCGAGTAGTGTGTATGCGGGGGGGGGGGATTGTCGAGGCCACGTTATGTCAAGGACCTGGGTATATTCTTACCATGTGTATGCCATATCCAAAAATTTCATTACTTCATACAGCATGTCCCATCCACTTTTTCTTACTATTGAATACACCATGAATTGTCAAACTAATAGAGTAAGCTTATCTGCGAAAAGATCTAAACCTCCCAAACACTTCCTAATTCACTTCACAAATATACGTGGTCTCAATTCTAATCTCAACGATGTCCATTTCCACTTGTAGTTTGTCAAACCCCATGTACTTTTTCTGACAGAATCTCAGTTATCGGTTGATTCAACTACTGCTCATCTCAGATGCCCAAATTATTTGCTGTAAGGTTCCTTCCGCCTCAAAGGTGGTACTTGTGCATATGTCCGTTCCCATAGAGAAATAAATCTTCAACAGTGAAATAAATTGATTATAATAATAATATTCCCTGTCAGAGACTTGGTAATTTGGAATCTCCTGTCTTCGATCTTCTCTGGCTTCAAATCTCTCTACCTTATTGTGTCAAATTCATCTGTTGTCTCTACCGTTGTCCCAACTAAACTAATCACTTGGAGCTCTTTGACTTCCTCTCTTTACAACTTGACTTTCTCCAGTCCAACTTTCCTAACAGTGCGGTAATTTTCCTAGGTGATTTTGATGTTCACAACTCCATCTGGCTTCCGTTTTCTAGTAACATCGACCCAGCTGGTCGAGATGCTGAGTGTTTTGCAATTACTAATGACCTTGCACAGATTTTCCATTTACCTACAAGAATACCGGATAATCCTAATCATACAGCCAACACGCTTGATCTTGTTTCTCATAAACAACCATTCTAAGTATACAGTCGAAGTGAGCGGTCCTTTAGGCATTTCAGACCGGCGCACCCGTAGCCAGGTGGGCAGGAGCAGCAGTGCGTAGCACACGCTTCTTGATTAGACCGAGGTTCGAGCCCGTGCCCACCAAATACGGAGGAAAGGTCAGGGAATGACCACCGCATATACCCGGAGCAATATGGCCTCAGTTGCTAATGCTCCTAAAAAACAAATAACTAACAAGCACTTCAGACCACAACTTGGTAATTGTCTCTTCTCCAATGGAGCCTTTATCTCATGGCTATTCCCAACCTCGTGTTGTTTGGCATTACAAGAATGCAAAATGGGATGACCTGCGAGACTTATTTTCTTCTTTTTCTTGGTCGGATTATTGTTTTAAACTTCTGATGTCAGCGTTTGCTCAGATCGTGTCAGTGAAATTATTCTTGTAGGAATAGAATCCTTTATCTCACATTCCACTTTAAAATCTCGTCCTTTTTCTAAACTTTGGTTTTCCAATAAATGTGCTAAATTTGTTCAAGAGAAGAACGTTGCATATCGTAATTGGTTTGTTTCTAATTCTCCAGTTTCATTTTCTGCCTACACCAAAGCTCGCAACAATTGTATAACAGTTATTAATCAGTCCAAACTAGAGTTTGAACAGGCTAAGAGCAGAAAACTTGCTTCTTGCCCTAATGGTAGCCGAGCATTCTGGTCTCTTGCCAAAGCTATTGGCCACAACTTTTGCCTATGTCTGCTCCCACCTCTGTCCAAACCGGATGGTTCTGTTGTCACTTCAGCCAAGGATAAAGCTGACCTGCTAGCATCCCATTTTTCTTTGATGGATATAAATGCAGCAGAACGACCTTTCTAGTATAAGTTAAGCGTACAAACCGTACCAAGAATGGCGAAAAGGAGTGATCTAACGGTCTTCGAACGTAGCATTGTAGTATGTGCAAGACGTGCTGGACAAAGCATCTCTGAAACGCTAGTTTTTCCTGAATTTTTCACACACCACAGTTTCAAGGGTGTATCGTGAATGGTGCAACGAACAGAAAACGTCCTCTCAGCGGCACTCCTGTGGAAGAAAATCGCTTGTTGATGAGAGAGGTCAGAGGAGGATGGGTAGAATTGTGCAAGTAAATAGTCGGGATACAATGTCGCACATCATGTCAGAATACAACTTGGTGCGCAGAACAAAATATCGCAACCGATCACTAGTCGCACTTTATCGAGAATGGGCTACAACAGACGACGGCCACATCGCTTACCTTTGTTATCAGTGAAGAACAAGAGAGAGCACGCCTCCTGTAGGCACATCAACACCAACACTGGACTATCGATGATTGGAAAACATTTGCTTGGTCTGACGAGTCGAAGTTCCTGGTGCAACCTGTTGATGGATGGCTCAGAATTTGGCGGAAACAACATGAATCCATGTACCCGTCATGTCTGACGACTACTGTGCATGGTGGTGGGAGCAGTGTTATGGTGTGGGAAATGTTTTCTTGGCACACGTTGGGTCCATTGATACCCATAGATTCACGGCTGAATCCCATATCATACCTAAACATCATTGCTGACGAAGTGCATCCGTTCATATTGACAGTTTATCCTCAGTCAGATGGTTACTTCTAGCAGAATAATGCGCTGGTGCACAAAGCCTGAATCACTATGGAATGGTTCCAGGAACATGAGAATGACTTTTCTTTGCTGTAGTGACTCGCTCAGTTTGCTGATCTCAATCATATTGAACATTTTTGGGATGAGCTGGAAAGGGCTATTCGCTGCAGGCCTACACCTTCGTCGAATATCAAGGAACTGAGTGACACACTTTTGTCTGCATGGTACTCCATTCCTGCACAATGTTTTCAACATCTTGTTCAATCCATGCCTAGACGAATTCAGGATGTTTTGAAAGCTAAAGGAGGCTCAACATGCTACTAGGTAGGTGTACCTAATAAAGTGGCAGTACAGTGTATGTCTCCTTCATATGGACATGTCATGTTAAGAAAATTAGACTTTTGAGGGGCCTCTTAGGTCGTAACACATAGCTCCATATGGCAAAAACTTGTAATTTAATCTATCATTATTTTCAATAGTTCAATGATTGTGAACGAGTTAGTTCAAAAGTTGAACACTGTTAGTTTTCGTAACATGAACTTTAATCTAAAATTTTGGTTAGTAGAGCAATCTTGGCCTTTAGCCTAGAGGCAATGGAAGTCAAATGAATGACCCCAAAGCGTCTAGTTATCATCTCTACCTCGGTGGGGGGGGAGGGCCTCCATCATCTAGTATGACACCAAACTGCTATTTTTAGGCTATCCGAATAATTAAATTCATCTGCCGTGCTGTGCGTCTTATGTCTGTTAATTGCGTGTGTTCTATGGTTGATTTGTCTGTTTTGCTGGACAAAAATCCCAGTTTCTGGGGGAAAAAACCGTGTTATCTATGCCTGAGACCGACTAACTCAGCCACAGATGAAAAAAGCCCATTAAAGTTCCTCGCGTCATGGACAGGATTCGAACCCGGGCCTTTTCCGCTCAGTGTGGGGAGGATGGTAACGATACCACTGTGCTACTCATGCAGACATGTAACATGACACGAGCTCTTATATTGTTAACATAATTACAAAAAGCACTGTAAAAGGACCGTTCCTTAAACAGATACCTAAAGGTATCGCTGTCCTGTTCTAAAGTCTCTCTCTCTCTCTTGAACGGAGCTCCCAGATCACAATACAATTCGCACTCAAGAGCAACATGGAGGGCAGTCTCCATGGCCCCACAAGGACATAGCCCGGTATCTGACAAGCCAGACTGACTAAGCCGAGCGTCAAACCAAATTACAACCAGTGCTTCCTCTTATAGTCAACTATGTTGACTTTAGGAAGGAGAACATAAGTCTCCCTTCTTTTATGGGAACTTCTCCATCTATCTTGCCATATGGAGAACAGTTCATCACTTATTCTTCTTTTTTCCTCCCCCCGAAGCAACCTCTCTCCACACGCTTCGCCTTCCGGGCAAGAACTGACACCCAAAAGTTCTGCAGAGTTACCCATCCTGAAACAGTATGTTAGACCTGCTCTAATAACCAATAAATCTGATGAGAGCTTCCCTGCTAAAACTTGGAGGGCATCTGTCGAAACTGTTCGACAAGCTCGTGTGACGCCTCGCATGGCAAACTTCTGTGCCAACATGAATTGTTAAGATACCTCTTAACAATTCATGCGGAGGGAAACGGGCCATAATCTGCCACGCAGGTCCAGTGCCGGTTGGCAGATCGACCGTATCTAGCAGTCAGGGGCTTGAACCCCGTTCTATTTAAAGAGCGTGTGCTATTTCACTTCCGCCCCTGACCACTCGGCTACGGAGGCTGGTCAAATACAGTAATGTATTTAATCAAATATCAACCGCTTCAAGGATGCAGACGTAATTCCTATTCATAAAAAATAAGGTCCAAAATTTTATTTGTGATAAAAAAAATATATATATATATAAAATAAAATAAAATACAGGACCCTAAGAATATTAAGCCTATGGCCAAGATTTTTCATTATGTTATTCGTCGTAAGATGCAGTGCCACTTCCGATTCATTCTTGTACCCGAGAAACACAGTTTCCATCTAGTTAGATTGGTCTTAGTGATTCTTCTTTTTTACGATTTATCTGCTCTGCTCCTTCTTGACTCTGGAGCAGAGCTAAAATATATTGGCCTGACCTCTCCTTAGCTGTATTTAATCAAAAACCTTTTATACTCTATCGACGACAATCTCTTGATTTACAAATTGCATAACTCTAGCATCCGTAACCATTGGATAAATGGGTCTGCCAGCTACATTTTTTCCCCAGAAAAACCGAGATGAAATGAACGGATTTACCTCCTTCCCTTATGTTGCTTTCATTGAAGTGCTCCAAGGTCCCTCTTTTGAGTTTTTATATAAACGACCTTTCTTCCTCCTTTCTTAGCATCCAGTTTTCTCTTTTCTGTTGTACGCTGAGGATGGAATCTTTTTCAATGAATTCTGTTAATAGTTGTGTACATCTACAGCAAACACTTGCTCTGTTCGATGTCTGGCTCAAGCAAAATCGACTGATGCCCAGTCCATTAATTGATCATAAGTGACTTGCATGGACCGGGTTTCCTCATTCCTGGAAGTTACGAATTATATTTGATTACTCTGTTTGAGTCTCATCCGTTCAGCCAGTATCGACATGACAGTATAGAAGTTAGTGTATATTTCTAATTGCCTTTTCAACTCGCAGTTTTCCAAGCTTCCACGCAATTAGAATGTTTATTCACACTAGGTACATGTTTGCTTATTCTTATATATTGTATTATTTTTTACTATTGAAAACTCCATTACCCTTTTTTAAAATTCAAACAATCAGACGGCCCACATGTTATGAAACACCTTCTATTCATTCGAATACTGTATATTACTCTCCAGAGCCGGAATTAGGGTGGGGCGAGCTGGGCGCTAGCCCTAGGTGCAGCATTTGAGGGGTGTATCCTACAAGTTATATATTTTAAAATTGCTTCATTTTTGATTTAATTACAGTCGGAACTGTGTTTAACGAATTTCTTTATAGCGAGTATTTTGAATTCCTTTTGGTAATTACATTTAAAAGTTTCTGTAGAATGAAGAAAATTTCCATATAACGAACGGATTACGAGAGACTTAACTTCGTATGCGTTGCTTCCCTCTCCGGCCTTTAGGCAATTTAAGCAATTAGAAAGTGCAAATTAAGGGTTAAATGGATTACCGTTCCACAATGTAAGTGGAACGTAAGACGTGTGCAGCCACCTATCCAACATACCGAGAAGTCATGCTAGTCAACTGCTTTCTATAGCCAGTCAAAAGATTAAGGCATATTCCCGACACGGAAATAGCTTCTGGTGAAGCTGTGTTCTTTGTTTAAAATAAAAATTTTATTAGAAGAAATACTGCATTATCTTAGTACTTGTTTCTTATGATTCCAGAAATTTCTGATTTTGTGAAAGTGAAAAAAATTATAAATGCGGGATTTATAATCACTTACAGAAGGAAGGCCGGGTCAACCGCTCGGGTTTATAAGTATACCTGCCTTGAGTGACCGCGGTTCAAGCCCGGTACTGCTGAAAACGGGGCTGTTTCTTATATTCTGTCTGTCTCGAACTCCTCTGACCGTTTGGTTGTCGTGGAGTATAATCAGAAAATTTATTTAAAGTATCATGTAGGAACAGTGTTTTACAAATTTTGAATGTAACAGAGAAACTCCAATTACAAACTTCTATAAAGTATGGCCCGTTTATGAAGATTTGTAAGTTTCTTTTTCTTTGATATTTTTGTTTTGTTATATTCATTGTATTATTTAAATTCTTTTATTAATAAATATATGCAAATCGCAGACCGTTGCAATAGTAATTTTTATAAATTCGTAAAGATTGAAGAGGGGGGAATTTCCCTCGGGCGCGGAGCTTCAGGGGCACAAACTGAAAGAATTATCTATCACAATCAGGGACGCCAGGAAGATGTGTTGCTCCCGGGCGTCGACGACCCTAGCTACGCTACCGAAAGATTGAATCCCTACATACAATGGGGGCGTACTTATAACGCTTTATCCCCAGGCATAAGTTGCCTAGTTCCGACTCTGTTACTCTCACAACTAAGAATTAAAATCTATTCAAGTTGGGAACTCTTTACCTTGATGACTTTTATACTGTATGCTACGAAACGATTAACTTGATGTATTTGAATGGTCATGTGGGCTTCATCACTCATTAGCTTAAAATTATGGTTTCCAAAGAAGGCTGTGCGTTGACAGATTTTCAGTTTTTCGCCTTTATACCGTTTCTAATTTTTTTAGCTCTACAAATGCTATATGCTCGCGTTTACACGCAAGAAAATAGCTGTAATTTTAAATTACAGCTATTTTCTTGTCCATTGTTCTTGAACGGTGTACTAGAAAATAGTCGTAATTTAACACCATTACTAGATTGCTTTTCTGAGGTTTCAGCTTACTTTCTATAAGCGGTCATTATATCCCAGCATCCTTTAGGACACGACACAAAATATTATGGTATTGTATTGTCAAATCTGAATGACTAATTTTTTATCGCTAAAAGGTTCATATGGCAAAAAACACAGTAGATTTAAATTGCTACGCTTTAAAGTAAACTTCTAATCGCTAAAAATTAAATTTCTTCATCAGTTTTCAAAACGCTGAATTTACACTTAGGCTATTTAAATAGCAAATCATATGGATGAATCATTTAAAGTTCCCTATATGCATTAAAATTTTAAAAAAATAATAAAGAATTTTTAATTTTTAATAATGGACCTAGGATGAACACTCGCACGCCGTCGATCCGCCTTTTCCCACACGGAGAGCCCAAACTTAGATTTTTGGCCCCTATACGATGTTCAGGCTCGGGACAACTGATTGCTAGCTTCCCCTCCTCCCTCCCCACCGACCCTCTTGCTTTCACTATCCATTTCAAAAAGGCCATCATTGCGAACTTCAGCTTGTCAAGCTGAAGTTCGCAATATATTTTTAATAATTAACAAAGAATACGATTAAAAATACACCGATGAGCCAAAATATTATGACCAGCGAGTCGTTATGCAAATAGAAGCAACTGCAGGTGAACTATGGCGCGTGTGCGGGTCGGGACCCGGTATAAAAAACACCAGATACTGAGCTCCGTTAATCAGTGTTACTTTTTTGTTCTAGAGATGGGAAAGGCAGCAGACTTAAGCGCGTTTGACAAAGGCAAATTGTAATGGCCAGACGACTTGGTCAGAGCATATCCGAAACGGCACGGCTGGTGGGTTGCTCACGGTCAGCCGTGGTTAGTACCTACCGAAAGGGGTCCGAGGAGTTAAAACCCACGAATCACTGTTGGACGACCACGGCTCATGGATGCTCGAGGTGAGCTCTCCTGGATGGCACGTAGCAACAGAAGGGCGACTGGCGCAACTAGCCGGTAATTGGAATGTTGGTGACGGGAGTAATGTGTCACAACACATAGTACATCGAACCGTGCTGAAAATGGGGCTGCGTAGCTGCAGGCCGCTCCGAGTGCCCATGCTAACCACGGTTCACCGGCAATAGCGCCTACAATGGGCACGCGAGCATCGAACCTGGACCTTGAATGATTGGAAGAAGGTCGTCTGGTCTGATGAATCACGTTTCGTGTATCACCATGTGGACGGCCGGGTACGTGTGCGTCGTTTACCTGCACTGTGGAACAGATGAGTTACTTATGAGCTGGGGAGACAGTTAGAAGTAGTTCAGGACGTAACAGACTTAAGGGCTGCGATTCAGTTAGACCTAAATTTCCAGGCATTGTACTCGTAAAACAAGCGGTTGGGGAGGAAAGTGACATGTCCATGATATTTAAGGGCTTCGCAAGAAGAACGAATGTTATTTTATTTTTTATTTTATTATGATGTCATTATTCCTTTAGATAATGAACATACATAATTTTCATATTTATTTATGGATTGTGTATTATTATTTATGTATTTATTCTATCCACTGCAAACAAAACTGGAGACTGGAGGCTACACTTGAAGAAACACAGATCTTCCAGAAAGGGTTCAAAGAAAGACGAACAAATTGTTGAGGAGTGCTAATTGATAGCCATTTATGAAAAATGACTTAGAAGGAGCGGACTGCAAAGTTTGACAACTAGATATCTCTGGGGATAATTGAAATGAACGAGAAAATTATATTTTCAATGATAGAGGAAATAATAACTAAGGGTCACAAATATAAAATTTCGGGCGAGGGGGTTAGAAGGCTAGATCTCATTAAATTTATTTTAGCGTGTTGGAGATTATAGTAATTGTTCCAATTGTGGTCTTCAATAGTAATTGTTCCAATTGTGGTCTTACAATTGCCCTATACTGTGGAACTGTGATTGCCATATCTCTACAGGATAATGTTCGATAAATCATCGATAGGATACCACTGGATTTTTTGGCTGCATGTTTACACTGCTCAGAAAACTTCATATTTACCCGTATTATAACTCCCAGATCTCTTCTTCTTCAATTGTATTTAATTCAACCCCACGAAGTGTATAATTTATTTTGAGGTTGCTGTTCCCTGAGTGTAAAACCTTGCATTTTGCTGCATTAACACATGGCACTCTTCTGACCATTCTTGAAGCCTGTTCAAGTCATTCTGAAGGAGCGCTGCTTGGTCCTGATCATTAACTACTCTACCAGCATGACACCACTAGACTTAAGTCCTACCGAACATGCGTGGAAAAATGTGATGGAAATCCTATCATATGCACATTTAACGTCAAGAAACATTATGTTGAGCTGCGTTCGAGAATTCAAAGCTTCCCTGTATGTGAAACAGCGTTTGAAGGAGATTGGTGGCAGTAGCTCTCCCAGGGACAACGTTGTAAAGGTGGCATGGGATGTGATGAAAACAGTGCTCAATAAGTTACGCTGGGATTGTCTTTTCAAAAACTGTAAGGAACGAAGAACCCACTGAGATTGGACGAAAATCCTTCACAGTTTTAGGGCTCGAAATTTTCGGAATGAGTTTGACCCAGTAGTGTGTCCAAATTTGAGGCACCGAAGATGTTCGTAAAATTTCATTAAAGATATGTAAAAGAACATACAGAATGAAGACAGAGGATAATTTAATGATGAACAAGGAAAATCCATCAGGCTTGATGGTAGCTTTGTTCTGTAACTCGTTTATTACTTTCAACAGATTTTCTTTTATGATATTAAGTGTAGACAGAGGAGTCAAATCGCGTAAAGGGATGGAGAAGGGACGATTAGATTCTTCCTTTACGCAATTCTCACCAAAAGTATTGTCTGCCTATTCTATGAAAAGGCTCTCATCCATCTGAATATCCTTGAAATGCTTTGCAAATGGCCGCTTTGAGCGGCCATTTGTTGGCTTGTTTTTGCTTCAGAAAAATTGCACGTTTCTCTTTAAAGTTAATAAAATCGTGTGTGGTTCCAGAACTCTTCCATTTCTTGAAGGCACACTACTTATCTAGAAGGGCAGGCTTCAGGTCTTTTGGTTTTGTCCATTTGGAGATTCGGATAGTTTTTGAAGCTACTTGAATAGCCATTGCTGTCAGGTGGGAAGCAGGACTATTAGTGGCTTTCGATTGGCAGGGTGGATAGAGCATCCCAGTTGGTTGAGGTCAGAAAACTCATAATGACATCTTGATTGATGAAATTAACTGAAAAAAAATGGTTTTGGTTAGGACTTCATCATTCATCTTTAGGATGCATCGACGGGAATGTAAAGGCAAAGGTTAGTGTTTTATGGTCAGAATTTAATGCAAAGATCGGGATTGTGATTGTCAAATCTGCAATACAATGAAATACTAGATCTAACGCCTGGTTGCCCCTTGTAGGCTGTGATTCAGGAAATCCAGCCCTAAATTTTCGATGAATGTAATGAAGTCTCACCTAGTTTCAGAGTGTCTTGGGATGGGCATATTGAAGTCCCCTGTAAGAAAGATTGGTTTATCAGATGTTAGATGGGTCACGAGCCATAACTGCAATTTTTCCCTTTCCTAATTTAAGTCTTGTGTATTCCGTGAAGTGCTATGCAAATTGGTATGATCACGTGGAAGATAATTAGACAATTTTGGATCTAGTGATTTCCTTGTATGCTAATGTTACACATTAGCATACAAGGCTTCAAAGCGTTCTGTAATGCTGCTCTTTAGGTAGGAAAGTGAAAAATTGCGATGCTAAATTTTTCACTTTTCTGCTCATAATACCTCCCTCTCTTCTTCCCATACGATCATTAGTAGCTGCATGATAAGATGAAGTTCTCTACATGGTATCAAGCTGTTTATTGGAAGACATCCAGGTTTCTGTAAGGCAAATAATCCCAAATTCCTCGAGGAACAAGAGTGATTGCAGGGAGTAGAGCTTATTGCAGATGCTCCTGATGTTTTGAGTAAAAATTGATCAGAGCCTGTCAGATTAATGTCTTCTGATTTCTTTAGTTGCTAACGACGATGTCTGGGGACAGAGACTCGGTAATTTGCCGGAAATTCCGTGACCCTTGAGTCTAGCAGTCACAGGTGAGGGTTAAGTATTGTAGCTATATCAGAGGGTGAATATGCGACATCGAAAGACTCATAAGAAGGGCGTCTTGTATGCATTTGCAGACACTGGTGTGCACTCCAGTCTTGCTTAGTATGAAATTCCAAACCTCCTTTGGGGGGTGTATCAGGGTCAATCCATCAAGCGTTGTTATAAAAATATGCGCTAATCCAGTGGCAGCTTTGACTTCCGTAGAACAATGGATAAAGCCGTCACGCGCGATTGTATCTCTTACTCTGTTATCAGAGCAGGAAGTGGACATAACTTCAACGGTTGGCATCATAGAGCAAGTGGTATCTTCAGGAACAACTTCATGAGGTGGTGATGGAAGAGACCACATGCATCTGGTCAGTGGATGGAAATTCACCTTCTGACAATTCAGCGCTGTCTGTAGTAAACGATTCTGATTGGTGAGCTAGGGTGGCTGATTTGTTGGAGATTGAGGACAGGTGCCAGTGATCAGCTCCCTCCGAGGAATTTGGCTAAATAGTGTGTGGGAAGTTGCTAATCAGATGGAGCCGTACTCCTAACTGTTTTGGTCTGGGAAGAATTGTTAACCGAAGATGGTCGTGTCGGAAGAGCATCCGGATGTTCAACCGGAGTTTGAAGACTGCTTGGTATGGGAAACAGGAGTAGATGGAGAGGGCCTTGGAGGGATGGCCATTGTTGACTGATTGTCCCTGAATCGATTGGGTCTTCTATTATGTGGGAGCCTGTCACAGTTTCCCTTTGAACAGGAATTTTTATTCACTTGGTGTGGCTGCTGCGAATTGTTGTTATTATTAACGGGGTAGATATAGTCCACCAGTGCTTCATACAGCTCTGCATCTGTCGAGTCCGTCATCAGTTTATCAAACTGACGTCGCTTCTGTAATGACTTTAAAAATTTGCATTATTCTGTTTTATGAAGAAGTGATTCTAGGGCGCTTTCATTTACATGGGAAGCCCTGTTGCCATTATCGTAAATCTTCTTGACAGAAGCATTAGGTGCTTGACCCAGCTAGGAGGTTTTGGTCTGAGTCGCTGGGTTTAATTTCTTGGCTGGACTGAGGTTATGACAGCAGGTAGGATGCTTGCTATGAGATTCTTGCAGGGTACTCGCAATTCGACAGAGGACTTCATAGTTCGCCAGTGGCATGATCAAATTTTGGTGTATTTTCTCTTAATTTCCTCCTGTACTGCCTGTATCTGTTGAATAAATTCCTTCTCCTTGTGAACATGTTATTTTATCAATACGAGCTCTTTGCACATCGTCATGAAGTCTGTTAGTTTGGATGCAATTTAGGTGGCATTTCAATCACATCGATATTGCTGTGAGTAGGAAGTTTTTTTATTGTTTAGGAGCGGGGAGGAAGGAATCTTACTGTTTGTTGACGCCTTTACCGCGGGCTTTTTTTGGGCTTACGTATCTGACTTATTCGTTTGTTACAATTTTCTGTTCACTGAGTGACGGGACATGGTTTTCTTCACTTTAGTAAACTTCCACCTGTCCAGCGCCGGCCACAAGCATGTTAAACTGGTTTTGCCGAACAGGGCCCCGCACACAAATTGTCTAAATAATAATACCATCTGCGTCTTTTCCACATTTCTATCAATGAGCCTACCGCAATCTAAATATCTAGTTACCACATTATCGTCACTCCAAGAGCACTTGCGCGAGTCGACTTGAAAATTACTCATTTAACATAGTTTCCGTAGAACAAAGAAAATTTTAATATAACGAACGCATTAGAAGAGACTTAACTGGAAATGCAGCATTGTTTGCACCTCTGGACTTTTAGTACTAGGCAGCAGTACTAGGCAATTAGTACTGCTGCTGATAAGCATGAATTAAGAGTCAAAGGGATTACCATTCTGCAACTTAGGGTATAGCTAAAATTTATTCAACTGCCTGTCCCACATACCCAGAAATCATGCTAGTCATCTGATTGGTTAACGTTTACCGGTATTCAAAACACCAGGCAAATAATTCATTTGATATAAATTCAGTACATGAAATTGCAGACTCACGTTAATTTTCTTATTATCTCGATATGTATTTCGTATTTATATTTTGCAGTTACAAAATAGTTTGTTTATATCATACATTTCAATTTTTTCTCAAGTAAGTAGTTTTTATAATGAAAAAAGTGTGTGCAGGGGCTGGCAAGCAAAGCGAGCCAGGGCGCAGCCCTGGCTCGCTTTGCTTGCCAGCCCCTGCACACACTTTTCTACGTAATATGCAGAATTATGACGGAGTAAGTCAAATATTTTCAACGTAAAAGACACACCTGTCAAAACGCACTGATCGATAACTAATCAGGAAATGACATGTAATTATTTACCTGTCTATTTGTTGTGCGCGGCATTTTCAAGGTCGAATAAATGTCACTATGTAATTACAAATGTAATTTGTATTCACCTGCGTTTACATAGTCATTAAGAAAAGGCCTGGTAAAAATTCAAATCTTGGGTACCACTCCATACTTCGACTAAAAGTCAGGAAGAAGGCATTGATTGGCTGGTGCCACTCACTGTTTAGCCCTGCTCCTTTTCTCATAGGTTGACATGTCTAGGGTGATTATCCCCCACTTGTCGCTGTTTTAAAAATCGAGAACTCGTTTTCCGATTTTAAACCAGCCGGATGGAGGGATAAACATCCTTCAGCTAAGCATCCCCCTCTTCGACGACACAAAACAATCAGAAACAAAACATATTCACAATAATCACCCAATCACAGAACTCGACCGTACAATCACTCCGTTCTATGACCACGCCCACTGCACGGAGACAAGTGGTACCCAAATAATAGATTTTAGCCACCTTTGTAATTATTTACCTGCGTTTACATAGGTCACTTAGGAAAAGGCCTTTTGCTTCGGGTTCCATAATGCATGAGGAATATTGGTGCATCCGAAGAGCAGGACTAAAATATTTAACTGATATATTTACAAACTATACAAATATTTAAAATATTTACAAAATACTAAACTATTTACAAATATAAAATATTCATTAGTATACAAAAAACGTTACAATGGAACATTAAATGTTAGACAGTGAAGCACTTGCACGAGGTTGGTGAACGTTATGGAGGCGTTGTCAATAATTAATTGCATTTGTAGTAACGTTATTGCCTCGCCCTCTTCTCCCATTGGCTCAAATAAATATCACTAGGAGGAAAACTTTATTAATGTATAGGGAGATATAACAAATGTGAAACTTATCTGTTAGGATCTTTTAGCTTCAATTCTCTATATGATGTTTGTTTGTTATTTGGTTTTTAGGAGCATTAGCAACTAAGGCCATATTGCTCCGGGATATGCGGTGGTCATTCCCTGACCTTTCCGCATCTTCCGTATTTGGTGGTGATGGGCTCGAACTCTATACGATTTCAATTTTTTTAACATTGCTTATAAATATCACGAATTTACCTTCTATTCCTTATGGTTAAAATATGACGAAGAAATTAAAATGGGGAAATTTTTTCCCCGTTTTAATTTCTTTTCCGTGGGGGAAAAAATGCACTCTTTAACTGTGTTTTTTAATTTAAAGTTTATTTCCAGATTTTCAGAATGATTTTGTTATTTTTGTTTGTTGTTTTATTATATTATCTTTTCTTTTTCAATAAATTAATAATAACTATTTATGCCTTATTTTAATTTTTAATCCAAATATTTTGGAGCGGCAAATTTGATTTCTCTTACTGGCAGCACATAGGGTCGCAGCAGCCCTGTGTTTTGTAAAATATTAAAATCGTTATAAAGATTAACAAGTCATTATTACTGTATCGTATCATTTACTGAAATGACATTATAAATACTAAAATGTGTAATATTTTAAAATATTTTTTTATTCCTTACCACAATCGACTGTTCTTATGCTAGCAGGTACACTGATAATTTTTAAGAAATTAATATTTATAAAGACAAAAAAATTTATGCAAATAATTTAAATGATATAAATATCTGTAATAATAACGGAAACACAGACTTAATAATTTATATAATAATAAAATATTTTATTTTCACCTTAATAGCATATAAATTAAATTAATTATTTTTAAATTTAATTATTTCTTAGTTACTGTAAAATTTTTAAAAAATAAAAAAAATTTAAAAATCACTTACAAAAACACCCCATATAAGTTTTGCACATGATCCCAAGGCCTGCAAGTAATTTTTGAACTGGGCCTCCCAAGTAATTCTTGAACACGGTTTCCCAAACTTTGGGGTTGGCACTGCACCTGTCCTTGCGTGGATTAAAATAATGTGCTTAGGCATGTTTACAATGGAATTGTAGTTAGTTACAGCTGAACAGAAACCTTGAAAGTGAATTGCATTAGCTCTTGCGACTTTCGAACAGCTTACACACGACCTCGTTGAACAGCTTACATACGATCTCGAGTAGGGCTAAAGTAGGAGGGGAAAGCAAGGCACACTGGATAGTTATATAGAAAAGTTAATACAAATATCAAAAATTTCTGTTTGTCTCGGATTTCAGCAATTGATCCGTGTAGAGATCCGAATAGATGAGTTGAGCCTGATTCGAATAGTATAAACTCACCGCATTATTGAAATATAATGTACTGTAAAAATATAAATTAATTGCGGAGTGTAGACGGACACGTCTCTCTCCCACCAGCTGTAAAATAGGCCTTCCACAGAATGTTATAGACACCTAATATTGAGCATTGCTCACAGCTGTCAGGCTTGAATATCAGTTGGAGGGGATCACACGGCGTACTGATGTCATGACCATATTTTCGAGCATCTTTTATTGACTTCTGTAATGTGACTTTTTTGGTAACGTAAATATCCCTTATACCTGTCCGAAGTTTCTCGCTGTCTCCTCATTTCATGGTTATTCTATGGTACCCTACCATACCAAGTTTTGTCCCGCTTCATCGCAAGCTTCACGAGTTACACCACGTTTTCTACATGTTCTGTTAATTTTGTCGCGCAGTGTATTACAAAGATATCAGAGAGAATTGCTTGCCAAAGTGGTCGAGGGGCCGCCCCCTCGACCACTATGGCAAGCAAGAGGGAGAATTTGGTAAATTTCAAAGCGGCGTTGGTTAGCCACTTTTTGATGACGAAGGCATGACTGTTTGAGAATTTGTTCTTAGTTTTTTTTTTTTTTTTTTGGCAGGTGCAGAAAAAGTTCGTTTCCTTGAACCATTTAGCCATTTATAATGTTGATGCTAATGTTTTATTAAGTATAGAATTTATTTATTCCTGTATTAGAGTATGTACAGCCTTGTTTGCCGATGAAATCAAAAGCAGACATTTCGCAGATCATTCACTAATAAAATTGAATCTGGTTTAGGTTTTATTACATACTGTAGATAAGACATCCTGTAAAAAATATCAAGTTGTTTAGCGATTTACTCTAGTAAACAAACAGTTAGTTTGTGCTCGTATGAGTAGGACTTAGTGGTTTTCAACCGGGGTACCGGGGCACACTAGGTTGCCACAACATTCTTAGGGTGCCGTGTAATTTGGATTTAAGTTACTTAAAGTTATTATTATTTTTTTTTCTTTTTAAATTTATATATTTATTTCATTATAAGAAGGGTACAATATAAAGGGTACGATACGATATCCATTGTACCGTATCTTTTTAATTTTGTGTGATCTATAATTGATCTTTATTTAGTATCTCTATATAAAGAATAAAATTATTATATAGGTATGTATTAAAAGGTCGAAAACCAATGTGTTAGGTATTTCTTTTGGTCTATGGATGCCGTGAAAAAATTACTGGGACAGTAAGGGCGCCGTGAACCGAAAACGTTTGGGAACTTCTAGAGTAGGTG
Organism: Mastigoproctus giganteus; assembly: GCF_048544385.1. Taxonomy (NCBI): domain Eukaryota; kingdom Metazoa; phylum Arthropoda; class Arachnida; order Uropygi; family Thelyphonidae; genus Mastigoproctus; species Mastigoproctus giganteus. The sequence goes on along the minus strand of NC_143582.1, from coordinate 168,464,799 downwards.
GGTGGATGGATGGATGGATGGATGGGTGCACGTATTGAGTAGATGCATGGATGGATGGGTGCGCGCGCATATACACACCAAAAAAATCAACTATGTCTCTGCTGTGGTTGTATGTTTACTTACGAAGTAGTATGGAAATAAATTGATTCAATTTAATAGCTACTATCTACTGAAAAAAATGCGAGATGATCACACGATCTCACTTTAAAACCTTCTATCACTTTTCTCGAGATCGCATCCCAATTCAAACGTTACCGCTTGGCATATTCAGTTTCAGGGCTTCCAGTTTAGCCTATCAGGACGATGTCCCACGGTATGATCAAGAATGATACCACAGTCTCCGGTTCGAGTCAGATTATTGTCTTGGCCATGAAGTAGCATATAGTCATACGTCATCGACAGTACAGTCGATGACGTATTGCTATGGCTAAGAGCAGATTCGTTATGGTACAGAAAAATCAACTTGTTCGGTAAGCTGGCTAGTTATGTAAATAGGGAGCTCGTATTCGTCTACCGCGTGCATACAGTTTTTTGCGGCGCTCGTAATGAGAGTTGACACACGCGATTATTATCAGCTTAAAGTTCTGATTTCCTTATGATTTCTTGTTATTCTCTTGTTATTCACAAAAATTAGTGATTTACAGTCGGATTTATCAAAGATAATTGTTATAATTATACAATTAAGTTGTATTACAGCGGAGTTTAAGTTAGTATAATAGCCTTCCTTTGTTCAGACTTTATTTTAAGTCTGAACAAACTTCATTTTAACGTAAGGGAGTAGATTCTCCATTAACGTGTATTGTAGTACAGAAAATTCAAATACAGTATAGATAAAACCAAATGTGTATTTCCTCAGATCCAAATCATTATGTACTGTATACTGTACTGTACTGTATATAAGCAACATATTTTGACGCTGATAATCTGATGACTCATTCACCAAGTCCATTAAAACGCTGATTTACCCATGAAGGCTTTTTAATCCGAAAAAGCAAGCAAACAAACAAACAAAAAAAATCCTAAGTGATTTGTGGTTGTTTCTGTGAAGAATAATGACTGCTTGTAAACCTGGCTAGTGACGTTAATATTCAGCACGTATTCGTCCATCCTTTACATACAGATTTTCGCGGCGCCCATAATGAGAGATGACGAACACCATTGCTACTTAAAATTTTGATTTCCTTATAAGGTCATGTTATTCCAGAAATTTATATAGTAATTTACAGTCGAATTCATCAAAGATAATTGTTATAATTATGTGCTGCGTTTTAAGCGAGATCACCGTGTTCCTTGGAACGAAGCGTTTAACGTTTCTTCACCTTCTAGTAATACAGAAATTTCCGAAGAATAACTAATAAAAATAATAAATTCACTACCTGACAAGTCCACCATAGGAATTGATGCAATACCTGTTTTTAGTCTAAAAATTGCTTCTTATTTCATCAGCAAAGAGCTCACTCAACTCTACAACAAAGTACTCAAATTTGCACAGGTGCCTTCAAGCTGGTTATCATACAGAGTCGTGGCAGTTCCGAAAAAACCTCGTGCGAAAAGACCGGCTGACTTCAGGCCAATATAAATTGCCTCTCCCTTCCTGAAATGCCTCGAGAAGTGCATCTATAATGACGTAGCACTCGCAATCTTTGCGCATAGGCCAGAACATACCCATTATGCCATGCCTACTGTAACCTGCCTGCAGTCATTGTCACAGAAAATACTTCACACCTGGAATAACAACGAAGATCTTCACACCATTTTTCTGGACATGAAATCTGCTTTCGACTCAGTCTAAATAACACCCCTTCTTGCCTTTTACTTGAGAGATTCTATGGGATATCCGGAAATATGCTCGAGATCCTCAATAATTTGCTATCTAGGAGAATGCTTCACTTCAAAGGCGATGGCATTACAGTCACTAAAAGCGTCGAAGTAGGGATCCCACAAGGTGGTTCTCTCTCTCAGCCTTATTTGCAGCAATATTCGTTCCACTAATCGATCAAATTTCAGCTTTCCTATCGTATGCTGATGATATTGTTTGCTACTTGCCATGCAAATACCATGTTGGTGATTCACAAGAAAGACAAACCTCCTCTGAATCTGTAAATAGTTAACTAAATACATTCTGTAAGTATGCTAAATTTTTTGGCCTGTCAGTCAATCCAGAGAAGTCAAACTATTTCATCTTTACGCCAAGTCAGATGACTTTTACTGTTACTGCATCTTCTCTACTTCCGGAATTGGCAGGAAATGTTCTGACTCCCACAGACAGTGTCAAATTCCTAGGAGTAATCCTTGATGCCAACCTCACCTATAAAAAACAAATCCAAGCTCAGTATTCCAAAGCCCTGAGAGCGTTCTGGGGAATGAAAATTGATCTGTGCAAAACGCACAATAAGCAAATAATCAAGAAGTACCTTGCAACTTACTTCTGTAGTGTACTCTCCTATGCCGTGGAAGTTTGGTCGGCGGCACCACCCACCAGCCTCAGGAAACTATGGGGCCTCGAATTCTGGGTGATGAAGTGGGCCAACTTGTGGTCGCACCAGATCTACACAATATCTAAATCTACTCTCTGCTGCAACCTGCAATATATACGCCCATAGTCCACAGAGCCCATTTGCTAAAAATAAAATCATTCCTTCATCTGTGCTCAGCTAAACATTATAATCAGATTTATCTAGTATTACCACTGTATCTCCTTCATCTGCCCTCTGTATAATAATGTCCTTATTTCCCCGAAGTTCTCGTAAAGCTGAACTGTCATGTGTATTCAATTCCTGCAGTTTTCGGTCAGGTAAAATGACACAAGACTGGATTTCCTATTCGACCTATTGTTTCCTACAGGTATTCGGCATTTTCATCCTTAACCACACATGTATATAGCATTATAAAACCCTTTAGACAGGTAATACAATTTGGGATTAAGAACTACAATACATTATTTAATAATCTTAAAGACTGTAGATTTGGCGACAATGACAATTTATTCTCACTAGATGTTACCTCGTTATATACGAATGTAAACGTTGAATACACATTAGATATTATTTGGGATATGTTAAATAAAAACTCGACACCGATTAATTATACGAAGCTACTTATTAAGGAAATCTTTCACTTAATTAAACTGTTAGTTGAGGCCAACTATATCACCTTTCGAGACAAGGTGCACAAACATATTTTTGGACTGCCAATGGGTTTGAGCCTGAGCGGCTTAATGTCAGAGATTATCTCTCAACGATTGAGCATATACATTTGACACCTTTTCGAACCCGTATCACATACTATGGGAGATATTTAGACGATGTTCTAGTTATTACTATCCAAGACATTTTACATTCGTTTAATAATATTCATTCTAGACTCAAATTTACATTGGAAAGGGAGGATACGGATACAAAGTCATTAAACTTTCTAAATTTCACGCTTACTCGGGACTCGAATAAAATCCAATTTAGCATCTATCGAAAACCTACAAACACCGGTATGCTTCTACATTATAATAGCTATCACTCGTTCACCTACAAAAGATCGATTATCTTTAATCAATTTCTAAATGCCTATAATATTCAACGACGGAATCTGCTTTGGGCTCAGAAATTTTATTTTATTTTTAACATATAATATACACAACAGGCATTCGCCCAGTTAAAGTGTATAACAGAGCAAAGGTCGTAAAAAACATAATAATAAATGGTAGGCTAATACACTTTGTACAAGGTGCAAAGTGTGTTAAGTGTCTAACGGCACCAGGGGTTCCCCCCATCTCCGCGTTGCTTTCATTGTGAGTGTACCAGTTCACTGGGAAGGCCAGAGATTTAAAAGTGTATGGATCATGTGAGTGTGTTGTGTCATGTACCGTTGTTCTTCTGGCCATTTAGCCGCTGGACCCCAGCTGAGGCCCAACGTTGCCCGCACTTCGCCCCGTGGAGGCAGACCAGGTAATCACTAGTTTAAATTTGCACTCTGGCAGGTCCTGCCACCTAGTTTCCTGGGATTTCAGTGGCTAGGACCTTAAAAAAAAAAAAAAAAAAAAAATTGCATGGGAATATTGCGCTAGAATTAGAAAAGCCAAAATGGTGGGCGAACAGCATAATTTAGACACGGTTATTTTTGGCGTGTGGGACATTCGCTTGCATACAGATAGAGTTGGGTAGGGAGAATGAAGACTGGAGGGATAAAGACAGAAGAATGGGGTCAATTGGGGAGACGACCCCAGGTCGAATCAGTGGGGTAGAATTTCATTGTACACTTCGTACAATGAAAGTTAATTCAAGCGGGAAAAGTCCAATTCACGAAAATAAAAAAGATATTCATGACGTCAAGTCCAGCGCTATGAAAACTCGCAGAAAGAAAGCAGTTTGTTGCAGGAGACATCATCACACACACACACACACACACACACACACACACACACACACACACACACACACACACACACACACACACACACACACACACACACACACACACACACACACACACACACACACACACACACACACACGAATTAATGAGGACATCTTTAGCCCAGAACTCATCCGTCAATCGGTCAACCTACTCCAAATAGTTCTGTGAAACTGTTTCTTGTTCACAGCCATATCCAAGTCAAACTTGTTCAGTCAATGTTCTTTTGAAGAAGGAGTTCCAGGATATCTCTAATCTAGAGTTACCAATGTGGAATATAGTCTTCTGTCTAGTAGCCACCGCTGGAGCGTGAAGGTCAATATGGCACAGAAGATCCGGCAGGTAGGTTGAACCAGCGAAGATGTGGTACAACAGTTTTAAATCAAGAACAGTTCGCCGAGTTTCCAGAGATTGAAACTTGAAGTAGGAACAGAGATTCCGGTAGAAGATTCCGTGGTAAAACATGGGGTTACGTCTGGAAAGACAAATTTCATCTGGAGCGATTCTATTTGCTGTATCAAGTATGCATAGTGTGGGTTCCATATAGGAGAAGCAAACTCCAGTATAGGGAGTATAGTTAGCTTGAATAGGAGCACAGAGAACTGAGGATCTTGAAATCTGTATGTCTGCCTTTTAATGAACCCAATTTGTTTTTTCGCTTGGTTAAAAATATTAACTTACAAATAAATACAAATATTAACTAGCAGGTTCTTAAACAGGGGTTATCCCCTTGCCACAATAAACCGAATTAGGGTACAGGCTAAGGATAGGATACAAAATACTACATCAACCAACAATAGTAATATCAAGAAAAACTTCATTTCTGCCCCATATGTTGAATAGTGGCACAAATAGCTTAATAGATTCTTTAAAGATACCGAATTTAAAATTGTGGCCAGGCCAATACGGAAATTACACACTATACTGAACAATCGCTTGGTTCTTTCCGCGTTCGCAACACAAATTAATGATCTGGTATACAACATTTCTTGCGGTGCTTGCGACTCGTCTTACCAAGGTTCGACGCGATTTTCTCTGAATATTCGTGTAAATCAACATGAAGCCTCAGTTCGTGCTTCTCGTTCAGCAGCGTCAGAATTAGCCTTTCATGCCGTTAACGAAAAACATACTTAATGTTCAACGTAATTATACGCGACTATTAATTGCAGAAACCATAGAAATTAAATTACACGAGAATTCTGTTAATTAATGTTCGGTGGCCATATTTGATCTCCGATACGTGGACCTTTACGCGCATGCGTGAAGACAAATAATCACTATTTAAGTTTCAGGTTCAACCCTATTCGGTAATTTTCATTCTTGTGATCACGACATACGGTCGAAAAGCGTTATCAGCTTCAGGAAGGAAAATCGTTTTGAATATTTTCGTTAGATTCTTTTTAATTACGTTAAATTGATTTGAATTGTGTTAAATTAGTTTTTAATTATTTATTTTTTACTCTAATGTAAGCTTTCGATTTTTTCGTTTTAATTTCTGGAGAGTATCATACGGAAGTGTTCTACGTACTATATTGAGGTAAACTCTTCTTATTATTTTACAAAGTAACATGTCTAGATATACGGTGACAGTGGCTTCTCCAACGAAGAAAAGTCCATTCCATGCACTTAGTGAAAACTCATCGCGCAAAAGATTACATTTCGCTTGATTACAGTTTTGCAATGTTATGCTTCCATCTGCTGCTGTGCAGCGCGTACATTATCTGGTTGGCGAATAAAAATTTATAAAGATATCCTCTATCACCTGGAAGGGATTTTAGGTTTGTATCCTGTACCTTATGCACAATAACATTTTAGTTTTTTGAAGGTTTGTGGACACCCTATGTAAGAGAACAGGTTTCTCTAATAATAACGATATTTATTTTTATAATACAGTATAGCAAATTCCAATTCATTGTACCGTTTAATGTAAAGTAAGTAAAACCAAATGTAGGTATTTGCTCAATCTAAATCATTATGTAATACACACTGACTTGCCATTAATATATCCGGATACCCTCTGTTGTCTTTTGATAGCTGGTCACGTCCTACCCAAGCATTATGTGTCAGACACAACTATAAACATGCTCGTAGGCCTTCGGGGAAGACTGTTGTGCGATTGTCAATGCAGGATGCTGCGAACGACGAATTGAAGACTTCCAGCGCAGAATGACGATAGGGTGCAATCGGTTTGTACTTGATATTTCAACGGCCGGCACTGAATATCCCTAGGTCGATCAATGGAAGTGGATTGGTGCTGACCCGGTAAAATTGGTGCCTCACGAAACTACCTGGAAAACCTTCCAAGCTAACGGTGACAGGAGAGTCTTGAAAATAATCGTCCGCTTGGAACGCAGGTCGACCTTTGAAGCGAAAGGAAGCATACATCGAATAATTCGGACAACTGAGATGAGCAGTGGTTGAATCAACCTGTTAGTTGGAAAATTCACAATATATTCAGTAGTAAGAAAAGGCGGGGATACATGCTGTATGGAGTAATGAAATTTTTGACAATGCCCCCGCATATTAGGGCTCCATCCAGTCACTATCTAGCAGAGTAGGGGCAGCTAGATTATGCACTATCTGATCCGGAAGCCTTCTACAGAGTTGCCAATAGGTTCGGCATAGTGGACTATCATGCGGCCGGCCTGCGAACACCGTTTTAGAGCTGTGCCCTCGAAATGAAAGGAAGACTGGATCTCATCATGATGCCCATCATAACCTCAAAAGACATCAATCATACTGCATGATGGAAGAGATGGGGATTGTCGGAGCTTTGCTCTGGAAACTCAACATGGGTTCCGCCACTTCAAGCCTCCAATAAGCAAAGTGGTAGTATTGCACAGGGTTGATGAGAGTCACTACCACCTAGTATTGCTTGGTAAAGCAGAGGAGCGGCATTCCCCCGTGTGGTGTGGGCGCCACACTTCGATCCCTGCTTACGTTGGTTAGTAACTGGGTGGTCACCTCCAGTATGCTAGGTGCTGTATTTCAGGACTTGCACTTGGGGGTTCTACTCAGGGTTACTAACAGCCCACCATCCTGAAGGTGCAAGCACAGGATTTGGCTGTTACAGACCGACCGGACTTCGCCAAAATTAAGTCCACTTGAATTGAGTGCCACACGAATATCCGTTCCATCAGCATTTTAAACTCCTAGGTAGTAAGCCCAGCTTGGTATACCTGAGAGAATGTCTGTGACATGCCTCATCTGAACCGGTAAGTTGAACGTAGTTTTTCTTTAAACGAGATTTCTACTTTACTTGCTCTATGGAATGATGCATTAATCTACTGGAACATGGAGGTCCATTTCCACAGAATTTCCAGAGCGTGGATACTTGCAAAACTGTCCAATATGTCATTGTATGATTCGCCACTTATGAGTTATTTGCACTACAACCAGACCTCAAGAGTTTAAACCAATTGAGGCAGCTGCACACCATGAACACACCCGTCGAACTTCATTGTGGGAATGCCATGAGATGATGCCATGAGCATTTTCTTCACCGTCGCTTGATCGTCTGATCTGAAGGCATCGTAATGAAACTCCTCGCTCCATAGGACCTGTTTGTGCATTTCTATGGGTCAAGAAGGATACTCTAGGCACCAGTGGAAAAGAACTCTGGAGTTTGTTGATGAGGGGCTTGTGAGAATCGACTCTCTCTTGGAAATGCATGACGTAATGCTACTTACGGACCGTGAAAACACTTAAACACTCCTCCGGACATCTGGATCCACCTGAAAAAAAAGTAAAAAAAGTAAAGTGCAGCCATTATCAACCCACTGCAGGATGGAAGCCTCCTCAACAATTCATGCTGAGGGAAATGGACCATAATCTGCCACGCTGGTCCAGTGCGGGTTGGCAGATAGACCGTATTCAGCAGTCGGGGGCTTGAACCCCGGTCTACTCAAAGAGCGTGTGCTACTGCACTCCCGCTCCTGCCCACTCGGCTACGGAGGCCGAAATGTAGCACTTTCCAAGGACATTGCTCGGTTCGCTTTCGCACTTTTTTTTCATGTTTCAGAGATTCTTTTCGTCAGTTATTTCAGTCTATCTGACCGTTTTCACGTGCCTACATTGATCTCTTCCATCTTTTCGCTGCAGTGACCACGGTTGGTTTTACGAGGTATTAAAATGTGATGGTCGCTCGCAGTGAAAATTAACCATATGATGTCCGGCTCTTTGAAACAAAAGACTTCTTAACACGAGTTATTTCACATTTTTGTGATATCTCTCAAACCTTTTCCTATTGCCTAGAGATGGGGCAATAGGAAAGCCGAGTGGTCAAGCGTTAGGGTGCATAAGTACACATGCCTTGTGTGACCGCGGTTCAAGTCCATTACTGCTAAATACGGTGCTGTTTCTTGTATTCTCTCTCTATCTTGTGAACTCCTCTGACCGTGTGGTCGTCCTGGAGTATAAACAGAAAATTTATTTATTTTATTATTATTAATTTGTGTACGCATTCGCACTATTTACTATACTGGGAGAAGTGTTGCTATACTTCTGGTAGGGAAGTATATAATAGCCATATCGTTTATCTACACATTAAAAAGCATAGGGCGAGGTGCTGCTGAAACCTGAGGAACAGCTCTTGTTGAATATAAACTGAAATATTTATGGAAAAATTTCATAAATATTTAAAATTTCATAAATACAGGGTGTCTCAAAAATATTGGTACAAACGTTTAGGGAGGTAGGTAACATATAAAGGAATGTGAATCGCATAGGAACTCATAACCGGAAACGTCACGGGAAAGTAGTAGCAGAGGCACAAGAAGCAGAAATGACACAAGACAGTAATTAGTGGCAAACATTTATTTGACATAATATTAACAATCGAGTACGAGATGGATGCATTTCATGATGTTACAACAGATGCTCGAAGGTTCCACTATGAGACGCGATGCATGCGTGACACCGACGCAGCATGGATTGGCGGACACGGTCGAACACACCTGGAGTTTCTTTGACAGTAGCAGTAGCGCAGACGACTCTCGCCACGAGATCCATTTCCGTCTCCACAGGCGATTCATACACGATAGATTTGAGGGTCCCCCACAGAAAGAAATCAAGGCTCGATAAATCAGGTGAGCGTGGGGGCCAGGCAACGGGTCCAC